>NW_028289044.1:918750-1225000 GCF_059628265.1 Tinamus guttatus
AAAATTATATTCAGGTTTAACCACAGGCAAACCAGAAAGTCACCTTGCTTATAGATCATGTATATTTATATATAGGAGTAAATGGGGGAGTGAAGGGATAGTGGACCATATGAAAAGTGTTCTTCACTTCCTACTGATGCTTCCTTGCTGCAGAGTGATTTTGTCTCAAAGGAAACAATAAGGAAGAGTTCAGTGGGGGTTTAGACCATTTCCCTTCCCTTCCCTGTATTGCAACCATAAATCGATGGGAAACTCTAGCAAATGACCCCAGGAGAAAAGGTTGCAGAAAAAGGTAGAGTGGTGCAGGGCCCAACTCTGCTCTCCTGGAGAGCCCTGGAGGGGACTGCTGTCGCTCCAGATACAGCAGAGAAAATTCTTAACAGGGCTGACTGTTACTCAGACTTTGGATTCCTCTGGTCCAACAGAAGCAAGAGGGAGATTATCCCATCGTCTGAGGGTCCCTCTTCCCTTCTGGGCTCCTGTTTGGTCACAGAGCGGTCAGAAAAGACCAGAGCCTTGAAGGTAGAGCCAGGTCCCGGCTCTCCTTGGGCTCCCCTTGTGACAACGGGAGGTCTCCGCGTGTCTCCTACGGGTTCCCACTCCTTTCCCGTCCTGTCCCAAAGAGACGCTGCTGTCTCACAAATCCCTAGCAGGCTCCCTTTGGTACGGGACAGCTTCGCGCTCTCACGTGGGCTCTTACCCCTCCATCCCAAAGGGCTTCCAGAAAGGAGTGTGGGAAGAGGAATCTGGCTTTAAAAAGCTGCCCTCCACGTGGAGATCAAAGTGAGAAGTCTGATGCTTTAGACACTTCTCACTAGATGCAGGATTTACTCTCCCAGGACAGACAGGGATATTCTCTTAGGTGATTTCCTTGTCTTCTTTTTCACTTTTAAGGATTGCTTCCCTGTGCAGTTTCAAAGATTGGTCTGGATTTTTTTTTCTTCCTCCGAGACCAGTGGAGGGCTTTGCCATGTAACATCATAGAGGCCCTGGAAAGAACTGCTCTGTGCCGCTTTTGTCTGACTCAGAAGAGAAAGGTCTTTGTGCTGGTGAGGTTAGTTTTCATCTTGAAATTGTGGAGAAAAGGGAAAACAACACTGAGCAGAAACAATGGAGCCAGTTTAAGGATCACCGTTCAAAAAGCTTAAGAAAGGAGAGTCTGTAATTAGGTCTTGAAATTCTTTAGCTCTCTTGGATGAGGTAATTGCTGGGGAAAAAACAGTGTTCAGTGACGTGACTCTGAATATGCAGCTTTCAGACACCGCAGGGGGATCCTATGGGAATTCCCAGTGTGAGCCTGACTGGTTATTTTACTCAACTTTGCAACAAGAGCCAGCATGTATGTACATGCACACACGTGCAGGGCAGGAAAAATGCCTTAGTGATGGTGATAACCTCAAAAACACACATTGTACTTATTTTTTAGTGCCCAGTAACAAGAAATGCTATGAACCTCCTTACCATTATTGATACTGATTTTCAGTTCGAATTTCTAAAAGATTAGACGTTTAATAGTTATTCCTGATAGTAAATTAAGCATTAAACAATATTATTTTAATGACTGCTTCCTGCAGAAATGCAAGTTGCTCTCTCAAATGTCACTCCTCCCAACTTTTTACTTGAGAAACAGTAATATAGCCATCAATTTACTATATATATTTCCCACATACTATTTATATTCCCAATGATTATAGTGAGAGTTGTATTCTTAATGTTTTGACCCTCAGGGAGGCAAGAGTGTGAACAGTGCAATATTAGAAAGGAATAAAACAGCAGTGGGAAACACCTGGTATTAGCACAGGAGACTTTTTTGCTCCTCCATCAATATGCTGTGTTGCTCAGTCTGGCTTGCAGCTGCAAATCAAGTGTGCTCAAGAACTGCTGGCCCCAGCAATGGTGATGGGTAACCACTGCTGGGAGGGAGATGGGGCTGCTGTGCTCTAGACCTGGTTGTGCCTCAACCCAGAGGCTTGTGAGGAGGGTCCCTCATGCTGGACATCCCAAACGAATCGTGTATTGGCTTGTGCAATGACCACATGCACACGGGGGTCATCTGTTGTGATGGCAGAGGACAATATAGTGCCTTATTTTTAAATAAGAGTCACATAAGAGCCACATCCTCATTTCAGGGGAACATTTAGGCTGGGGTGAGTAAACATGAGTTTTACATGAATAAATATAGCATTAATAGCAACTGGATCCAGCAGCTGACCAAGGTCCACCTTTGGAAAGAGCTGGATAGTTTTGGAAATATTATCTTTTCTTCACATAGTGCTCTGTTCTTTTAAAACGTGCATGAGCTATGAAAATCCCTGTTACTAAAGCCTTCAGCATCTTCAGTGAAGAAGCACGTCAGGATAGTGAGCTCAGTGCAGTCTCTCACAAGGAGAGTCTCCCACTGCTCTCTTAGAAATCCAGTGGGCACCTGTGCATGAAACTGCACATTTGAGAGACACTTTGTATTACCTGAGTGCTGGGTGTTTTGTATTCAGTATGAAGACTGCACTGCTTACTATGTGTGGATCCCTGAGAACACTGCATTATCCCTACCCATCGCACAGCCCATCTCCCTTGCTGCTTGCTTGCTGAGGATTGCCTGCAGCTTTTCGTTTCTGTTCCACCAGTCCGTGCAGCTAAAACATTCTGCTACCCTTTGGATGCCCTTATTGACAAGATACTTGAAAACCAGCAGTCTGCTGTCCTCGTTTCTAGGTTCACTGTAGCTGTCACATTCTCGCTTCTAAAACTCCATGTTTGAGGGTATTTGACCATTTTGAAAAAAAAAAAGAAGAAAACTCCAAAAATAAGCTAATTTCTAACTGCCAGGCCAGTCTGTGTTACCATATGAAAAATAGTGGCATAAATACCGGGGACAGTATAGTCTAGCTTACAGAATATTGATTATTGGTGATGTTAATAGTGTAGAAAGAAAGATGATAACCTGCTGAAAGGAAACATTCACCTTGTGTCCTACACTGACCTTGCAAGTACAATAAAACCCTCTCACTGATTTTCAGGCTGGGCACATTTTAAATGGAAAATCACTGAGAGGCCACAGACACGGACCTGTGCTCTGACAGCCCTGCAGGTTTTCCTCAGGACTGCGTCCCCTTTTATTTGACAGGGCTACGTGTGTGAACACAGCCTCATCCTGACAGTTGTTACCTACCATCTTGCCTTTTATGGATGACCACAGTCCTTGGAGCCAGGGGCAGACCAACATTTGCCTGGCTTGGAGGGGAACAGGATTTCTCACCTGCACTTATCTTTCTTATGTTGGTTACAGAGCAGAGAGGAGGGGAACGGTGTCTGAGGGAGGATTTTATAAACAAGCACAATCTGCACAGCTTTTCCTCACCTTTGCTTCTTCATTGACATCCCAAGTAAAGGACACGGCATTGAAAGCAATTTCTTCAATATTCCCAATGGTGTTAAAACTCTCCTTGTAATCAGCTGTAATAAATAACAAACAGAAAAAAATCATGAAGAGGGATTCTCTTTTATAGCTCACAGTACAAAAGTGGAATTGCCCTTTGCTTTTTCAAATGGCTTTTCTAATACGTTGTTTATGTATTGTTATTACTGCATCTATTTGCAAGGAGGTAATATGCTGCAGCTTGAGTGCAACTTCATTAGCTAATGTCCTTGCAAAATACTCCTTACGCTCAAAAAGGAATCAGTATGGCTATGGAGGGAATGAGTGGGTGCATTCATTAGCTTGGCAGTAAAAAGGAATAACTGAAACTGGAAAAATAACTAAGGCTATTGAAATGTTTAAAAGAAACGTCTAGCATTTGAGGTAGAGAAATGACATTATGGTAAAGCCTAAAGATTTCTAATAGGATAAGATACAGCTATTACCCCTATCATCAAAGGAAATTTTTTATCTTTTTTAAGAATTACAGCACCAGATGCTGGATCCCTGTCAAATACCCACAGAACACGTTTCTTCAAAGTGTAAGTGACACTAAAATAGGAAACAAAACATAGAGATATTTAAATTGTCTGAACACATAACCTGCACCCTTTTCTCATTTATTTCAAAAGGGCCTTTGATATTATCGAATAACTGGTATGCCAAAAAGGAGAAGAAACCAGGAGGAAGCCTGAATTTCAAAGACGACAGAAAAAAAGTAAGAGGAGAAAAGCACATCAGGAAGAAAACTTCCAGGTCTCCCTTATGATCAGAAAGCAAAGTGGGATAAGCCTCCTTTTTACTCCCTTTGCAAGCCAGTTTCTTGCACTTTCTTCTCTATGATGACAGACTAAGCGAGAGATCAACTCAGTATGGAGGTGATACCTAACTGACTAAGGGAACTTTCAGATTCTTCAAGAAAATACACTAAATCTTTCACGTATCTATACACTTGCTTAGAAGCCCTTGAGGGCTATAATTGGTCTCAGCAGCAGAGAGCTCAGATTATGCAACGCAACAATCTTGGTATTTTTAACTTTTGCCCAAATCTGTACTTCAGAATCATGCTGATATTTAGCTTTGTATGCAGTTGTAGAAAGCAGGTGGTTTTGTATTCTATAAATGAGACACCCAAATTAATGTGGCATTCCTTTCTCTCCCTGGTTACCTTTTCAAAAATAATGTCTCTAAAAATAACATTTTTTTTCAAAAGTATTTATAACAAAATTCTTGTTGCAAAGATGATGATTTAACATAAAAGAGCCACAAGCAATTAGTACATTTTTCTCTCATCTGACAGGCAGGGATGCTGGGATTTTACCAGACAAGTAAAACTGTGCACTTGGGATATCTGAAAGGACTTTGGACACTGCAAGGAACCCCTGTTCTGACCACAGGCTTAAGCATAGCAAAGATATTCTGTGATGCAGCAACTCAACACGGTGTCTGAGAGGACTGGCAGGTTTTTATTCCCTTCATGAACTCAGATCCCCTTTCTACCTGAAGTCATTGGCTTTACTGTCTAAATTCAGCGTAGGAATGCAAATGAGAGGAATTAGAAGACACTAAGTAATTCAGTATGCATGTGCACACATCCACCCACCTCTTAAATTTATGATTCACCCAAGAAGTGCCTCATGGAACTGCCTGCTGCATATGGGCGTGCTGTGTAGGTGCTCTTTGGAAAGACACGAACAAGATGTCTTGCAAACTCATATTTTCTTCTCAGAAAAGGCTGTCAGAAGGCAGCATCTCACCAACCCTGTCCTGACCCCAGCACACGGCCCCGCGTCCTTCACTGCTGCACGCAAAGCTCATGAACTGCCTACGTGACGGGTGCTCAGAAGCAGAACTGCATTCCACTCCTGCTCATTTACAAGGATTTTTGAAAGATCCTCACTAGATTAAGAAAGCATTTACATCCAAGGATATTTGGAAAGTGTTAGTGTGTCTATGATTTCTCCTCTCCTGCTGCTGTGAGTCACCAGAAATAGAAAACTGGGGCTCTTCAATACCGCAGAGAACAGCTTTGCAGGAAGTCCTTTCTCACTGGGTAAGCTGCACATTAGACAGGGACAGATCTCAACATTAAACACTAATCATTTGCATTTATTATAAGCCACTGTGATAGTTTTTGTATTGAATATATAAATAATACAGCCTATGCGGGATAAAATATGGGGAAAACTCTGGAGCTCAGATAATCCCAATCTAAAGGTTTTTACTTGTACATCACTCCTGTACATCTTTGCTGGAAGCTCTTCCAGTATTGATCAAATTAGGGCACTGATCCTGAGCAAACAAGTACATATTTACTGCAGTCTACTATTGTATTCTTTATGCTGAATTACTTTAAAAGAGGAAACCCAATTCCACCGCACAGTGCTGTGCAAAAGTCAGAAATATTTCTCACTCCTGTTGCTAGAAAGTGCAGAAGTGCCTCCTTTCTACCAAAATCCATAGCTGTTCAAAGCTTAAATTCTGGAAAACACTTTTCTTTCTTGCTTAGTAAGTGCCAAATCCTCAAGTCTACTCCCTCAAGCACCTGGCACCTGCTTACATTTAAGTACCTGCTTATACTATTAAAAACCCAGTTCTGCAACTTCTCCAAACTCAGCAGACTCATATGCTCAGTTCTGATTTGCAGCTGATGGCCAGGACTAACCAAAAATCAAAACCACATAAAATAAAAGTTTAAAAATGGTTAGTATAACCGCTTATCAGTAGAGAGAAGCTGGCAGCATAGTAGGTTTCACTCTGGAAGCTACCACCAGTGCATATTAGCTGCCGTAAAGGAAAAAAAAAAAGTGCCTTTGTCACCTTTGGTTATAGTGCAAGTCACACTCCAGATTAAAAGTTAATTTATACACACTTAAAAAGAATTCACACATTTAAAATGTTACAAACATTTAAATTAACATAATACTAATGATTGTAAGCGTGTCTATGGAACATGTTAAATATATTTATGGCAAGTCATATATAGAGACTTTAAAAGGAACTGAATAAAAGATTAACCCTTTACATATGCTTCATGATGCATTTTTTAATTTGAAATGTGGGCCCTTATATGCTACACACCGTAGTACTGCAGGCACCCAGTGCAAGAAATACTCAAAATCCCTGATCCAAGGTGTCTCTTCAGCAAGATAAGGAAAATGACAGGTCAAATCCAGGTGAGAAGACATAAAGAGAGAAACAGCCACTGTAGTAGGAGGAGATTACAAAACACAAGCCAACACACTGCCTAAGTCCTGCCACACTAACAATGATACTTTGTAACTACAGATCTTTATATTCAGCCCCCAACACTATATACTGGAAATGACAGAAAATAATACCTATTAACTTCAGGGAACAAAGGTTATTTTGCTATAGCTTTAATCTTCAATGATCACAAATGATCCCCAAAGCTGGGACTCAAACCCTCATTAGAGCCCCAGTCACTAAACGCAGCGTTTCATTTACTTTCATGAGTCCTATCTCTTATTTTGTGGGTCAGTGATCACAGGGAACAGGCTTTAGCAGGGAGGCACAGGGACTCCCACCACTGCCACTGCTCCAGACACGACTGCTGCTCAGGACTGGGGACAATCTGGGGGGGACAAGGGCAGGAATTTCCTTCGGCTACACAGAGAACTGATATGATGGCATTTCCAAGTCACGGGCATAAAGAGAATCTCCTGTTTTTTGCTCTTTTGAAAAAGCGAAGTATGACTTTGGGGAGGAGAGGGGGTATTTTACATATTTATGCATGCTGGCAGTATTTATTAAGCAGCCAGTGGTTCCAAGCAAGGGGCCACAGCTCCAGAAAGGGCCACAGACCAGTAAGTCACAAGCCTAACACACACAGATTTGTCTACAGAAATGTGGCTTATACCTGGGAGTGGGACCCAGAGTATCAAATAGAAGAGGGGCTAACAGAAGACAGAGACTGCCTGAAGATGGGCAGAACCTGGTACCCAGAACCCAGAACCTGAGCAAGCCCCTCACACTGAGGCTTACAACTGTAAGTGGCTCTCCAGGGAGCATCCCAGCACTTGTCAGTCGCACTCACACATAACTCTCCGATCACTTATATAGGACTGGGTGCTAAAACAGCATCCCTCTACAGGAGCCCTTCAAGGATCTAGGGTGAAATTTTTTAACATAAAAGGAAATCTTTGTAGAACTAAAGAATAATTCAGGTTGGAAAGGACCACTGATGTCATCTGGCTCAAGCCCTGTCTGAACCCCACTCAAAGCAGAACCAAATTCTGAATTGGGTGAAGCTGATCAGATCCCATGAGAAAAAAATGTAAAGTTTTGCTTAATAGATCATGATGCTTATATGGTAAATTCTAGTTAGGAACTGTTCTGTCCTAAAACGGAAAGCAAAACTGACAGCACAGGAGCCAAACGTCCGCAATTGTGAAGTGCCATATAAAAGGAAAAGTGCTTCAAACCACTGCATTTGCCTGGAGCTAAGGCCACATTTCAACAGTTCACAAGAAAATACTACATAGTAACGCTTAGGTCCCCCGAAAACGCTGAGGGGAACTGTGTTCTTACAGCTTTTACATCTGACAGGGGATGATTTTTATCATTACATCCCCATTACGCACGAACATACCACAAAAATTGGAGCAGATTCATCTCATCTCAGTCCTTCTCGAATTAGTGAAAACATAAAAGGCATTCGTTTTAACACAGGTAAACACAGAGCTCATGCACAGCATTTGTTTCGCAGAGCTCTATTTTACAGCATATCTATCGCAGGCTGGTCCACTTGGCTAGGAGGACTGAGAAGCGTCAGGGACACGGCGAGCGAAATCCCGCTGCGGCACTCGGAGGGTGTTGGCACTGCAGTGGATCCTGCTTCTCAGCACATACCTGCGAAGGTATTGCAAGCTTGTACAGACTAGCACAGAACCAGGCAGGCTTCAGGAATAGCTGGGACATGACATACTTGCTCTTCTCATGTGTCATGATCGGAGTCATTTGCTCTGGGGGGGGGAGGTTTTACTGCCTCAAGTACTCCAAAAGAGGGGAAAAAAAAAAAAAAAGAAAAAAAGAGTTGAGGAAACATTTCAGCCAGAAATGACCAGGCCAGAACTACGACGATCGGACAAGAGGCAGAGAGGAGCTTCAGGAAAAGCTGCCCTGTATCTTTGACCAAATACACTTGACTCTAAATAATTCCAGCCCCACTGGAGGCTGCAGCGTTTGAAAGTCAAGAGGCACTAGGCGAGCAGGACCACTTAGGGCCTGCTCTCAGGGCTGGAGATGTTTGATCGCCCCTCAAGTCCTGCAGGGTTTTCCTCAGCCCTCTCTCCGAGGCGCTCGGCTCTCCCCTTCCCCACTCTACTCCCTCTTGTTCCTGCTAGTCAATGGTTTGGTCCCCTCGGGCAGTCAAAACTCAACAGACTTGGCCTGCTTTGGTCTAGCCGACTCCTTTGACTGGAATCCACTGCAGATGGCTGCGCTGCCGCGTGTGTAAACTGCATGTGGGAGGGGAGAAGCGCTTCAAGTCTAGACACTCCCACAGACCTCGACTTTGGGCTCCGTGGCAGTAGGTACGTTCTTCCTCTGCTGAAAGCTTCCCAAGCATGCGGATGGGGCAGCTGTGGCTGAAATGGGCTTGTAAATACCTTAGATGGGATGAACGGTAAACAGTGCTCTCAGGGTAGCGCATCAGAGTTCAGAGCTTCTCCCTTACGTCTGTGAGAGACCACGGTCAGAAACGGGGCTGTGAGCGGCCCCGGTGCGTACGCGCCGCCCCCGCAGGGATGCAGCGTGGGGACAGCTCGGGGACCGCAGGGACACGGCAGCGCCGAGGCCTCTGCGGCAACAGCCTCCCAGCCCAGCAGATCACCTAACACAACTGCTGTACTGCTGGCACCAGATCAAAGAAGAGCTTGAAAAACACGAACAAGCGCCCCGGCCACTCCTGAGGAGGCGCTGACATGGACGCCGCAAGCTGGAACGGCGCTAGATACGTTCACTGCGCTGCCTCCCGAGCCGCTCTCCTGAGGCAGCAGCACAGGCCCTGCTGCTTCGCAGCCCCCTAGGGACCACAAACCTTGAAGCTACTGCCAGAGAATCCCCCCATGTCTCTGGGCAAGGTCCGGGAGACTCCCAGCGTCGGTAAATTCATCTGCAACCTCCCGAGATCCTCTTCTACTTACCAATGTCGAGGACCCTCTGCTTGGCTGTGTGCTGACGAGAGTGCCAGTACTTCCAGTATTTCAGCTGTTCCTCCCGGTTTTTATCTTCACTGAAAACAACCATGACCACACTCTAAGAAAATCAGCAGAAGTGGCATTAATTAATACGCATTCAAGATGCAAAAACACAGAAATAAAAACCCCCATATGCTCTAATATCTCTCTAATGCTGATCCAATCACCCTACTCCCACTGTGCTTATATTGTAAAATATCACTGATCTTTATTCCCGTCCAATACTGCAGTGCACTTAAAATTTCAGAATAGAAAAAATACAGTTTTAAAATAATGTGAGGCTTAGGATTGTGTTCTTGGTAGTCCAGATAAAATATAATCATGTTCTTAGACTTAAGAAGTCTAGTTTAGGTAAAAAGTTATAATTTCCAAGTCAGGGGATCCCCAATTCCCGCTCTGACCAGACACTCCTTGTGCCTCTGGAAGATCACATTAAACTGTAAGAGCATGTGTTCAGGCTTGCCACATTTCCAAAGCCTAGCTTAGTAGTGGATGAGTTACTGGTGACAATGCTGTGGAGAAATCAGGACTTGGGAGGTATTGTCTTGCCACTGGGAGTGAAAAATGGAGGAGTGGATTATATGGATAACATACGTGCAAATGTATCCCAACAAAAATTTAGTAACTTTGCTCCAGTCATAAAAAAACCTCAATTTTATTCAATAATGTAATTTAAAATTCAATTAAAACAGGAGTGGTAACAAGGTTAATACTTTATCTTCTTTCACAAATAGACAATTTCAGCTCTCTTAGTCCAAATACCCTTCTTATGAGCAGGACACTTGCATATACATATTTAAAGACAAACTCAGTGTCAATATTTACTGAAGTTTCCCTGAGCTCTTCAATTCAAGTGCTGAATTCCCATTGCTAAAATTGATTTAAAGGAAACAGACTGAAACTTTATTGTACACCTTCAGACGAGTAATAAAAGGTTTTTTTAAAAAGAGCCATTCTCTAAGTTAGCGAAATAAAAAACACAAAGCAATAAAAGAAGCTCATACTGGAAAGAAAAAAGAAATCACGGAGAACAAAATGCACTTTTTCATCTTCTTTTGTTCTAATTCTTCCCTTCAACATGAGTCATGGAGCTCATAAAAATTACTATAGAGCAGTTTCATAAGCAGAGGAACTAGTGATTGATTCATGACCCACCTACACCACAGTAACCCTGCATGTGCTCTGTGACCTCCTCCTCTCTACCCTATAAGCTGAATGTCATCACCACGTCTTCTACGTCCTCTAACTACTGTTTGGGTAATGGAGGTGCATGCAAAGGATGGGTCTCGAGTCACGCACGTGCACACGGGCAGGCCGGCAGGCACGCGCTGGCTGGCCAGCTTGGAAGGATAATCACAAGTGGCAATTCAGGCTGCAGCTTCTTCCTCAAGAACAGCATTGATCTGGGTCCTTTTCTCCTATGAGCCATTTAAAAGGAACTTGCAGGGCCTTAGTATCTTTGGCACAAGCTGAAAGAGGAGGAGGAAGGCATGGGTGGCTGGTGGAGGGGGAGAGATTTTTCAGCAGTCGTTTATCAGCTTTGGCTCAACTCAATAGTCAGTCTCATGTCCTTAGGAAACCAGGCTGCAAAGGAACTGCTATTCACATTTATAAATCATAGTTTCTCTTCTAGGAAGAGTCTCTCCAAATCTCACAGCCATTTGAAATGTACAGGCTGTCGACTGTCTCCCAGCTCGTGGTCGCTTTCACTGGGTCCTGTGACCAAAGGCACAACATTTTTAAGGTACTTCATTTATTTGTGTGGAAACACTTTTGCAGCCTCATACATATGCAGCCCTTTCAGCCTCAAGGTGAAAGCTGCAGGGCAGCAACTCTGAGGCTCGTTGTTCTCTCCAAGGTCACTGGGTTTGGATTTGCTTACTCAAAAATATTACCAGGGAAATCAGGCCTATTCACCAGTCAGATGTTACTGGACACCCAGTTCTAGTTTTCACAAGATGCTTTAAGTGAATTTCAAGCAAAAGTGTGTACTTTTATAATAGAAATATTGTAAATTTTATGTCACAGACTCTCAAAGAATGGCTTCAACTCCTAACAACTTCAGCACCAGAAAGACTAAACTAGGTTTTATCTGAAAGGCACTGGACAGCATCTGCTTAAATGAATGACAGAGTTAAACAGACTTACGAGATTTAGCAGTTCTCTGATATTTTTTCACCAGAGCAATGGGAAGTTCACCAATGTCAAGCATAATACATGTGTATTTAACGTTTGCCAAATCCTGAACTAAGGCAACTATGTATATAACTGACCAGCTCATAAGATTGGACATGGAAAAAACGGACCAGAACACATCTGAAATCACCAACCCAAATAACCAACCCAAACTACATTTATCTGAAGAGCTCCACTCCTGTCTAGGAAAGAAGTTGGACTATACCCTGACTTTGCTGATCGGATGCCGGAAGCATTTGTTGTCCCCCGTCTCGCTCAGGGTGATGGCGTAGAACTGTCCCTTGTTTAAATAGGTCATGGGCCCTTCCCCTTGCTTTTGACGCAGAGATTTGGTAGCTTCTAGCGTATACTGAAAAGTGCTGTTGAAAAGACAGGGAGAGAAACACCAGCAAAATCAGTGTCACTTTCTTTTTCTTTTTGTCCCTGTTCATTATATATTTCACACATTATTTAAGCATGGAATGAACCAATACAAAGTTAATAATAAATTCCAAGAGAACGTCCCACTTCAAGTATTAAAAAGTACAATCTCTTTTTTTGCAAACATATGCCTAGCTGGACTGGAAGGCTCTTCAATCAAAGGCTACATCTTTGCTTTCTCTGACAGTAACCATGAAGTACAAGGCTATATAACCACAGTGAAAGGAACAAATGCTAAGAGGGAACACAGCATATTTTGCAGTATTACAAGGAAATCAGCTACCTCCACTGATATTTAAACTCAGAAGTGCCTCAGAAAGAGAAGTTCAGAAAGAACAGAATAAAAAAGATGCATATGGAGAATGGAAAGTCCAGCTGCTACTTTCAGCACAGGGCAGAGAAGGGACAGAAGGTTGATGTAAAGACAATATGCAATCATTTTTTGTTGAGTATTCTTTTCAAAATTATTCACACAGCACAAAATACCTACATTTAATTGGATTCTACAATCAAACAACTTCCCTTAGGGAAAGAAGAAAAAAAAAAAAAGGACAAAAACTAGAGAAAAAGAGACAGTTTTGCTTTTGTGGCACAGGGATTTTAGAAAGGACCCTGCTTCAGAGGAGAACCTTTCATCAGCTCTGAGACACCGAAAACTTGAAGCGCTGAATGCAGTGCTCCCAGCCACCTCTCTCTGTATCCAGCTTCAACAGTTTCTCAGTAAAAACTATGCCTGAAGCTTTCACATTCTCTTAAATGAAAGACAACGTTTGCCTTGCAGAATAAATGTTCTCTTCAAAATAGATTTGGTCACCACAAGAAGTTTAGTGCAAGGAGTCACAGGTTGTCCACAAAAATCAGGGATGGGGGGAAGCATTTTCACAAAGGTCCTAATCCAACAATATATTTAAACAGAGCTAGATTAGCACCAAAAGGATGGCTGTGCTTGTCTAAGTGCATCCTTAACTTCCTCGTTAAAGCAAATACTCCAGGATCCACAACAGGGGCACATCCTCTGATTTAGCCTGGCGTGAAGGCAGCGCAGGATGAATCTAAGTCAGACACATGGTGTCCAAACAGAGCTGCCTGGGTCTGCAGCTCCTTGGTCTTCTGTGTCTTCTGTTTCACAAAGCTTTTAAAAATGTAAATCCCAGGCACACCACACCTGGTCAATTATGCAATCTTTGTGTTGTACCACAAGGAAAATTTCTTCTTGATCCCAGCTGGCAATCAGATTATGCTCTGAAGTGGGAGGACTACCATTAACCTTGTAAACTTACTGCAATCATCACTCAAACAATTCTAACCCTGTTCTGAATCTCACCATGGGTCTTAGCTAAAGCCCTCCGCAGTCATAAAGGGAACTTACACCAGGCCTTCAATTACTTTCATATTCTCTGCTTGTTTTTTTAATCTGAAGATTACATTTCTGAGCACCTCCTTCCAGGTAACTCCCTAAAAAGAAGCATTTTGCTTTTCTGAGTGTGCGTGTGGAGGTTATAGTCTAAAGCTGACTTGTGTAATAGCATGAAAGATTTTAACTTCGGAGAATTGTTACTGAGGACAGCACTCCAGGATTTATATACCTCCAGCATAGCAGGTGAGAACTCTTTGCTCAAGATCAGCTTCGTCTGTGCTCTCTGTATAATGACTCAGTTCTGAGCCCACTGAAGTTAATGATTGCTTCAATATTAATCAGAGAAAAGATCAAGCTATAGGAAACCTCCACTACAAGGAAAGTCATATGTCTACTCCAGGAAAAGATCATGGAGCTTTTTCCTGTTTCTAAAACGAGGGCAATCTCTCAGATATAAACAGAACTATTCACGGGCATAAAATCAAGCACCGGTTTAAAGAATTTCATTGATTACAATCTTTATAAAGTGGCTATGTTCAAATATGCCCATTTTATGCATGCATTTTTCTTTGCTTAGCAATGTTTGCAATAGATACTTTATATAAATTATTCATATATAAAAATAAAGTTAGAGAACAAACAGGAGAAAAAGACAGAGGCTTTCCCAGAAAAAGCTACTAGCATAAGGAAACATATGGAATACTAAGAAGAACTAAGCAATTCCATAAAGCTGGTGGAAACGGTTCACCATCCTATGCATCCTTCCAACCTGAAAGGTGAGGAAGATCTTCCATGGCCTGGCTGTCAAAGCCGTGCCCTGTACCCAGGGGATTTCTCTTAGCACTTTAATTCCTGCATTATACCAGGAGCTCCATGCAGAGGAGTTACAACTTTAAATCCTGCTGGAGGAAGACAGCAGGTATAAAGATACTAAAAAATACATTCCAGTCAGATTCAAAAGCTGACACACACGGGTGCTGAGAGCACTGCAAGGGCCCCAGGCCATGAAAGGCAGGGTGGGAAACGGACACAGGGAGGCTCCCCTTGATATATTCTTTATGTGATGCCAGCCAACGTATTTCAAAGGTTTTGCCATACCTGGTTTGTTCGTAAATATATTCTTCAGCCCCAACTGACACACTGCGATACTTCTGAAAAATAAAAACGCCGATTAAATATAATTTTATACACCAAAAATGCAAATGACCAATACAAGTAAAATTACATTTATTTAGAGATCCCTCAGAAGAAACCATCAGCCATTGAAAACTCAAAGTCATTCTGAACTGAGGTGGACTCTACATGATCATCAAACTGGATTTCATAGAGACAATTTATGTTAAGCGTTTCCATTTTTTCATAACCTAGCTGGTGATCACAGGAACGTAACAGAAAAACCTCTTCTGCCTTCCTGAACTCCTTGTCTACACATTTATATATTTTAAAACAAGCCTATAGAAACATAACCCATTTCGAAGAGAAGCATCTCTTTTCAAAAGAAATTGTAGGGTTTTTTAGAGAATTTGTACCATTTTCTTTTGTTTTGCTTTTGTTTGAACATATTTACATGGCTGGCTGTCCTGAAAGCCCCCACACGAATGCTGGGAACAATTTTGGTTATTACCTTGCTTCTTTGGAACAGGTGTGGGGATGCAGGCTAAAAAAATACTTTATCTGCAGCAGAAGATTCTGCTCATGTGAAACATGCACTCTACAAACTAAAAGCAAATCTACAGCCACTTTACAAGAGTACAGCACACTTACCAAAACAGAACTACACCGAGAGCTGCAGCTCTGAAAAACAAGGTCTTTTTGCATAGCCTAGGCAAGAATTTTCGTTCTGGCTTCCCAAGCAAACAAGCCTGTTTGTGCCCTGCTCCGTTACGTCTTGCTTCTCCTCTTGGCTTGCCTTCTACTTGCAACTCGTTTTTGCTGAAGCTGCTCTGATTCACTGTCAGATCATTACACTTAATCTCCAGGATTTCCATTGTGATAACTGCTCAGCAATAATGAGCTCTTTTGTTTCCACAAGCATCAAGTTAGGTAATTTGTAAAACGGTTTTTAATTTTACCTTATGCACAACTGTGCCACAACCCATTCAGATACTAGTGAAGTGCAAAGGTAGTGTGTACCTGAAGATCAAAAGTCAATGGTCCATGTGCACTAAAACAGATCTAAATACTGTAAGAAATCTGACATCTGGGGCACATTACAGTAAAAATGCTTTCACATTAACATTTAAGTCACATTTTACATACAGGCTGTAAGTAACATTTGCAAAAACATGCAAGTGATCTACCCATCCTTAAAATTTTTGACTTACATTTTGAAGAACTAATAAATTAATCATAGCTATAAAAAGAATACGAATGATGAGAAGTATATTTAAATAGATGGCTAAAATGGTATCAGAAGAACACAGCAAGTTATAGACAGAGGCACCCATTGCCCCAGGGAGCTATAAAATTCTTTGGTCAGCAATTCTTTGGTATTCAATAAATCTTTTGAATTAATTTATAAGTACGCAGTCAATCATGTGTTTAAAATTGAGCAAGTATTGGAGCAAAATCATTTTTACTCTGAGAAAATGACGTTTTTACCAGATGAATAGGAAAACTAACAAGACCTAGTATTTTCTTACTCGAAACATGACTTCAGCACAAACTTCTCCTCTTCTGGCATGTTTTGACGTTCTGCTCTGGACTGGCCTGTAGCAGCCAGTGCCTAGAGTAGCGTGAGGAGGGGACAGGCTCGTCCCCAAGGGGGACATGGGGAAAAGAGCAAGTGATGGGGGCACTTCCCAGCACAGCTTCCATCAGTGGGTGCCTGGGCCCTTCCCTCGTCCCTGCATCTCAGGCGTGGGACGACTCCGGGCTGGAAGGCCACTCACAGCAGCACTCGGTGCATGTAATTTTTAAGCAGCTCAAGGTGGGTTAAAGGCACTTGTTTCATCCCTCTCTGCAGTGAAGAGGTGAGCAGGGAGGGAGAAGGAAAGAGCACTACAGGGCAATTCATTCCCTCTACATTGGGCAAACAGATTGGTGCTGCCTCGTGGCCTCTGCATGGATGGCAGAGACAGCCTAGCTGGCAAGTGGTAGACTTTGGTTTTAAGCATATTGCAAAAAAAAAAAAAAAGGACTAATAATTAATATATATATATATACGCACAAACATGATACCATAGATTTTGGGATGCAAGGCCAGTTTACAGATGTAATTTCCCTTTCACTCCCAAGTCTCACACCTTTGCACATGTGCCAGCAGTTCGTAGGGAGCAGACTGCTGGTTTGGGTGCCTTTCAGCCCCCTATCCCATAAAAGACCAATGCTCCGGAATCACCCTGCACAGCACCCCGGGAATGCCAGCTGTGCGTTATCACTGCACTCCCACAAAGGGTCCTTTATCAGCAGCAATGAAATAATGTGATTTGATCATGCAGAGTCGTGTTTCCAGAATGGGCTCTAGTGATTTTTCAATAGCAAGCTGGATTTCTTCATTAATCATTCATTCAGTTGACCTAAATGTGTGCTTCCATATCTTAATATGGATTTCACCTCCAGATGTCCTGATGTACAATACTTGTTTAGAGACAATTTACATTTTTATAAAAAATACACAAAAGCAGACACTAAGTTTCTCCTATGTTTTATCAGAGTAAAAGCTTTAAGTGTTTTTTTTTTATTGTACTTGTGTATAATTAATAATTTCATGGAGGAGGAGGAGAAAATCCAAAGAGTAATTTACCATATAATATCTCTAATCATTTGCAGATGCACTATCAGCATTAAATGATTTTACCTTTTTATAGTTCTGGCTTGTTTGCATTATTCTGCAGCAACCAAAAGCAGCCAGAGGGTACCTGCAGCATTTTAAGGCTGAGTTTATAATTACTTGCCTCAGCATAATAGTGCAAAATAGCTACAAGGCAGCTCCTTCTCTCTCCTCTCCTCCTCATTCCCCAGCATACATATGCATCTGACTCTTTCCCTGCTTGTTAACCTTTCCATTCCCATCCAGCCACCTAATTCTACTAGTTTTTCTCACTTGCCCCCACTGATGAGCAGTTTAGCACAACGAACAGCTTCTGATAAATTATTTAGGTTTATCTAGCAGCAGAGGCCCACCCTGCTAACATGCACTTTCAGGAAAACTTTCAATTTCAGAAAATTTTTGAGAATTTCCCAGATGCAAGATGGCTGTTAATTCTTCTGAAGACAGACCTTAACAACCGATTTTCTCTCAGAATGGCAACTATTCTCTGCTTATTCTCTTCTTATTCAATATGTCTCACTCTCCCAGTTTCCAGGGAACACAACTTGGGACCTGCCTTCTGAAACATCTCATGATGCTCCTCTACAATCAGAGGGCACAAGGAAAGAGAAGCACGTGGCAAGGAGCAGAGATCAATTTGCTGAACTGGCATTACGAATCTCCTTGCGATTCTTGCAGATGCCTCAAATCTACTTGTCCTGTTTGCAGCTTTCTATAGAGTTCTTAAAGGCTAATTGGAGGTGCAAAACTCACCTCCGTTCCTCCGTCTTTGAAGGTGTCACTGTAGGTACTGTCCGGAGTGCTGCGCTGGTCCTCTTTGAGATAATTTGTGTGGGGTGCAATGTTGGACACTTCGTACGGTTCAAAGATAACCCCCCGGTGCTCCTCATTTTCTCCCCTTGCATAGTGTGCTTGTGGGGTCATAAAAACAGGGGTGAACTCCTCCGCTTTGACCACAGTCACTCCAGTCCCTGTGATGGGCGTTGAGCTCCCAGATACATTTGCGTTGTATTCCCTTTTGGATGACTCCAAAGGATCTTGGTTTAAGGAAAGGTTAACAGGAACTGTCTTCAGGACTTGCACACGGTTCTCACCCCCACTCAAATTACTCTGAGCTTCCGTGGTATTAAGACAATTTCTGTGAGACAAAAACAAAACATGTTATGAGCTGCCCTGATAGAGCAAATCTCTTCCTTACATAACTCGATGTTCTTAGATGGCAGGGAAGGAGGTCGGTGCATTTACAACCGTGATAAGCCATTGCCATAACAAGTAGTACTTGAACAACTAATAGGCAAAAAAACATTTAGAGGTGAGTAGAAAGGTCTGGAAGTCTTTAACAGCTAGGAAAGGACAATGCATTTGATTTGACCTACAATAGATATGATGTAGTATGACAAAATTCTGAGTATCCACAGTAATTTTTGCTTTGTCTTCTTATTTGGATGCAAAGTTAGTTCACCAGTGCCTTCAGGCACAAAATAAGCATAAAGAGTAGTATGAAGTATGGATTACTGACTGTAGAACAATCCCCAGGTGAAACAGAGAGGGGGAACGTCAACAGTAAAATTCCTGTGGTGTGCAGGCTCCTCCGGGCAGTTGAGGGGCCACCACTGTTTGCTACTAGCCAGGTACTTCTGCAAGAAGGTACCAAGGAATCCCCCTGCATCCGAGCGGATCAGGAATTACAGTGGCTGCGAGGGCACTTCCAGCAGAGCCCCCACGTCTCTACCTGGGGCTGCTGCTGCTGCAAAGGAGCTGCTTGTTCACAGTAGTGTGCTGATATAAAATTGTCCACTCAGAAAACTCTTAGTAGGTATAACATTCTGCTTTGTTTTCAGCCCAGGAAATCTGCCCAGCATTACAGTTCCTTTCAGCCTGCTGAGTAGGGCTGAAATTTGAGAACAGAAAAACATTTTGAGGGAATGAGTTTACTTTATCTGCTTCTAGAAAATATGTTAAATAAAATTGTTCAAAACAGGTTACTGAGGACAAACTACCCTTTTTTTTGCTGTAGAAAAATAAAACTGAAATAAATAGCCAATAGCCTATTAGCCTATAACCTAATTTTACTATTATCAGCAGCTGCAAAGAACAAAACAAACACAGACAAACCATGAAACTCTGGCCTAACCTTTTGCTTTCATGCAAATATCACATTTAATAATCCTGTTTAACTTTTTAATAAATTAAAAAGGAGTAAAGTTTGAGTTTTCCTCCCAATACAGTCTTTCTTCTTTTATCTTTATAAAGAAAACCATAAGCCCTGAGGCTATCATAGTTCCTTTAGTTCACAACTGATCAACATTGTTACTATTTGGGTGTATGATTTTGAATAATACTGTACCTTTTATCTTGGTCTTCTTGATTATCACTCACTTTGTTAACAGACAACAGCCTTTTATCTCTGGGAACCTGAGAACAACACAAGGCATAGTCAGGTAAATGCAACTGTCAGATATTTGCAACTTCAGATTGGTCTTGTGTAACAACTGGAATATGTATCTAAATCTGTGTTGCCTGATTCACAGCTGCTTTTCTTTGGGAGATTGATCAGAACACAAAGGTAATTTGCAAAGAGAAAAATGTGGAGACTTTTTTTAGCTCTCAGGTGCACAAAATTCCAGAGCAAAGCACTCTGTTTTTGGACATCAAGCTATGTCAAAATCCAAGCTTATATTCACAAACTCACGCACACTTTCACTGAATAATAAAAGATGTGAATGAAAGCATGTTACTGCTTTGATGAATGTTGCATGGAGACCATTCTAGCTCAGAGAGAATGAGAGTTTCCAGTTAAACCACAAGATTTTACTGAGAAAGTCCTCCACACAGGCAACACCAGAGAACACTGACTTCCGCTTTGCTGGGAGCATTAACAACCATGAAAAGTAAAGACTGAGTCAGAGCTTGCCCCTCAATTGGCTCAAAATTCACAATAAAAGTGACTTGAGCTGTTTTCCCAGGTTGCTGTTCCCCGACACTGGCATAGATAGGAAATCACCAAGCACAAAGTTGCTGCCCTGTGGTTTTCTGTGATTTTTTTTCTTCCTTTTTTGATGAACCAGCAGTTTGCGAACTAACACTCCTAATCTGTTTTTCACAAAATAAGCTATATCCACTCCATCACAGCAGTTAAAGGACAGGATTGCAGAGCAAGGATAGACCTAGAATGGGCTAAAATTGTGCCTATTATCTCTAAGTGCTTTAAAGAAAGATCAGGAAACATCTCAACTTGGAGAAAAAGCAATACCACAACGCACTTTAATAGACAAGGTTAACACCAGCTGTTTCTGCAAGACAGCAGCAGAATCCAGCCAGAGCCCTTCCTTCTAGCAGGGCCTTCCTCCCTCCCTCCCTATTAAGTGTTCTGCTAGTTAACAAAGCTCCTTCCTATATTTTCCAAGCGAAATCCAAGCCACTGTTCATACCTGTTGATTTCCTTGTTAAGATCACATATATACCCTTGAAGGAAAGCCAGTGTTTAGGTAAATATCATTATATGAAAGAGAGAGAAGGGGAAAAAAAAAAAAGAGTTAAGGTCAAACAATTCCCATTGACTGGGAAAAGTACTTAAGAAAATTACCCAGCATGTCAGAACAAATAAGCCAGGCAATAAATCTGGGCAATTTGAGAGTCTTGGAGTCCTGTACACTGGAAGTCCTCTTTTACACTGACACAGTACAACACCAAGACTCAGGTTAGGTTTAACTTCCATTTTGAGCAAATCAGCAAGACTCATCCTTTTCTGCCATGTCAGGCCAGAAATAGCTATTTCTGAGCGCGTTGCAACTGTCTGAAACAAAGAACAGGACACGTCCCGTGGAGCACAGTTCCGAGGAGGAAACGAACTGTTCTCTGTTCTTCAAAAATCAGAGATTAATGAACTGCTACATGTAGTGCAAAGGTATTACTACGATAGAAACCAACACTAGATTCTCTTAGACATCCTGCATTTTTGAAGCCACATAACTTCATAGCTCTGTCAAGAACAGGATCTTTCTTCTTTCTCTTTAGGAAAAGCCTCTATCTACTGATAACAATACACAACTGCACGAACTGTCTCTTGAAATATAGTCGGTAAAAAAAAACAATATTTAACTGTAGGCAAAATGCCATTTACTGCAACAGTTGAGTGAAATAAACAACTTTATATTCACTACTTGATAGGCAACACCATTTCTTGTTTGCAGTGTATAAAAAAGTCAGCCTGGGTTTCAGAGCGGAATGACTGCATTACAGAGATACAGCCTATAGTGTTCTCTGTTCTCAGCAGAAATCTCAGATATATCCTACTTAAATACTACAAAATACATTAAAAAGAAGCTGCTCTCAAAATTGTGCATAAAGCCCTGGGCTTAGAACCTGATATAAACGCAAACTGTATGTCAATGCTTCCCCTATAAACCAAATTAGACTTCTAACTATGTGTCCAGCTCCAGTTCTGTTCCCCACCTTTCTACCTAGACTGCACGCTGCCAGTGCAAGGGCTAGATCCCAACTTATAGCTTACATACAGCCTATTGCAAATAAAAATAATATAGGAAACTGATAGATGGGATAAGTCCGTGAAAGAGCAAACTAACACATGTGCATAATGAAACAGGAAAGCAGACATTTACAGATGAACAAGGCATCCTCTTTCCCATTTTTAAATAATATTGCAAGAATAAGAGCACAAAAAATAAGGAGGGGGATTCTTCATGCAAGGCTCTTAGAAGGGAAGAGGCTGTGTTGAAAAAGAAATCATGGTGGCCAATTTAATATGAAAATTCTGATTTTGTTACTTTCTCTCCAGAGCTAAACACATCAAAATAGCCTCCAATGGGCTTTCTTAAGGGGAAGGCAGGCTTCACACAAGTGTCACAGGGAATGCGGGAGGCCGTGACTTCTGCCTTTCAACATGGGCTTTCCAGGCCTCTTAAGAGCAGGTCCCTATTAAGTGAGGAGGAATAATGATGGAGTTACCTACTTTATAATAGTCATACAACAGGCCAAGAGCAGCAGCACTGTCCTCGTCACCATTTATGCTCATCATAGCCTTGGTAGCTGCAGTTAAGGGATTCTCCAGATACGATTTCCAGGCTTCATCTTCGCTGGTGTAGGCTCGTCTGGTGTTGAATGAAGTGTCATTGGCACTAAGGCCACGAGTCGCTTGTTACTGCAGAGACAGGAACAATAAAATGGTGACTCAGAAGGGATTATCTCATTTGTAATTCACAAGGCATGCTAAAGAACACCATATAGCTGAATGACAGCGATATATCAAGCAAGTATCTCTATTAAACTTGCTATTACAAGTACTTAGGTAGATATTAGAAAAATTTACTGGCTATCATCAGTACTTAACCATTTTTTTAAATGTGTGCATACCTTGCAGCAATAATTCACACATATTTTTCTGTTGTTATACTAATAATTATGACTACTAGAAATAATATTTATAAATTGGAAATAATACGTAAAATAATATTGGAAATAATATATCATATCAATCACGTAGTTACAGACTCAGGGCAAACAGAGGGCAGACTCTTGAGAAATTGGGATTTGCAGCACAGCAGCTTCCTCCAGCCTCAGAGAGGTGGAAACTGCCAGCACCTCATGGCATCAGGCAAGGAGCTGCTATGGCTGAAATTGCCAGTATAATGGGGAAATGGACACAAAGACTAAAGGACCTGGTTTTTAATACCTCAGTAAATTAAGGGATAAAAAACTATTCCGAAGGAAAAAAAAAAAAAAAAAAAGTAGCATCCCTACAATCCAAGTTAGTAGAGAAACAGATTGCCAGGGAAAAAGCAGTTGAGAGAGAGGCGTTTTTTACATGTTGCAAAAGCACTGTCAGGTTTTGGGTCAAGTTACAAGGATCATGCTGATGCTTTTAATATGTTACAGCTTAAAAACTGATCCATTTTAAGAAAACTACAAAGAAGGTAGAGTTACCTTGGACTTAAAGTACTGACATAACTGGCCAGACTAGCATAACTTTCATATAACTCTTTTGCTCTTTCTGAAGGGAAAAAAAAAGTCTCTCCTTTTTGTTCTTTCCCCCAACTACAGTGGTCCCATGTTCCAGGCCTCCAAGAGCAAATTTCAGAGGCAGCAGCAGGAGGCTGGGCTCGTTCAGGCAGTGCACACCAGAGCCTCGTATCCCGTCTGAGAATTCCCACTCCTCCTGGAAGGAGTCTCGCCCGCAGCCTTCGGGCGATGGAGCCGGCAGGCCCCGGGGCGCCCGCGGCTCCGCTGCCGCGCGGGCTGCAAAGCGCATTTTGTGTCGGGGAAGGAGGAGGTGGCGGTGCAGATTATCATCTCTATGGTACATAGCCCTGTTTACGAGTTATTTATTTAATGGAAAGCAAAATAATCTGCCTGGTACATGGAGCAGAGTTTTATGAACTCTGGGGGGGAGTGGGGGAAGAGGATTTATTAGCTTCATATCACGAAATACACACAATGATTACAGATCGGATTTTTCCCTTTCTTCTAAATTATTTGGATTTTTAGGAGCCTCTGTTGATTTCCAAACACCTTATTTTCTCCGTGGCCTTTTGTTGCCCCTTCCTGAGATTTCTGCCCTCGTGCTGGCCACGCGTGTATCTGCAGTGCTGCAGGTCTCCCCTGGCCACACGGGGAACGCGACGTGCGGGGACCCCGGGCCGCTCTCGTCCTCCTGTGCTAGTGCCCGCATTGGAGCAGCCTCTCGTGTCCGTGTCATCATCATAGCAGATTTACAAGCGCCACGGGACAGCTGCAAGCTGCCCTTTAAAAACACCTTTTAAACAGTCACACGGCACTCGCCCTGCAGAAACAGTGGCAAAGAGTCGATCTCTAACCTGGTGGAGACAATCTGAGAGCAGTGAGAGGAAAGGGCCGTTCCTGAGAGGTGCCGTAAATGAAGGCACCTGTTTGGGGAAGAGCTAATGCGAGGGGGACGGATGCCCTAAGCCACCTCTGAGAGAGCAAGCGGCCGGAAAGTGGGAGCTGCAGAGACCCAGAGACTCCCCAGCACCTCCCCACAACCCATTTTCTTTAAAAGCCAAGTCTTTGCATTTAAAAACTAAGTATTCTTCTTCTCTGGCTCCAGAGATAGCCTGCGACATAATCACCTGACACCCTCCCGGAGGTGTTTGCTCTGCAAACAGGCTGAAACAAAAGCGGTCAGAAAAGTAAAAAACTTCCTCTTCGCCCCCATGCCTGCAATCAGCTCTGTGGGAGGTTAATGGTCAGCCCTAATTATCATGATTTAACATAGTCAATCATTTCAAAGATTATATCCAAAGCAGTCAGCCAAAACAACCCTTCTTGCTCAAAGAAAACTGCTCCTTTAATTAAGGTCGTAGGGATGGGAAGGAGGGTTTCCCTTGAGAAAGGGGGCTTGGGTGGACACATGCCGGCCCCCTGCTCCTTTGCTGGGACCTCCCAACCTCCTGGCCGGTTCCTGCGGAATGTGGCGGGGAGCAGCCGGAGATCTGAAGTCCCCCACAGCTCCAGGGGCTGCTATAACGGAGCCCACGCTCCTTCCTGCCCCGGGAGACCCTTCCCGAGGTCCAAGCACAAAAGGTGCTAATTCCCTTTCAAGGCATCAGTTAAGTTCCTAATGATTGCCAAATGCACTTCAAATTCACCTATGAAACTGTTCAGTTTATCAGTTTTATGTTAAAGACTGGTAGGTACTTAGGTGTCTTAAAAGCTGGATTTCCCCAGCACTTGAGCATTTGTGTTAAGACTAAGCTTCAGCTGACCTTTAGTTTTGCAAAATCTTTTCTCCCCAGCAGTTTAGTACGAGTTGTCTTGTTTGTACCAGCCTTGCATGATTTATGGTCTTTGCTCTTAAGAGAGGAAATAGGTAAGATTTACACATTGATACCAGGTATGGTGATTTGGCACTGGTACAATGATACTTCTGAGCTTATTCTAAGATGAAAGTTCTGAAATTTTATAAAAGTAGATATTATAAGACTAGTGTACAAACAAAGATGTCCAAAACTCTGGTGCTCAGTTTGCCTTTTGAGTTACTGCAATACAACAACACAAGGACAGCTGTATTGCACAGGACTCACAAGGATGGCTATGTTGTACTCACTTTACCATCCTAGAGTCAATCAGTAATGGAACGAGGTGTTGGCATTTCAAGACCTTCTTCAGATTTGAGATAATGAACTTTCATCAACCACCACTTGGGGCTATGAAATCCCACAACAGGCACATTCTCATGTGACTTGATACAATTTACAAATTAACTTTTATATAGTCTTAAATATCCATTAATACATTCACAGGCAATGGCGAAGGGAGGCAGCTTTGTGGTTGGAGCTTTCTTGTTATTCGGGAAGATTCCCAGAACCTCCTCCCACCCGTCCATGTCCTTCAGCCAAGGCTGTGCCCACGAGCCCTCCGTTGGACGTGCAGAGCTCGTGCAGGCTGCAGCTCATGGCTCAACCTGCCCTGAACCCAAAGAGAGGGCTGCAACCCAAGTACAACCCACTGATCTAAGAGGAGGACCACGCGCACCCAAAACGAGAACTCCATCCATCCTGGCATGGATCAAACCTGTGGTTTGATGCATCTATCTCTCCTTGCCTACTAATAACTGCTGGGGCAAGGCAAGTACCACAAATGTGCTGATATGTGAAAATATCCTTAACACACATAATATAGCTGGGAAACTGCAGTTATCCTACCCTCCTCCATCACCTGCTCGGCATAACACGCTACACCATTTAGTGCACACCACTGTTGCAAAGCACCCACATATATCAACATAACTGGAGAGGGCAACACGGGCTCCTGCTGGTTTAGCTCCTACACCAGCACATCAGGACCACGGGACACTTTTATCATAAACTCCTCTCTTGCTGGGTGACACGAAGGTGCCCAGGTGACACAAGGCACCTGTCTCCAACCTGGAAACCCAAGGCAAGACACAGATTTTCAGGTGAGATACTGGCAAAAGAGGCTACCTTTATAACACCATGTAGACATGCACCATGCCACATTCTGTGGCCTCATCCCTTAGCCACACAGACCCAGGATCTGGATGAAGTGTGCTGTGATCTACAGTGCTATGGAGAGAAAACCTGCCTGTTTAGGTGTTCCTGCAGCGCAAAATAACGGGGAATTTTAAAATGCCTGTATTTCACTTGGTACCACATCAGTTCAGAAACACTCCCTGCCACAAGTAAGAGTTGGGAAACATTTCCTGTTCAAATTTGACATCAGAGAGCAGAGCATTGTCACTTATAAACAAGTGGATCAATAGCTCTACAACCCTTTAGCAACAGTTTAGTTTCCACTCAGACAATTCCCTGGGCACCTATACGGCTACTATAAAACAGATTTAAAACAAATATTCCTAACATATGCATTAAAACCAATGTTGTACATGTGAACTCACAGGTACAAATTAAACTACTATGACCATTTAAAAAGCAGCTAAAGGACAGATCCCCTAGAAGCTGGAAAAGCTTAACAAAATTTAGATTCTAGATCTTCACTGTCTGTCTGTGCTCATGATACAAAGAACAGCAACCCAAAAAGCTGGCCTTAGTTCTCCCAGTGCTTGAACACATCCTGGATTAATGATTCTAAGGTTAGCCCGAGCCTACCCTCAGCACACTGCCTTGCCTAAACACCAAAATAAAATAAAAAATAAGGTTGTCTCACAGCAGGTTTTCATTTATTTAGGTTTTGTTTTTTTTTAAAAAAAGGAAAGTTTAGACTCCTCCAGATTTATTTTCCAATTTAAAAGTCAGTAAAAATCTTTGTTTCACTTAGGCAGTAGTGTTCAGTTTAAGCCACAAAAGAGCATAAATATTTAACAAACAGGTAAATAACGGCTCTTGTGTCTTGCTATTTTATCTTCCATAGCCCAGAATTCCACCTTCCCCAAGAGCACAAATACATCTCCAAGATGCACTTGGCCTCAGCCACAGAAGCAGCTTGGAAGTAAAGAGAAATCGAAGCAGTTGGACCACCAAGAAACTAGAAGATAAGACGCCCTTTGGCCCAACCAGCAACTCAAACGAGGGGAAAAACTCCCATTACAGAAGTAATTTTGTCTACTAATGAATATAGGCTTGGGACTCTTGCAGTTTTGGGGCAATTATTCTTTTTGAGTGCAAGGACAAATACGAACAAGATCAGGCCTGTTAAATGATTAAAATAAATGATTTCACAAAACAGTCTGAGACGAAGTAAATTATATTGTGAGCAGAAACACTCCTATAGTAAAACAGACCGGCTAGGCAATTAGATGCCTACTACAAGTTTTATTTGGTTTTATTCAGAAGCAAAATAATTTAAACATGCAATAATGATTCAAAAGATTAAAATAAATAGGTGATTCATTAACCTTGACCAAAAAAAAAAAAAAAAGTATGTCAAAGTGGAGTTACAAGAAAGGTTAAATACCCACAGTAAATGCCTGCTGAGGACTATCTCAAGTAGTCAATTACTCCTCTTGAGAGAAGCTTTATAAACCTATGCTCTTAGAGACTACTTTGGTTGACTTTAATTAAACTAATTCCTAAGAGACTATCATTCCTATTAGTATACTGAGTCGCCTACTCTTTTTCACACTTTTACTAAGCAGAGAATAGTCCCCCAAAAGGCAGGGTTTAACATATTTGTAAAACAAAAACAAACAAAGAGCAACACCATGACACCTCCTTAAAAATATTTATATTAAAAAGAGATATTTTGGAGCTCGCAAGTGGCCTGAGAAGGCTGCAGGGGTGAAGGGCACGGGCAGCAGCGGAGCTGCACGGACGAGGCCGTGCTCCGCTTCGCTTTGCACACAGGGTTGTTTTAGCTGACTCAAAGCAGCCAGCGGGAGGCTTTAAAGTTAGAAGCAGGTCATGGCAAAGCTCCCTGAACCCGCTGCAGTTTAACCTGACCCTTAACCCGCGGCCCTTGCTCATTCTCTGCTCGCAGGAAAGTTAATGGGGATGTAACAGTCTCTGCGCTGATAGCAAAGATTGCTGCTCTTTTCAAAGCATAAAAACTCTTCCACGCTCAGAAGGGAAACACGGCCTCAACGGCCGAGCAATCCTGAGGGCCAAGATTTCCCACAATATTGAATAAATAAATAAATAATCACCAAATACCAAAAATACACACAACAGCCAAAACACATGAAAATAGAAGACGCCATTGCCTTCCACGGCTATAAAAATGAATAATCTGCGGAATCTATGGATACATAAAATCTTTAACACTAGGCTGCTAATCCCCAGTTAGAGGTATGTCATAGCATTCAAACTCTACGCATACAATATAGTTTAATTAAATATTTAATAAGTAACAATTACTTTCTTTATGAAGTTGGTACAATTTAAAAGGAGAGTATGACAGTGTCCCAGGATGTTAGCACATATGAATTATTTAACTACTTTCTTTTAATTGACAACTATTGTTCTAATCACCGATTCAAAAACTGCTGAAGATTTATCCCACGATGAATTGCTAGAGCAGGATTTGAACATGCAGGTGGGATAGGGGGGTACGTGTACACACACATAAACAGCAGCTCTGCTGGCTGCTTTATAATCCCAGGAGAAAATACTATATTGAGGGAAATACCAATGGTCTGCAGGGAATTGGCGTTTCTGAAAAGACAACACATGTCAACTGCTGTAATATCATTTCCCCTTCACGTGTCCTCGCCAAAACAAGAAAGTCGTCTCTGCTGATCTCTGCTGTAGTTATGTGATCACTACAATCAATGAGTGGCCTGGGAAAACCGCCTCTCTCCTCTTCTGCTTTGATCTTTGGCCTGCGCTCAGGCTCCAACTTTAGAGAGGCAGCAGAGTTACAGAAAGATGTGATTGTCCCGTTCCCTTAATTCCTCCCAGGGAAGCTTGTGGGAGAATTCTGGGGGAATATCCAAGAGAGCAAGTCTGATATTCGAAAAGAACAAGCACTGAACATCACTAGTTACTCTGTTTTTCCAAGCATTCCTGGATGAGTAACATACTGGAAAATCCAGCCCAGTGGATGCCCTAAACTGAACGTTCAGTAGTGTTAAAATAATAATAATAATAATGAACTGCATAGTGTGTGGCCTAGTTACTACTGAACATCAGCTGATGGGAAACATATTTAGCCTTCAAAGAAAGGATTAAGTAAAATTCAGAAAATCACACTGCAAGTACTTCTGATGTTATATTACTGGATGCTTGATTTAAATATTATGGAGGCAGCAACTGCATTTACAACATGAGGGAAAGATAGGAACCAGGGTGAAATTACTCTGCAAGAGCTCAAGAAAGACTTCAGCCACGGACCAAGCAGCAAGCTGGATGTGAACGTGCCTACACTGCCAGAGGGGAGCAGGTCTGAACCCATTCCCACCTCCAGACTTGCTCTCCACTCACTCATTCACTGCCAAGCACAGGCTCGGGAGCGGGCCAGGCTGCCCCCAAACCCTCCTCCCTGCGGTCAGCCCGAGCGCACAGGGCAGCTCCAGCTCCTCCCGGCAGCGCGGGAGCCTCGGCAGGACGGCTCACGGCCCGCGGGCGCCTAGCGCAGCCCCTGGGGTGGCACCTCTGAAACCCTGCCGAGTGCCATGGGCACCACGGCCAGGAAGTCCTGAGCTTCGCTAGTGCACTGCAGCCACCAGTCTGGAGTTCCTCAGGTGGCGCAGAAGTCACTTCTGCTCGTACAGCAAGAGCACAACTTTTCAGTCTACAAACACCAAAGGGAACCCTGCATTCCTGACACCCTCTGACGAGTGGGACTCCCTCCTCCCTGCCCTATGCCTCCTGCCAACTACCACGTCCCCAAGGTCCCCTTGTGACAGCTCTGGAATCAGATGCTAAAAGGAGCAGCTGCACTCCATCTGAACTGCAGTATTTCAGAACAGCCATTAAAGAAAATCCCACAGGGACACCTTTTTCTTTCTGCAGAACCTCTAGATTAAGCAGTTCTGCCCCCTAGCCATTGGCTTGCACCCCCTCTACTGCACCAGGATACTGCAGGATAGCGTGATGAGCCCAGGCTTATGAAAAATATCCACTAAAAAGAACCTCCATGAGGACCAGCCTATTCGCAGCCCTAAACTCCTCTGACCCAGTTCCCCAAGAGCACAAACAGCTCTGTTGACACAACCTGGGGGGGAGGAATGGAGGCAGGAACAAGTGGTCACAGCCTGCTGGAGTCGGTGCTACACCTGAAAAATGCATGTGAAATCATGCCTTATCTCCTCTGACTGATAGCTCTCTGCGGAAGAAAGCAGGTAAGACCTATCTTAAGCACAAGGACTCAAGACAGGGAGATACGCACAGTATCTTAGGGATAATCTCCCCTTCCAAGCTCCTCAGATTCTTTAGCATTTCCCCCGAGCAACCACCTTCCTCCCTTAACGGGGAGGGTGCAGGTAGCGCTCAGAGCCCGCTCCTCCTTCCTAGGCAGGACACTGTGTTCCGGGCAGCCCCGCGGTGCACAGGGACACACGGCCGTTCCGCCGCACTGGGAAAATCCCACGGCGAGATGAGCCGGGGTGACGGCCTCCTGCTCGCAGCACCCCACTGCTGCCACCTCCTTGCCACCAGCAGAGAACTCCCCTCGCGTGAACCCCACCAAAACGTGTCCAGTGATACTGACAAACTAACTGACCTCCACATAATGAGCTTCCCTACCCGGTTTCGCCCCGAGGGGAGATTTGTTTTTAAGTAAAGAAAAGGCCATGTGGGGGAGAATAATGTACTACTCTCTGGATTAGGCTTTAATTGAATATAATTAGAACCTAAAAGAGAAAAGAAAAGAAAAGAAAAGAAAAGAAAAGAAAAGAAAAGAAAAGAAAAGAAAAGAAAAGAAAAGAAAAGAAAAGAAAAGAAAAGAAAAGAAAAGAAAAGAAAAGAAGAAACCTTCCCAGGCAAATCACCCCCCCAGTCTGATTTTCTCACTCCACCTGGCCATCTTTCCTGAAAACAAATGTATTTGTCACTTCAGGTCACATTGTCTACGGAGGCCAGGGGGTTTCTTTACTTTTGATTTCCTATTCAAACTGCAGGCTACTGCCTATCACTTTTCCAAGCACTTCCGAAGAGGAGCAGCTCAGGACATACCTGCAGCGGGCTTTTGCAGTGGGGTATATGCTCCACAGGGCTCCGTGTGAGCCTCACAGCAGTAACATCAGCAGGGCAGCACAGAGCAGAGCAGGGAACAAAGAGCATTAATCCATTCCCGCCACACTGACACCATTGGAAAGGACGGATGGTTCCATAACGTGCCAGGCCCACGAGAGGAGCGCCGCAGCTTGTGGCCTTGCACACAAGCTGGGCTTCCACTGTGCTCTTTTCTGCCTCGGAGGTGCACAGAGTCGCTCTTTTTGCCCCACATTTCCCTCTTGTTTCCTTTAGGAGCATTTGGCCCACTGCAGCCTAGTTTCCTACTCTTTGATGAAAATACTGGCAACTCCAGCGGGCCGGGAGCGTAACTTAAAAGCCTCGCTCAGCTCCTCGCTGCCCACGGCTCCTGGACGCGGTTCTCAGCCCCAAACCCTTCGCAGCTCATCGAGGTCCCCTCCTAACTCCGCAGTTGCTGCCCGCGGTCCCCCCTGCGGCTCCGTCCTCACTTGCCCGGCCCGCACGGGGATCGTTCGCGGTTCTTATCCAGCCCCTTCGGGCAGCAGCTCCCACTGCCGCTTTGTTCCCGACGCCTGCGGCCATCAGCGCCGCTTGCCCTCGGGGGCTGCCCCCGCACGTCTGACAAAGCCGGGGCCGAGCTCTGGCATCCCTCCCCTCCGCGCTGTCCCTGCCGGGGCAGCCGGCCCCGCTGTTTGCCGGACACCCGCCTGCCTTCGGCCCCCGACGGGCAGCCCGTCCGCAGGCCGCGGCCTCCGCGTGCCCGCGGCGGGAAGGCCCGAGCGCGGCGCGGGGCCTGCGCCGAGCGGGGAGGAGGCGGCGCGAGGCGGCCATTCCCTCGCACGCAGCACGACGGGGGCGAGCGCGACGCGCGCGTCGCCCCGGGGCCGCGGCCCTCACGGCCGCGAGGCGGGAGAATCGCCCGCCTCGGCCGCGCCGCCAGGCCCAGGCCCAGGCCCAGAGCCGCCGCCTCCCTCGGCGCGCCCGGCGGGCGAAGGGCGGCCCGGCCGCCCCCGCGGAGGAGCCGCTGGGGCCGAGCGAGGCGGCTGCGGGCGCCGCGGAGGTTACTCGTTAACCCCGCGGATCGCGGCGGGCCGGGGAACGCGGCGGCGGCGCGGGCAGGTGCCCGGAGGCGGCGGGGCGAGGCGAGGCGGGAAGATGGCCGTGCCCGGTGCCGTGCGGAGGCTCTTTGTTGCGCTCGCACAAAAGCCGAGGGGCAGCGTCCGACGGGGCCTTCGGCGAGCGGGAGCCGCCGTCGCTGCTGCTGCCGGTGCGCGACGAGCAGCGGCCCCCGTCAGGAAAGAGCCCCTCGACGTGAGGGGGAAAAACAGAACAAATCTGAGGAAAAAAAATCAACTAAAAGGGAAATTGGGAAGGAAAGTAATAGGAAGGAAGCCGCCCCAGATGCGAAGCGAAGTTGGGAGGGGGGCGCTGGGCTGCAGCTTTGTCCTCGGGAGCTCTGGGAGCTGCTCTGCCTGTTCGCTCGGGTGTCTTTTTATCGACGGAGAAACCCAATCCCTGCAGGTCCGCATCCACCACCGGAGAGGGGAGAGGAGGGAGGAAAAAAAAAAAAAAAGAAAAAAAAAAAAAAAAAAAAAAAACACAACAAACCAGTCGGGCCGATCAGCCCGGAGCAGCGGGAGCAGCAGCACGCCTGTGATCACTTACTTGTCCGTCTCTTGTGACATGTTTGATCCAATGAACTCGCTCCCCTTTTTTCGCGGCGCCTCAGTCCCGCTGGTGAAACTGGACTTTCAAGTCTGTGCAGGTGGAGGTGTGTGTGCGTGTGCGCGCGTGCGACGGAACCAGAGCTACTGGTAATTCCGCTTTCCCCGTCCCCCCTGCTCGCGTCTGCTCGGGCCCGCGCTGCCGCACGCGGCCAGGTAGGACAGGTAGGGCCGCCTCCCCGTCGCATGTGGGGGCCGCGCGGAGCGGAGCGGCCGGCCCGGGCGCGCAGGTAACTTCCCGAGCGGCGCCGGATTCTTTCACTAAAGGAGCCGCGGCGGAGGGACGAGCCGCGCGCTGATTGGGCGCGGCGCGCGCCCAGGTGCGCTGCCATTGGAAGAGGCGCGCACAGGTAAGGCCGGGGCTGCCGCCGCCGCGCCAGGTAACGCGCCGACGAGCCGGGCCGAGCCGAGCCGAACCGAGCCGGGCCGAACTGAGCCGAGCCGGGCCGGGGAGCAGCCCGCGCCGAGGGGCGAGCCCCGCCGCGCCGTCGAGCAGCCGCTTCCCCCCGCCGTGGCGGTTGAGCGGCCGCAGGAGCGCGGAGGAAGGAGGCGGCCGCCCGGGGAGGGCGGGAGAGCCGCGGCCGTCGCGGGGCGCTTTGGTGCTGGTGGAAGTTGGACTGCTAAAGGCAGTTACTGCCCTTATGTATTTATTTACTTATTTGATTTCGTTTATTTATTGACCTTACCGCTCGAGGGGGGCCGGAGCGGGCTGGACGCTGTGGAGGGGCAGCGTGGCGTCCGTGAAGGCGGTTCATGGCAGAGGGGTGAAGCGGCGCCCAGAGCCGGGGCGGGCTGGGAGGTCGCCAGGCTGGAGGCAGCGGCCGCGGGCTCTGGAGCGGGTAAAGGACGGGGACGCTACGCGGTCACGCTCCCACCCTGTCACGATTCAACCCTGCTGCGTGCTGGACCTGAAGACCCCAGCGCTGTTAGGAGGGGAGAAGCAGGTTATGTGTCTGTCGGAGAAGAGGGAGCAGAGGGGATCATAGAACCGCCGTGTTTGGAAAAGACCTTCAAGATCACCAAGTCCAACCGTAGGGACGTCCCTCGTCTCTCACCCGCCTGCCCTCAGCCCCTTGCAGACGCCTGGACCAGACCCCACACGCTCTTCCTGCCACCCTTTCCTTAACCACAGACCTTCCCGGGGCATCCTCCTGCCCTAGCAGTCGAGCTCCAGCACTGCTCATAATCCCTTTGCAGATGGTGGTTTTTATGGCAACGCTCTATTGTGTTCTTGGGGCCCAATTCTCATCTTTCACTGCATGTTTGAAACCAAACTTGGCTCTGTAAAGTCTCCGTTGTTATACTAATATCAAAGTTAATTTGGGATCACAATCAGATATAAATACCTGTAACTGAGTTTCAGGCCATACCTGTCTTCATAGTAACTAAACAAATTAAGACAATTCACCATAAATCAGTTTTAATTCATTTTCTAAGCCTACCCCATGAAAGGTTTCCATCATTTTTAACCAATGAGAATTAGAAAAACATTTCAGCTAGATTATTGGAGCTTCATTTGAGCATAACATTTAGTTAGTTCTCCATTCACTAGTCATAGGAAAGCAACACTGTACAGAATTGCTGTGTAGTCTTAAAATAAGTAGAGTCTCATGGACACATTGGTACTGTGTTTTTTTTAAGAAGCAATGGTAGAATGTTGTAACAGTTTAAGTTAATGAACTTGTTATTTGCAGTAGTGCTAAGATTTCTTTCCAAATATGTGTGTTATGCTGAAAGTTATATACATAACTGAAAGTTATGTATATAACTGAACCCAAAAGTTATATACATGACATTAACCCAAATTTGAATATCCCTTTTTAAAATATTTTTAATTATGAGAAACAATCAAATATGTCTCTTTCTTTTTACTACATGAGATGTATAGGATGGAACAGAGGAGCATCGCTGATGAGCACTTTTGAAAATGCCACCTTCACCAAGGCAGAAGTGTGGTGATTTGGTGTGTGCCTTTTTTTAACAGGAAAAAAAAAAAAAGTCCCAACATCTGATGCCATTTGCAGTCCTGGATCAGACCCAAACTGTAACTCAAACTAAAGTGGAGTTTTTTGTTCCAGTACTGGGTCAAATACAAAACTGTCTTTAGCAGCCTGTTCTCAGGAGAGATTCTCTTAGAATAAAATCGCCAGGAGACTGAATTACTGCTCAGCAATGGAGAATGTGAGGAATATAAGTGGAAAATGCAGTAATGAACTCTACTGACTTGAAGTTTTTGGAGATGATAACTGTTACTTATTTGGGGCTTAACTGAGATGAATATGCCCTGAAAAGTATTTTAACTGAGCAGGTAGGCGGGCAGGCAAAGTGCTCATAGTTTTCCAGATGAGCCTTTTGCTTCAGACTGCAAACTGAAATCAAATTGAAAGTGTTGGCATTGCCCTCTAGCTGAGCAGGTCAAACAAGCCCAACCTATTCCATCCTGATGTACATTCTCCGTGATCTACAAGATCATTATAAAATAATTGATTAGACACTGAAGAAACAGTCAATGTTATTTATAACCGGACCTCACCTCCTGTAGAATGTAGACTGTACAAAGCAAAAATAAAACGGTCAAGTAACACACTAGTGAAACTCAAAAACTTGTCTTTGCAGCTTACAGGGACAATTTGCATCTATTTTTTTTCCCATATTTTTTTCCCCAGTAAACCACTACTACTCGTACTGTGTTTGCTTGTTTGTTTGCACAGTCCCTCTCGGTTTTCTGTGGCATTGTTGCTGTAAGAATTCGGTGTGGAATTCAGCTGTCTAAATCTTTACCTCATGTTTACATTATTTGCTCCATAGCAGCTAGTATCAGTGTTGTTTGGACTTGCCAGCACTGAGCAAAGAAAATAGAGTGTACAAATAAGGTTTAAGTAGGCTTGCTAATTGCAGTAAGTGCCTAAAATGACTTTCAGAAAACTATTAAAAGAAGTCTATAGGATAAAAGATGTTAAAGATGTATTTATGCCAAAACAATGCAGAAAAGCAGTTCAGTGAGAGAGCAGCTGTTTGAAAACAGCCGTTCTCGGGAGGCACGGATTGCCACATATTTTTGTTTTTATATTTCCGTCTCATTGATGGCTGTTGATATCAAACTCTTGCAGTAAGTTCAAAGACATCCGCCTACCTACTAATTTTGTGATAGGTAACATTTAATGTTAATCTTCCCCATAGGCCTTTCTTTGTAGTAATCTTCTGTAGAAAACTGTATTTATTGGAATTTGGGCAGACCTCGATCCTTTGTTGACTTAAGTGATGCTGTCGTGTACACCAGCATGAGCTTAACAGAGACTTCAGTGCAACTCTCCTAATACCCCAAGTGGATCATTTCTATGCTCTAATAAATTACTCTACACCATTCACTTTTAGCTCTATCAAAGTAACTGAAATGCTAATAAGTTTACTTTTAATATTTCACAATAAAACCATAAAAATGCTATCTGAATAAAAGATGTTGCCATTAATACAACTACTTGTGGATTTCTGACCTGCTACCTGAAAACCACAACTTGTGCTCCCCAAGCAGGTCCACCAGGGTCTCTTTAGCCCCCTCAAGCTCTCAGATGCCACCAGATCACTTAGGACAGTGGCAGTTGAGCAGGTAGAGGAGGAGGATGGAGTATCAACACTTCCTGGCCACTGGGCAGGGTGTGGGGCTTAGCATAGCCCGTTCTGCTGGAAACGCTGATTTGCATTTCTTTTGGATTCATCCAAGCAGTATGGAAACATATAAGGAAAAAACGAGGTCCTTGATTTGTTTTCATTTTGTTCATTCTGAATATGGAAATGGTGTTTCTGAGGGATGGCTGAGTATCCTCAGGAATATCCTGCGTATCTGCAGCTCCAGCCTTAGGCAGCAGCAGCGTGAGTCATTCCCAGCGGTGAAACTAGCTCGGATCACCAAAATCCTCTCTGGATTGAGACACCGGGACAGCTAAAGTGGTGGTTGTGTCTGACGATAGACTGGAATATTAAGTTAACAGTTGATTAGCAGACATTAGACTACCAATCTATTTCATAGCGATTACTCACAGTTTTGGAATTGGTTCAGTGGAATTTAATATGCAAGGATAACTTTTCTGTAGTTGCTTTGATCTCTGTGATAGCATTTTTTAGTGATTCACTCAAGAATTTTGAAACATGGGGAAAATATAGTTAGGTCACCTAATGACTGTAATTTTATTTTAGTAAAACTGTAGTCTGAAATGGAATAAAAAAGCATCTCTGAAAGACAATTTAATGGGATGTGGGATGAGGAACTCTGGAAATACCTCAAATTAAAATTCTGTGGTGTCATTGATGTCACTGCGGGGCAGAGCTGGAGCACCTAAACAACCCGACCTGTGGGAAGACAGTTTCACCTGCACCTTTCTGCAGCCTTGCTGCTTATAAGTCAGCTCCTGAACCATCGTGATTTACAGTGCATCATTTTAAAGCAATCTGAAATAGATTTTCCACATGTTGAGCACATCCCCGAGAGCTTCAGATCTGTTTGCACGTTATAAAGCTGTTGAGAATAAAACAAAAGTCCACAGATCTAAAATACTGCATCAAAATAATAAGCATTCCCAAACCAATGACCAGTGTGTCTCTTTTTTTGCTCTAGCAATTTGCCCTAAAACGGGAGCGAATGTTCCAGCACGCAGAAGGTGAAGGCTGGTGTATAAACAATTGCTTGTTTACTTTTCCCACACTCGGCAACCAGAGTAAGTGCAGCCCAAAGAATCCCTAGAAACACTTTCCAGACAGGGCAGCAGGAACTGGGAAACAAAGCTTGGGACATTTGGCTTAAAATCAGTGCAATTATTCCTTAAAATAGGTCAATACTGTAATCAACTAGGAATGTACTTAAGGAATCCCAGCAAAGGGAAAAGGCTCTTTTCAGGATCTGTTGGGAGAGAGGGGTGGCATTGATAGCCCCTGGGCTCTTGCTCTGCTATCCTTTTCGCTGCCCTCAGGAGCAAGCAAATGTTATTTTACGTGAAGGGCATAAGATAAAGAGAATTGTCTGGTGGCACAAAGGGAACCAGTGTTGGAGCCAGGAGTTCTCTGCTGTGCCTTGTTCTATTGAAAGGTCACCAGACCGTGTGTCTCTGTGTTTCTGTCTAAGCTTTGTCAGCTCTGGGTTTGCAGAGAGGTGTCGTGGTGTCACTTTCTGCTATTTGTGGTTGTTCTCTTTTGATGTAGAGGAATCTTTTGGAAGGAAACGCTCCAGCTGATTTTCTTCCCTGGATATGTAACAGAAAGGTAGCACATAACACCAGTCTTTCTGGGCCTCGCAGGATCAGAGCTTGCTGGCATAACCTTGCCCTTTCTAATTGCCTGGGTTTGGTTCTTTAGTGCTCTGGAGCCTCAAGAACATTTAGTCCATGGCTAGGGGAAGACCCCAGCCCTAGATCCCCTGCAGCTACTTCGTCAGCCTCTCCTATCTGGTTCATCATCTCAGCAATACTGTGTTTATACAATGCACATACCCTGCATGCACCTACAAGCCTTCTTTATCTCTCCTCATATTCAGACTCTGCCATGAAAGTAGATGTAGCTGTTCCTCTCCCACCGGAAAGATTTCCTGACACTCAGGGAGCCCTAGTAACTGCTCCACCTCCTGCCTCCGCATCCCGGGAGCAGCAGGCACGGAGATGGGGCTCACGATGCAGCCGCTCATCACCCTGGCTCTGAGCTCCTTTGCACTTTGCTTTTCTTTTGCAGTATCAGTGTGACCTCTGTGCGTGACTACACTGCCTAATCCAATACTGTTTCTTTATTATTATTTTTACTTTTTTAATGCAGATTGGAATTACTGAGTATTATCTGTTACTCTCTGGCTGTGGCATATGCCACCTTATAAAGCTGCCTTTGTTTCCAAGTCCCTTGTTTAAGGAACATCCGTGTTTTCTCAATATATTCAGGATGCTAAAACGTCTTTAACGTGTCATGCCTTGGACTCTGTGTGTAAATAAGAGTTGTGCTGCAGAAGGCAAATGACACATTTATTACATCTATGCCTTTCCTTAAATCCTTGATTTTCTTCTTTTTTTCTTTTTCTTTCTTCTTCTCTTTCTTTTTCTTCTTCTTTTTCTTCTTCTTTTTCTCTTTTTCTTTTTCTTTTTCTTTTTCTTTTTCTTTTTCTTTTTCTTTTTCTTTTTCTTTTTCTTTTTCTTTTTTTCTTTTTCTTTTTCTTTTTCTTCTTCTTTTTCTTTTTCTTTTTCTTCTTCTTTTTCTTCTTTTTCTTCTTTTTCTTCTTTTTCTTCCTTCTTCTCTTTCTTTTTCTTTTTCTTTTTCTTTTTCTCTCTTTCTTTTTCTTTTTCTTTTTTTTTTCTAGGTGCACAGTAATCTTAGCTTCTCCACAAGCATTCTGTATTGAAGAATTGTGTACTGAAGGCTCAAGCCCTAGCGATACTATTTGCTTGTCTTTATTTGACTTGAAAACAGTACCTGGAGATGACTGTTTGTTTATATGGAGTGTTTGGGTGTGAGGGGCAAAGCAGGCAGATTTACATTTACATTTCTTTGCTGCTTTTTTCTCTAACTCCCACACATAAGCAGTAGCCCTGCAGGGAAGGGTGGGAGCGAGATGTGTATGTTGTTCTTTATTTCATCATAAACTTTGCTCTGAGTGCTAAGACTTCTCAGGAGAAGGCAAACTATGGTTTACTATCACTGGGAATATATTCTGCTAATTTATACCGAGATGCCTTGGCAGGGAGGCAAAAGGACAGTGTATATAATAGGACAGTGCGTAATAGGACAGTGTAATTCCAGAGTGAACTAGGTACAGGAGGAAACTCAGGAAAGCTGCCTAAGAGGGAGGCCAGACTGACATCTCCAGTCTCCTAGCTTGAAGGCAAAGACATTACTTGATGCCATGGTAAAGTTACTGAAGCTCCAGCACCCAAGTTACCAACTGCCAAAGACAGTTCCTGACCTGGGCAGCTTTCGAGGCAGGTCACAAGGCACATGCTGGGAGGTAGGTGCATCACCTCTCCATTTTATACGTGAGGCTTTCAAGCAACAGACTTGCCAAAGGTTATGTGGGTAATCAGAGCGGAGCCAGGAATTTATCACCCCTTGCCCAAATCTCAGGCCGGTGCCAGAAACAGACAGGTAGAGCCTGACTCCTGGAAAGTATTCCTGCATTCCCAGTGAAACCAGTGAGTTCCCTGGTTCAGAATATGTTTATCTTTAAACTGCACAGACAGGGATGACATGTTTTGACAAACTAGTGCCAGCACGTTGAGTGCATTGCAGTTTCTCAGCCACTGGAACACCATCATGCCTATCTGCTTGCTAAACCTGCCACCAAGCAGAACCCCTCAGCCCTACTGGGGACTCCCAGGCAACCCCTGGAAGAAAGCAAGACATCTTTCTCAGCTGAGCTTTGTCTTTTTTGTTGGTTTTTTTTTTTTTTTTTTTTTTTTGCTTAAATCACTAGCAAAAAAAATGTAGGTAGAGTTTATAGGGGAAAAATAATTTTAAGTAAATTGCACTCACAAAATAGACAAGCTGCATTTGAAATGTAGGATTTAAACACAAATGTTTTCATACTGTTTTATGAAAGTCAGTCAGTTCAGCCTTTGTGCAGCGCAGGTTGAATGTAAGTGCTGCAATAACTCTAAGGTGACATCACTGTTTAGACAAGACAACTAGGGATGCAGGATCATACTTGGTTTCAAATTCATGTCTTACCTTGGCCATAGTAGAGTCCATCCCCAGGAAGATTTTATAACCCTTGGTAAAATCTTTCTAAGTTTATTTCTCTCCAGTACTAAATGAACATGCTAGCACTGAGCCTGGCACCACAATACAGTAGAGTAGGAAGTAATCTCGTAGTGGAGATTTCCAAGGTATCCCCCAGGTTGTAAGGATGAGCGTGCAGCAACTTGGGTGAAAAACAGTACACAAGAGAAAAGAGGATGGTCCTGGCACCCTTGTTCTCCTGTGATCTCACCTGTAAGGTGAGCAGTGAGAATGTGTTGTATAACTCCATGCTTTGGCCCTCTTTCTTATGGCAAAATTGAATAATGCTTTATTATTATTATTATTATTATTATTATTATTATTATTATTATTATTAGCAGATGAAAGCATTGAAGTCACCACTGGTTGACATAAGGCAGCAGAAGAGCAATTGGCTGCCAGAAAGGTTTTTCTCTCCTTATCCTGGGTCATGCATTTCTGCTGTCTCGTGTCACAGCAGCACCCATCTCCCTGATTTTTTTTTTTTAAATAAGGTTAGTTTATAGGCTCTGAAGCTCCATTACCAACCTTGCTGCAGACAGGAAAAGGAAGGGGACAGGAATACATAGTCAGAGATGTTGAACAGGCCCACCTCTTTTGACAGCAGCTTATTTATAGCTTGAGTTAAAGTAATTATGAAAGCGCACAACTGGTAGTCTCTTCTGTTCAGGGTGAATAAAAGCCTTCCTTCCAGGTGATAACAATTAATTATATCCTTTGTATGGCCAAGTTCTTCTCCTGGAGTCACACATGTGGCCAGCTCACATGGTGTCTCTTGGCATTAGAGACAAATGGCATCACCAGCTGCTTCTTGAACATTTCAGCCTCCTGTTGTGGTGAATTTCTGCAAGTACAAGACAAACTCACAGCATCAATATCACTGTGTAGACCCAGTGAAACTCTTTAGCTTTACTGTTCATTGACCTGTATGGATGAGCAGCGCTATCTGATCAGCTAGTTTATAGAATAGATTACTATTCTCTGTGGTGCAGGTGATATGACCATCTTGTCCAAAAAAGTATTACGTATGGAAGGAGTTGTGCCTAGTTCTTACAGACAGTACAAATGCAGAACATCAATCACTCAGTTGCCCTTTGCAGGGCATCTTTCTTGTAGGTTTTGGAGGTGATTTTGCAGTTGGCTAGTGCTCAAATTGTATTAGTTCCCAACAGCCCAGGGGCTAGATTAGATACTTTGGCCCTCCAAACCAAGCCTAGCAAGATGACATCGAGGAGCAAAACATTCCTTTGGGTTTTTTGGGTTCCAGAGCTTCCAAAAGAGCAGAGAGAGAGAGGGAAAAGGAAACCAAAGAGATCTGAAAATCTCCAGTGTAAACAAAGCCAATTAAACACACATCAATTACCTCAGTGTAAACAACTAATCAAAGTATAATGGGCAGAACCTTTGGAGCCGAGGAGGGTGCTTTGAAGTGCCTGGGCAGCCTTTGTTCAGAGATTGCTTATTAATGCAGAGAGCTGCACCGCACAGTGCTGGCTCTTTGAGTAGCGCTTAGTGGCAATGACGGAGCTGTGGAGACTGGGACTTGGAGGTCCCCAATACCATGAAATTCCAAGAGCAATGGGGCAGTAGCCCGGGGCAACCTGGCTCGAGGCCTGCCTGTATCAGCCAACGCTTGTGAATGACGGCAGTGTGAAGAGAAGGCTTTTTGATACGTGTGTGTAGCCACTGAATTTGTGTCCAGGAAATTGCCTGACCCACGCGTTGCTTACTGGTCATCACGTTCCCAAGAAGCTTGCAGTTTCTTTTCACTTTAGGCCTCTAAATCCCAGTGCAGTTCTCTCCTTAGAGATACACCACTTATTCAGAAGTGGCCAACAGAGTCCACTGAGCATCTTTACTTCTTTTTTTTTTTTTTTTTTTTTTTCCTGGGGGGTTGGGGGGACAGGGGGAGTATAGTCAGGCCCTATAAACCCTTTAGGGCTGAGTTCAGTCTGTTGCCTGCACGTAAATTCTGCTACCTACACAATCCTGCAGGCTGCCTCAGCTTCCCTAGCCTCAGTCTGCCATAGAAGAGGGACTGAACAGAAGGATTTCTTTGCACGTTCTTCTCCTCATGCCACATGCTTGCTCGTCTTGTAAGATTTCTGAACATTTGATGTATAGAGCTCCTGTTTGCCTGCGATCAACGCTACGCTCAGTAGTGCTGCAAGAGGTTGCTTCTGTAGACCCGATACACCTATGCAATAAGAGCAGACATTTAAACCTTAGCTGCAAAAGTGAGTGCCAGTTTTGTAGAGGTACGTGCTTGATTTCTGACTTATTCTGAAAAGGAATACAAGTCATACCCAGGTTAACATAAATGTGTCTCACTCTCAGCTGGGAGGAGAATTAGGTCAGTTCAGGCTAACGGCTGCCGAATAACAGACATGCAGATACTCTTAAATTGGCTTAATTTATGTCAGCCAGCCCTGACAATTGGAAGAAAAGATAAATATACACAAAGTTTTCAAAGCTTGAGGTGTTATGATGCTAATTGAAGAGTCACCAAAGGAATCCTTCCTGATGGGTGGGAATCCCAGTGCATGGGATTAGCGGCTAATTAGTGGCCGAGAGCTGCAGCGGCCTCTCCCAGCAATCTCACGCTGAGAACAGGCACCTCAACCCATGCAGGCAGCTCTTGCCCTTGATAGGTGCAATAGAGCCACTATTGTGGGCAGCAGATGTGTGATGATAGGAAGATAGAAGAAGTGTCTGCGCTGTAGTGGGCACAGAAGCAATGCCAGAGATACCGCTGTCTGGGTGACTTGCTGTGCCCAGAGTCACAGCAAATAGACAGGCATTTGAGAACCGAGTCCTTTCTTTTTAACAAAGGCACGAATCTTGTTTCTGTGTTTTTTTTTCCCCTTAATCTGGCCTCTTCTATGCCATGTTTGCAGCAGATGACAGAGCACGAGCAGGAGGCCTGCGCTTCAAACCTCATTTTAGATTCTGGAGTGCAATGCATGCAGGCTCCCACCCTCTGCCTTGTATCCTGTTTTAAGAATTGTGACATTTAAAAAATAGAGATTTTATCTGTCTGTCAGTATTTCCTTTTCAAGCCTTTCTCTGGCATCTGAATGAGGCGTAAAAATCAGAGATTAGGAAAAAATATCTGAGAGATTGGCATTTCTGAAAGGTGAGACTCGGGATTAAAAAAAAAAAGAAATTGTAATTGTTGCCACTGATGCATCAGTGATGCTGCTAGGTTTTTTTGTTTCTTTGTTTTTTATTTAGGTACATGTCTATTTTTCTGAATTATTTTGTATTCATTTGGAAGAATCCCTTGTATATTTTTTTATTTAAGAAAGCTGTTCTGTAAGTCTAAAGAGTTGCATTTTTTTCTTTTCCCCACATTTGCATTTCTAAATCTGAAGCAAGTGTAAACACAGCCTTAAGGTGAAACTGTTGAGCACCCACTTGGATTAAATTAAGTCTGTATTAAACCTTACAAAAGCATAGAGTAGCAACACCAGGCTGGTTCACTTCTGAACATTATAGAAACTAAACAGCTTTCTTCCCATGTTACTTGTTCTCTATTTGAGTAATTTTGCTTGTCAGATGTGGGATAATGTGAGAAGCCCATGTTTGCAGTCAGTGACTACAACTACTTGAGTTTGCAGTTGTAAAATTGGCTTTTCCAGTGATCATTTGATTGGCACTTCAAGCACAGTTTCCTCAACCCTCTTCTCCATCTGCTGAACATAGCTAGTTCATCCATGATCTCCCCAGTAAGAGCTAATTAAATCACAGAATCACAGAATGGCTGGGAAGGGACCTCTAGAGATCATCCAGTCCAACCCCCTGCTCCAGCAGGGACACCCAGAGCACGTGGCACAGGGTGGCATCCAGGCGGGTTTGAAGATCTCCAGAGAAGGAGACTCCACAGCCTCTCTGGGCAGCCTGTGCCAGGGCTCTGTCACCCTCACAGGAAAGAAGTTCTTCCTCACATGGGGATGGAACTGCCTGTGTTTTAATCTATACCCATTACTCTTTGTCCTGTCACTGGCCACCACCGAGAAGAGTTTGGCCCCATTCTCTTTACATTCTCCCCTCAGGTATTCATACATATTAGTGAGATCCCCTTTCAATCTTCTCTTCTCCAGGTTAAACAGGCCCAGCTCCCTCAGTCTTTCCTCATAAGAGAGATGGTCCAGTCCCTTAATCATCTTTGTTGCTCTCCACTGGACCCTCTCTAGAAGCTCCACATCCCTCTTGTCCTGGGGAGCCCAGAACTGCCCCCAATACTCCAGGTGCGGCCTCACCAGAGCTGAGCAGAGGGGCAGGATCCCCTTCCTCGACCTGCTGGCAACGCTTCTCCTCATGCAGGCCGGGAGCCCATTGGCCTTCTTGGCCACGAGGGCACATTGCTGCCTCATGGTTAACCTGTTGTCAACCAGGACTCCCAAATCCCTCTCCGTGGAGCTGCTTTCCAGCAGGTCAATCCTTAATCTGTCCTGGTTCCTGGGTTTATTCCTCCCCAGGTGCAGGACTCTGCTTTTGTCCTTGTTGAACCTCATGAGGTTCCTCTCTGCCCAACTCTCCAACCTGCCTAGGTCTCTCTGAATGGCAGCGCAGTCCTCAGGGATGTCAGCCACTCCAACCAGTTTGGTGTCATCCGCAAACTTGCTGAGGGTGACTCTGTGCCCACGTCCAAGTCATTGATGAACAAGTTGAACTGATCCCTGGGGGACTCCACTGGCCACAGGCCTCCAACCAGACTCAAGCCCATTTATCACGATCCTCTGAGCTTTGCCATCCAGCTAGTTCTCAATCCACTCTCTGTCCACTCATCCAAATGACACTTCCTGAGCTTCCCCATGAGGATGTTACAGGAAACTGTATCGAAAGCCTTGCTGCAGTCAAGGTAGACAACATCCACTGCTCTCCCCTCAGCCAGCCAGCCAGTCCTCCCATCATAGAAGGTTGCCGGGTTGGTCAAACAAAAGTTCCCCTTGGTGAATCCATGCTGACTACTCCTGATCACCTTCTTTTCCTTGACATGCCTGGAGATGGTCTCTAGGATGAGCTGCTCCATAGCCTTTCCAGGGACAGCAGTGAGGCTGACTGGCCTGTAGTTTCCCAGGTCCTCCCTCTGGCCCTTTTTGAAGACTGGAGTGACGTTGGCTTTCTGCCAGTCCTCTGACTTCATGTAACAGTAATGTCACTCTGACAGCATGATATGGGGAGAGGTAAGGTTGTAGGCAGTGCTTATTCAATTCTACTCAATTACTTCTATAGCTATGAAAGAGAAACCTCAAAGTTTGAGCCAGTCTAGCCCCTCACCTCAGAAATTCCATAGAGAGAAGAGACATGACAGCCCCAGCCAGTCAGTTGTGCTGTTGATAAGAGCAGTAATCTTATCATGAAGGCAGATCATTCTGACTAGCTTGCAGGACAGCCCTGAGAACCCAAGTGGTCTAGGAATCTTAACAGCCTATAAGGAGAAACAGATTCCTGCAACCTTGCTCATGGTTCAATAAATGTTTGTCAAAACAGGAATGTTTCCATGAGAAATCCTGGAAAAATCAGCATTTTCTGGCCAAGTTATTTCTAACTGGTCTAGGCGGGATTTTGTAGTAGAGCTGAAGGAAAGGTGGAGAGGAGGCTACTGCCGTCTTTGCAGTCCGTGCAGTGGAATATCTTCTCGTTGCTCCATCAGACCAGCTGCTGCATCACTGAGATGGGGGCTCTGTGTGTGGGAGGCCAGAAGGGAATTGTGAGGAGCCCTGAGTTGCAGGAGGGGAAGGCAGCACAGAGGAGAGGGCAGTGAGTGGGAAATGCAAGAAGATGCTGCTTCTGATGGCAGCAGGAGCAGGGAAGCAGCTAAAGATCTGCCAGAACATCGCCATTCCTCTCGGATCTTTCAGCCTGCATCTTTTCTTCGTTAAGGAGACCTCTGGTGATCGCTATTAATTCTGGTCTCAAAGACCAGAATCTAACTTGCAGCTCTGCAAAGAGGTCTGGATCAGTGCTGAGACCCTGCCAGCCCTGCTGTGGAAGACGGAATTGCCTTCAGCAGAAGACATAGGATCAGCACACTAACCTTCAAATGTCTTTCCTTCGTCACCAAGGACCAGGCAGTGAAAGAGATTCTCCCCCTGGCACAAGGACGCTTCTTTTGCATTAGTTCCTCCTATAAAGAAACTCATGCACCTGCTCCTCCATCTACCACTTGCATTTCTCAGCAGACTGAGGGACAGGCAGGTCTGGTAAAGCCTGGATGCCCCTTTGGAGAAAGTAATTTTGTTCATCCTTTCTCAGGATATCCTTTCTCTGGCAATGTTTTCTTTACAGTAAAGAGAAGAAAAAGAAGGAACTATAAAGAAGGGATAGAGAACAGTTTATAATTCCCTTAGGAATCTGCACATGGCACATTGGATCTTCAGGAGCCCAATGCTACACTCAGCCCCATGAAATCTGATAGTTCAGCTGTAAATCCCAGGATCTCTCCACATTTCTAAGCCCAGATCTTCTAAGCTCACCATTGAGAGAAGGTGACTGGACTGAGCTGGAGCTGTGCAAGCAAATTTGGTCTGATGTAAGCTAAAATAAAAATCCTAAAAATCAGCCTGAAGCACTAGCCTGTTCCAGAGCAAAGTGCCAAACATCGATCTGGAGCCTCTGCTAAGTTTTTTGTTTATTTGTTTGTTTGTTTTAAGAATTTAAGAATTTAAGAAAAAGTTAAACACTTTTTCAAATAAAGTATAGAACTTCTTTTCCTTTTCAAATACTCTAATAACTGCAAAATCAAGTTCGCTTATGGTCTAAGACCACATGTGAGAATTCTTTAGAAGTTTGGTTTACCTGGGATAAGGCTGAGGTGAGACGCAATCAAGCTTACCATGGAGGCTATCTGCAACCTTTGTGGAGAAAGATTACCATCTTGCTGGGGAGCTCATGTTTCTGTTATTATCAATAACAATCTGGTTTATACCATTTGCTCCCCCCTCTCTGTTTGCTAGATAGTCTTTGACAGCTGGAGGACTTCACTCGAGATGAAACCATGATAAGACTGACTATTGCTATTTAATCAAAGTGTCATCGGATCATATCATGCATCGTAAGAACGTAGGTATCATCATCCTCATCCCAGAGCACTTGCAGTCTAAGCTAGAGACTTATGAAGATGTCAGGCCATAGTAATACCAGGACATCTGTGCTGTTTTTAATATTTTGATTTACAATTGTGTTTTTGACATGAAACCCGGTTTTATTTTAGTGCTTTTTGATGTAGAAACATATGAATTTTTACAGAAGTAACATTAAGAGCAGACTTGCCTTCTTATGTGCATTTATGCAGAGGGATGTCCTATCTTTGAAATTAGCCAGGAAGGGGCTTCACGAAGGAGCAATTTGGTCGGAGCTGGATTCCCTTTTCAGACAGTGCCCGTAAGTTCTCCGCGTTGGTGAACGGCCGTATCGCAGCGCTGCCCGTGCCTGTGTGCACAGACCCTCCCGCTACCCACAGGCCGATCCTGTTACACTCTGCAGAGCGAGTCTGAACTGGATGAAATGAACAGGAAATGCCAGTTCCAGCCCTTCCAAACGCCTCAGGGCTACTTTGTACACTAACCTTTTCAGCCTCGGGAGGTTTTACCTCACCATCAAGAGCTTTTGGATCAGTGTTGCACTGCCGAGAACCGGGGAAGCCACCTCACCGGTGGGATTTTGGAGACATTAGCTACTCTGGGTTTAATGGTCTGCCTGCTCTGCTCTCCTGTTTTGGTAATTCTCTGCTCTCCTGCAGGTACTAACATGCACAGGAAGGCTTCATCTCAGTAAACAATAGCCAAACACGCTACTTTTGGGTCCGTCCGTCAAAGATACCATCGTACTTTTAAAACAGCCCTGGTGAAAATCATCGTCGGGGCTGCAAAAGGTCAAAGGTTTGCCGGTTTAGGATTTCGTGGGAATACGCGCTTGTTTGGACTTGGCCCAAGAGCCTCGCTTACCTGTTTGACAGGTAACAATTAGGGAGCAATCGCTCGGCGGGCTGGAATGCGGCCGCAGCGCTGGGTTACGTGGTGGGCAGGTGTGGGTGCAGCGCCCAGATAGGTATGTGCATGCACGGCATTCCTGGGAATCAGCTTTCCCTTAAAGATGCAGCCATGGCTGCGGGGCACAAAAGGGCTGGGCTCGAAGACAGTAAGCTCTGTGCGAGGAGGAGGAGGAAAGGAAAGAGCAGAAAAGGCGAACGGGCTGCAGGAAGACTGTGAGAAGCTGCTGCGCCTCTTCTTTCTTGACCGGGGAGAGGAGTTTTGCTTCTTTCCCTGAGAATCTCAGAACGGGAGAATTTGGTGCACTTGCAAAGCTGCAGGAGCTGATCAGAAGGGGGGCAAGCGTGATCTATGGCTCAGGAGACTGCTGAAGGTCTCTAAGGATTTCACTGTGGATTGCTCCTGGGTGGCGGAGGGTGACAAGTGCTGCCAGAGCAGCAGTTAAACCTGCTGCTGAGCTCATTGGCATGGCTTGAATGTCCAAAAAGGGAACCATATATCAATTGGTTTAGCAGTGTTATAAACAGCTTATGTGCAGTTACCCTCAACTCTGCTACAATCCAAATGCTCATGAGTTTATATATATATATAAAAGTTTTTTTTTTTAAAGTTACATCTGTGTCAAACAGCCCCATTTCCAGCTCTTACCAGCAGTCTGGGATGTTTCCTGCATGAGCCCCTCCAGACAGTCAAGTCCCTAGAGGGAAATCTGTGGTGTAAATTATATAGACAGGAACTTAGCAGGTGTTTTAAAAATGTTTGATATTTCTTCATCACAGCAGGCAATCCTTCTGTTCTAGCCCCAGAAAGATTTGCTCATTCTTCTCATATTTTGTTCCCATTCATGAACAGGCTTTTGTGTTTGTGTGCTTCATACTCGACAATTGAACTCTTGTGTTACTTTGAACAAGACGCATCCTCTTTCCTGCTCTCTGTATTTTTATCTGTGGGGCTGAATAGTGAGTCCCATCTTGTACTTCATGAAAGATGAAGATGATAAGTACTGCTAGTTATATGTATATGTGTTATTATATTTATTTTTTATTTACATTACAGAGTAATTTATTTGAACATTATTTAATGAAAGTTACAAAGCATTTTTTTACTATTTTTGACAAAAATAATGTCTTTATAATTTGCTTCCCTGGCAAAAGAAATGTATCCTTGATCTACTAGTTGTTGTCGGTTGAGGAAGAAGAAATCCAAGTATAATTAGAGACCGTTTCCCTTGACCTTAAAGTACCCAGCATCACTGATCCATTAAGCATTACTTGTATACTCCTACGCACTATGAACTTCATTAAGAGGTAGTGTCTTGCTCAATAGTATATGGGCCAATAGATGGTCATTAAGGGTGATTATTCGTGAACACAACAGTGAGGTTTTGCGTTTGTTCGCACAAATTCCTCACAAACTGCAAGCAAGGCACAGAGACATTTCTGTTTGTGCACACTGGACCAAAACTAAGCAAATCTATCCAAAGCTACACAAAAGCTATCTCCAAAACTACCTGAAACTACCTCCAACAGTGCTGCCATCCTCTGGCCACAGTATCACCCGCTGTTCACCACACCAGGTCCCTTGCAAGCCATAGGGGCCTGCTGAGCGGTGTCCCATGTCCGTCACCCACAGGCTAGCAGAGACGTGGGTGCAGCAGCGGTCCCGGCCTTGCTACGGCATCCTCCCCGCTCCGCTCCTGGCTCCGCGCTTCCCTCTCCACATAACCAGACCCGCTCAGGGCAAGCGGGGACAAGGAGCAACCTGCAGAAAGGGAGCCACTGTGTCAAACTGCCCAAGTTCTTGTCACATCAAATGCCCCAAGCACCTGTCATGAGTTGCAGCAGAGGCTTCCCTGGTGCAGAGCCACCTCCAGGAGCCCCAGGCCCATCGGGACGAAGCAAGCAAGGCTTTTGTGCTCTTCTGCTCTTTTACTTCAAAACCTTCTCCCACCTATAACGAGAGACTCCTTAAACTGGAGCTATGATGCTTGTCTTTGAGTTTCAGAGTTCTCAGTCAACATTTTCTTTTGTCAATATATCTGGTAACTGTTTGAAACCCTTTATGATTTTGAGCTCGCCTCCTCTTTGTGGCATTATGTAGGTGTGATACCCACAAGTTACTTAAAATAGTATTTTGTTCGTTATAAACCAGGGGTCTGATTGTGGCACTTGGTGCCTATAAGTAGTGCGAAACAGAGAACAAGCTGTTCTTTTTCTGCCCCATTCACTGTTTTACGAGCCTTTCCATCCTGAAGGGTCCTGCTCATGTTGGTGTGTCCCTCTGTGATTGCTGTTTCACTCTGTCTGTGATTGACATTTCTGATTGCCTCCCTTTGGGCATGGGATGACAGTGTACAGAACTGTACACAGTGTTCAAGACATGGGGTACCCCAGCGAGGCACAGTGGCATAACAGAGTGCTTTCTGGTTGGTTGCCACTCTGTTCCTCACCGTTCCTGACATTCCTTTGACCCTGCCAAGCCTGGGAGCAACGCTTTAATCAGACCTTGTGGTCATGAAAATGCTTCATAAAAATGCCACATAAGCACAAATATGTCAAAGTAAAATGAATCATAGAATCATTACGGTTGGAAAAGACCTTCAAGATCGTCGAGTCCAACTGTAAACCCTTCGACACCATGCCTGTTAAGCCATGTCCCTAAGCACCTCATCTACTCATTTCTTGAGCACTGACAGAGACGGTGACCCCACCACTTCCCTGGGCAGCCTGCTCCAATGCTTGACTACTCTTTCCATTTAGAAATTCTTCCTAATATCTAACCTGAATCTCCCCTGGTGCAACTTGTGGCCATTTCCTCTTTTTCTGTCTGTAGTTATTCTGGAGAAGAGATTGACCCCCCTCCTCACAACAACCTCCTTTCAGGTAATTGTAGAGAGCTATAAGGTCTCCCTTGAGTCTCCTCTTCTCCTAGCTCCCTCAGCTGCTCCTTGAGAGGTCTGTGCTGTTCACCAGCTTCTTTGCCCTCCTTTGGACACATTCCAGCACCTCAATGTGCTCCTTGTAGTGAAAGGCCTCAAACTGAACACAGCATTCGAGGTGCAGCCTCACCAGTGTGGAGCATAGGGGGACGATCACTTCCCTGGCCCTGCTGGCTACACTGTTCCTGATACAAGTCGGGAGGCCACTGGCCTTCTTGGCCACCTGGGCACACTGCTGGCTCATGTTCAGTTGGCTTTGATCAAAATTCCCAGATCCTTTTCTGCCACACAGCTCTCTAACCACTCTGCCCCAAGCCTGTAGCACTGCATGGAGTTGTTGTGACCGAAGTGCAGGATCTGGCACTTGGCTTTGTTGAACCTCATACAGTTGGTGTCTGCCCATCAATCCAACCTGTCCAGATCCCTCTGTAGAGCCTTCCTACCCTCAAGCAGATGAACTCTTCCTCCCAGCTTGGTGTCATCTGCAAATTTGCTGAGGGTGCACTCAATCCTGTCATCTAGATCGTCGATAAAGATATTAAAGAGGACAGACCCCAACAGTGACCCTTGGGGAACACTGCTTGTGACCGGTCAACAGCTGTATTTAAGTCCATACACCACCACTCTCTGGGCTCGGTCATCCAGCCAGGTCTTCACTCAGCAAAGAGTGCATCTGTCCAAGCCATGAGCTGCCAACTTCTCCAGGAGAAGGCAGTGGGAAACTGTGTCAAAGGCCTTACTGAAGTCTAAGCAGACCATGTCCACCTCACCCACTAGGCAGGTCACCTGGTCATAGAAGGAGATCAGGTTGGTGAGGCAGGACCTGCCTTCCATAAACTCATGTTGGCTGGGCCTGATCCCCTGGTTGTCGCACACACGCTGTGTGATTGCCCTCAAGATGATCTGCTCCATAATTTTTCTTGATATCAAGGTCAGGCTGACAGGCCTGTAGTTCCTCAGATCTTCCATCTGATCCTTCTTCTAGATGTGTGTCACATTGGCCAGTCTCCTGTCATGCGGGAGCTCCCCTCTTGACCAGGACTGCTGATAGATGAAGAACAGCTTTCCTCCCTCCTGCATACCTTCTGTCTACCTTTCGATTTAGTCTCTATGTAGGCTTGATCACCTTTCCATTTAAAGTGAGTTGAAAGAGTTCTCTTACGTCCAGCAAGAGATGGGGATGCCTGTTCACATCTCTTTTTGCTGTGAAGGGGAGCTAAATGAAAAGAGGAGCCACAGTTGTAGTGAATGGCATGCTCAACTGGTATTTGTGAATGGGAAATTCCTCACTTGTAAGCAGACCAGACTCATTACAGCAGAAGAGAGATGAAGCGGAGCACCAGTGGCACCCCTGTGACAGAGCTTTGCTTCACCTTTCATTTTCTTAAATACTTTCTGTGAACACAAGTAATTCAGTCTTTCAGTTTGGTTACTGCTGCTTTCTTCTATATCGGCACTTCAGCCAGAACAGTTGTAAACGTTTAAGAGTGTGGTCAGGTAGCATGATTCAGGAACAAATGCGAAATGAAGAATTTGGAAAGACTGGAAGAATCACCAAGGTACTAAATTCTTTTCACATGGACACCTCAAGCGTTGAAGCTATGCAGAGGATGGTTTCAAAGGCAACCTTCTGGCTTCAGCTGTGCAGCTTAAATATAGCACTTGGAAGCATGCACTGTTTTGGAGTGGCTTCATGCCATCATGGAAGGAAGCTTACACTGAATGGCCCATTGCATATTGAAAGGCGGGATGACTCCAGCTGCTATTAAAGTTCTCAACAGGTTACAATGGTGAATATACAGACTCTAGGAGAATATGGCCCTGTTTTCATTAGTAGCTACCAATAAGGTAGATAAAGTGGATCATAAATGGCATATGAAATAGTCTTTTTATATTTTTTTTCCCTAGCAAAGCACATTCTAGGAGAGCAAGGTAAAAGAAGGACCAGCTCAAAGGAATTCACCACAGGTTATTCCCAGGCAGCACTATGCTATGTAAGGAGGAGTTAAAAAAAAAAACACAACCTCATTCTCTGTTAAGTGTTTGTGAAGCTTTTGTCACCAGAGTACTGAGTCACTAGATACACACAGGTCTCCTCTGTGATTCATAACTGAAGCCAGAGTGTCCTTCGCTGCTTGTGGTGGTTCCCTCTGCTCTTCCAGTGTGTGAGAACTGAACGGAGCACTGCTGGACACTCATGGTCCTTTGCATCCTCCCAGCACATTGCAACTATCCGCAGCATATCTACAGCTTCATGAACTTTCCTGTGTAGGTGAAAGAGGAGTTTGTTATGTGGATCATGTGCTGTGATCACAAGTCTGCCTAGTATCACCTGCTGCTCCCAGTTTAAGGATGCCCAAAATATCCCACATTGTAAGATCTTGAGTTCAGCTGCACATCATCAAACTTGATCTGTTTGGGCAGAATTTTCTGGAGTCATTATCCACCTCAGGTGTAGGTATTCAAAAAACTGTAGCAAGAATGATTCTGCTGTTTCCCATACTAAGGACAGAGAAAAATACAATATTTTATCCATCATAAAAATATTGTTTCATATTTATGAACAGCTCTACCATTCTTATACGTTAGAGAAAGATGTTGAAGGTTAACCTAGCAATAGGAGAGGCAGCAAGAGAGAAAATACCTTTTTCAGGAATCTCTTGAAAATCCCTGCAGATGTCACAATTCATGTAGGCTCCATAACAACATTCTTAATTTTAGTAGCTAAATATCACTGTTCTAGGATTCAAGGAAGGGAAGACAGAATCTGGAGGCCAGGAGGGTGCAATAGAAAGGCAATGCCTGGAAACCAGAGTGTCAGGAGGACTTGGACAGCATGGGTGAGACCCATGGGGAGGGGACCTTCATGGCACAGGAGTGACAGCAGGACAGGCTGAAAACAGGTACCGAGGTATAAGGAGGCAGAACTGTTTGAGAGACAAGAACTGAGAAATAATAGATCTACAGGGAAAATCCGTGGGGCTGACTTGAGAGCAAGGGCTGCTGAAGGCTGAGTCCTGCTGGAGCCCGAGTGACCCAGCTTGGGCAAGACCAATGACCACGGCCTCTGCATCAGCCACCACAACTGCTTCCTTCTCCTGGTGTGGTATTGCCCAGAGAGCTCAAACTCACTGAAGGGAAAGACGTCACCAGGAATTTTGTCACTGCAAGAAACTCACTTCCCAGATGTAAGCACATCAATTATAATGGTAGAACTAGACACTTTGGTGTGACAACAACAGTCTGTGCGGGCTAGGGACTTTCTGCTTAGGCGAGGAAGTAACTAGCAGGTTGATAATGTGTTTGAAAGGCAATGATCAGACTGGCATAAGTTTGCTCATGAAGTATCACCAGGGTTAATTCCAAACGGGAGACTTAATTATTACTGATTTGGTACAAAAATTTGAGCGTGTTAATATGCAGATAACTCAAAGGTTATTCCACTTATCTTCAGCATAAAAGATAAGTGGAATATGATATGAAAGGAATTAGATACAAACCTTTATTAGTACTGTATTAGCACAAGGTCTGCGATCTCTTCAAATGGAAATGACAGAAAAGAGGTCTGCTGGTTTTCCAGCATTGCAGTGAGTGAAGCACTGCAGTGCTGCCACAAAAAGTCGCTTCCAGGGACATGACAGAAGTGCTGAAGCCATTGTGCAAGGTGAGAGCCCATGGAAATGCCCTGCCTGGTTCAGCCAAACTTGAGGGAAGCAGAACTGGGCCCTTGCAATAACCAAGAGTTTGGAAAGTCTCTGTTAAGAAGGTAACCGAAAACTTCTGCAGAAAGCAAAAGCTACAAGGAGGTATAAATATGTCGAGGAAGTAACTACCAGGAAGCAGTTAGAATAATTTAAATTAAAGGGTAGTGTTGGCGCAAGGACAATAGGCTTTACAATGGTTTTATCATACTTAAGATGGTCAAGAAAGGATGGCACTTAACCAGGTGAGAAGGGAGTTTCTGGAACAGATACCCCAAGAGGACCCATGGGATCGAGGGCCCAGGCAGTCTGGGTACAGTTTGGCTCGGGGGCTGCCAGGATTGCCCCCCAAGCTGAGCTAGGGCCTGGGGGGCAGGGGAGCCCCCAGAGCAGCTTGAGCAGCTTCCTCATCTTGAGCCCTCAAGAGCAGGACACCTGGGGAGCATCATATGGGGTCTCTGGCAGCACTAGCTATTTCGTTCCAAAGAATAAGGTGGCTCATACATAGGCCTAATTATGAACTAATATTGGTCATGGAAAAAAAAAAAAGACGAAGAGAAAAAGGAAGTTATCTGTATTTAAGAACACTGACATGCTGACACCACTGGTAAGGTCCTGGCATACAGAACTTTGCTCACACAAGGCTGGCTGGGACAAAGGAAGCAGCGTGTTGTTTAACCACAGCCCAGCTAGTGATGGCAAGTCTTTGTGGAAAAGAAACCACAGTCATCATCTGCGAGTAGACTCTTTCCCTGCCAGCTATAATGAATTAAAGAAAGATCGACGAGAGGAAGCATCCCTTGGATAATCACTGACCTTGCATAGTCTCTCCTTGAGGTGGGGAAAGATCAATATGAAGTGATAAAGACCAATATGAAGCAATAATGCCTTCAAGGGGAATCTTTTGTGATGGGGCATAAAAAAAGTTATTCCAAGTGACACACATGATTTGTTAAGTCTTTTTGATTCTATGAAACCTGCGAACAATCATTAATCCCCACACCCAAGCAAACACACAGGCAGGTTCTTATGCAACTCCACCCTCTGTGGCTGCTTTTTGCCAACTTCCGCAATGACTTAATTTAATTTAAACAAAATCCCAGAACGGACACGCACTTCAGCGTAACCTCAGCCTGAGCTTCCTTTTAAAGCAACAGGGTCCTGGCTTATCTTTAAAGCAACAGGCGTGCTCATCAGCATCACACACTGTCAAAGGGAAGCCAATGAGACCTACCTTATTTCAAAAGCTGTGTTGGTCAGGAGAATGCGGCCTCAGACTGCCGTTGTTGCTTTTCCTAAGAATAAAGAGAAGGTGTTTGTGGATTAACACTCTTTGGTGTCTCCCATCTTCCCTCCCCCCATGTGCACTAAACACATCATACGCACAGACACAAACACAATTTTTATGTTCCACAGGAGTAATATTCATTGCCATTCAGTCTAAACAGATTCCATATTGATTTTTTTATTATGCCTTTGTTAAACATAGTGATAATGCTTTTTTTTTTTTTTTTTTACTAAGCATAGTGATAATGCTTTCATAAATTTCCCCTATGTCCATAAGCCCTGCATACAACACTGTATGAGGATTTTAAGCCCAGATCACAAACATCACAGATTAATATCTGTGCCTTCCAAATCATCAACACGGAAAGGCCACTTCACAAGCACTTCCACTCCTAGTAACTGCCACCATCACCTTTGCAATCCTAATGCACTGTGTCCCCCCTGGGCTCTCCCAGGCTTCCTCACTGTGACTCCTCGAGTGGCTGCCACGAGGCTGTGGAGACACTGCCCTGGGGACTGCGTTTGGCTGAGCCAGGCCAGCCCCGAGCGGGATGAACAGGCCCTGCTTGAACAACACAGGGAGAGAGGCCTCCTCCTCCCAGGAGACTCCGTTGGTTCTCAGAAAGAATTAGTAAAGTCATTTCCCTCCCTTTATCTCAGTTTTTGACTTTATAAAGAAAGGAAAATTATTATCATTTGCTACATAAAAAGACATACCTGGAAGTTTAATACCGCGATGTCTCTGAGAACAAATACCACACGATATTGAGTCTCAGAAGTATGATTTTTTTTCTAAAGAAAAGATTGTATCCTTGCTACAAAGAAAAAATAAATTATGCATTTTTTAAATGACATCACCACTCTACTCTTGGAATATTTTATTAAAATGCAACTTATAATTATGTAGCAAATATGAAGTTGAAAGAGTTAAAAATATAAGAATAATTCAAGCTAAATAGAAAGAGGTAATGGTGAAGCTCATCCAAGAAATAGAAGTGCGAGTCTGGCCTATTCTTAAGCTCCTGAAACTGTGATTGCTAAAGAATCAGAGCACAGCTGAACTTGGTCTGTCAGTGGGAGAATTCCTGTCCAGAAATCAGTCTGAGTGTCCCATCCCACCCCATCCCAGCCGTAACACTGGGAGAGGAGCAATAGAGCAGCCTGGCCTAAAGGAAGGTGGATTTTTCTGCAATTAGTGGCCTGATAGTGTCTCTGTCAGGAGAGAGGAGTGAACTCAACGCTTTACTGTTGGAGCCAACAAAATAATAATAAAAAAAATCACCAAGTGCTCTGGGTAATATTCAGCACTTCTGTCAACACTATCCAAATTACCAGAGTACTCACCATGGGGTAAACCTTGGGAAATCATGTCAAGTGTTTAGTAATCAGTGATCTCATAGGTTTTCTTATTTGAGCAGTGCGGGATGAAAGTCTCCTTAGCAGACAGCTGACATGATCCAGCCTGTTTCCCTCAATGGCTAGAATAAGTCATGGCAGACATTTAAATAAAATTGCCCTCCAAATACACAACTATCTTTGGAACCACAGCATGGGATGGGATGACAAGGTGGTCCCTATGGGTAGCCATCACAGGTTACGAGTGATATTTGAGATCCAATATATTCCTCTGGGTTTGGGAAACGATGTAATTTGTTCCTGGTGCATCTCATTGCACTCATTTTGAGAAGGCCAAGACATCAGATTTTGGAGAAAAAATGATTTTGCACAGGTTATCCCACCAAGGACAGCGCAAGCTTAGTGACTTAGAAGAGGAAAATCCACCTATGTTTCTTAACAGTGCTACAGAGCCTTGTTCTCCAAGTCCTTCTGAGCCTGCTTCTCTGCCACACATCAAGCCCCAACATATATGCCAAGATAGGAATTGCAAAAGACAGTTATATGAGCGGCCGGCGTTATTCGGAGCTAAACCAGGAGCCACTGATGTCACCAAGCACCCCACAAAACAGGCAGTACAGGATTATCCGGTTCAATCTCCGCTCCAAAACCAATAGGAACGTGATGCTCACCTGGCTAATGTTGCTCTAGTCCATGTCTGGACTCTGCTCCACTCCGCTCACTCCACTCAACTATCCTGCTGACAAATAAAATACTCAGAAGGTCGCTTCCAGAATATTTAATTTCTTTTAAAATGTGATTTCCTCTAACTTTTTCCCCCTAAACCACAAGCTGGAGTTGTTTTTAAAAGAATGCTTTTATTTAAGTGTAAATAATTTCCTATTAGCACAACTTCCCTTCATGATCTAATGATTCAAAAATGCATAGTGAAATGTTGAATCTTTTTCAGAGAGATTTTTCAAATAATTTAGAACTAAATTTGTTTAGGTCTTTTTTTTCTTTTTGTCCCATGAGTATAGGCAGAACATCAAGACACCCCGAAAAAACTCATAATCCTATGATTGTGTAAAACAAACAAACAATTAACATTACACTTCACACTTACTTACAAGTGCACAGAAGCAATTTAAAAGCTGTAAAATTTATCACCAGTCTCTTTTAATCTCACCCTGTGCAAAACACGGGTACTAGTCATTGCTTTTATTGCCTGCACTGAAAGGACTGAGTGCGTTCGAGCCTGTTAGGTGAGTCGGGCCACATCCTCGGATGGTGCAAATGAAACCTCAGCCGCTACTCGAGCACCTCTGTGGTCACAGGAGGTTTTCTGGAGCCCTTACGCAAGCTGTGCCGCCCCGGGGAGCTGTTACATCAGGCACAGCCTTCGTTAGCTCCAGCAGCTCCATCTCCTGCCATGGGGACAGGGCTCCCCTCCCCGTGACCACGGTGAGGGGCTGGGGGTGCTGGAGGAAAGGACTGGGCTGGTCCTCGTCCATAGGCTGAGCTGATGTCCCGGCACCGTGAGGAGTTGGCCCAGGCCATTCTCTTGAAGCCTCTTGGTCCAATCTCATCCAATTTCCATTCCCTTCAATGCTATAGTGTCTCTTTTATCGTCGTGAAAATAGTAACTCTAAAGGGACGTAGCCCGCAGCAAAGAAGGATTTTTAGAGGATCTGAGGATACTAATGTCTGGAGTGTATTTCTTCCCACCGGGAAGGGGAGGAAGAGCTAGAGTTTTTGGCAACAGTTGTGTTAGCACAATGCTTTAAGATGACTAAATAGCTCAAGGTAAAAGGGTGGTGAAGTTTTGATTTGATTTGCTGTCAACTAAGAAAATACTCTTATCACATTCTTCTCCCGCAGTCATGGAAAGAGCCTGCATCTGAGCTTCCAGAAGTGCCCAGCATCGCTCCCACTCCACATTCACATGAAATGGGAGTGTTGGAGGCGACGCTTCAGCCACCCTGCTCTCTGCCTGAGCCGGACGAGAGGCACTTGGACACAACCTGCAGGTGGATCCTTATCTCCTGAGCAGCAACACAAGTCATAAACACTGCTCTGTGGGGTGTTGTAAAAGGCACCTCTGCTCTTTCTCACAGCTTTCAAGGTTTCATTCTCATTATGGGTAGCTCTACCAGTGCCATCCTCAGTGTAGAAGTTTTAGGCTTTTACCCGTCAGCATCACAGCGCTCAGAGCTGCAACCTAGCACCTTTCCCCTGTACTCAATGCTACTCTTACATGGGGCTGAGACCCCACCTCATGCTGAGATTTTTGCTTTATCTGTCTGTACTCACCTGCAAAGCTCCAGTGACTCCGACTTCTGCCTGCAGCAAGTTCAGGAGGCTTGTCCTCAGTTTTCTCTTGAACAACAGTGCCCGAGGTGACAGTTCTTGCTGTGCATGTGCCACAGTCATAAATCCTAATCAGAGTCAAGGTAGAATCTGCCTTTGCCTTTGCTCCAGGAGCCTCATTTTCCTGTGTTTCCAGTACGAGCTCTGTCACTTAGCCTGCATCTTAGGTGCATGCTGCAAGCATGATGCTTTTTTTTTTTATTTGCTGCTGACTCTTATCTTGGGTTTTACAATCCTAAAATGATATCCATGTGTCCTCTTTTTTTATCTTGTTTTCACACATCTTGTTTTCTTGTTTTCACAATCCACTGATTCTGGTGGTACAGAGCTTGAGGGGCTTTTGTGTTTAATTTGGTTTGGAAGGTGCTGCCATAACCCTGGGCTTTGCTCCCCCGTCCTTTTGTCCAGGGCACGAGAGGCTTCTTCACCCACCGTCTCTTCCAAGTTGTGTCTGATTTTCAAATAATGCATTAGCAGTTAGCGGTATCCTGGGAGGGCTGGAGTTTCTCTGCAAAGCTCCTTTGGCAAGAAGACAGGAGCTTGTGATTACAGCCAATTAATGCAATCCTCCCAGCAATAAAAAACATGTAACTTTTTTCACCTCTGGACTCTGAAGCAAGAAAGATGTTTTTGGCCGTGGCACCTTGGGTGAATTGGATGAGCGTCAGCTACTGAACTGCTGTGGGATACATACCCATCCCTTCTGCTGTTAACGCAGCCTGATAGACTACGGGATCATGACATGTTTTTATGTCAAAATAATATATAATTATCAATTATATACTGATGATATAATGATATAATAATCAAAATAATATGGCTGCCTGCATATATATATATAGGGTACATGCATATATCCAAAGCTTGCCAGGATATTAAGACTTTAAACATATTTTAGGCATCTGGAAGCAAGGCAAGGTCTTACAATCTGCTTCCAAAACAGCTTCTGGTGAGCGGAGCATGGGATCGCTGCGGGTTCCCGTAATGCCACGGGGCGAGAGCGATCTTTGGACACAAGCTGGTGGATGTGACAGGCTGTGACCGCCTGTTCATCCCTCCGAGCGTGCTGGACACTCCGCACAGGAAAGCGCAGAGCTCCTGCTCTGAGCCACGGATGCACCTTCCTAGGAAGCGCCTCGGTAGCACACCGTTGGTCAGAGCTTTGCTGGTAAATATTTTTGCATTGCTTCATGCCCCAAATAATTGCTTAAGCCCCCCTCCCTCCGCCCCTCAAAGGCATTTTAACTTCTGCCCCATCCTGCTTGCCAATTTTCCTCAGGCCTCATTATGCAAAGCGGAATTTCGCATGCTGCAGCACGGTGCTCCCAAGCACCTCTTCCCTCTTTGGGAACTCGCTCCCGTTTTCCAGTGCTCTGCTCGCAGAGGAGTTGCTCGGGCCATGCTGCGCTCCTGCCAGACCAGGCTTGTCCTGCCAGCAGCCTGGGCTGCACATGGGGTTGCAGAATAACCATCAAACCAGCATGTTGTGGGGTCTTGCTTGCCCTGCCCAGGTGCTGCTGTCTTGCTCAGGTGCTCGGAAGAGCTGAGGCTGTCACCAAAATATGTCTCAGGAAGGACATTTTTTTTCCCAGTTGGATCAGCAGGGACTATCACTTTCCATGTCCACACCACCACTTCCAGCTGAACGTTTGCAGCTACTGCGCTCTCTGCTATTGCAAAATGTGGAATCACGGTGGGCCTCCTGATCTCCTGCAGCACCGTCTCGTTTTTCCTTCTACTCTTTTGAACCAAAGGCTTGAACTTTGTCACACGGTGTCAGAGGACAGACAGACATGAGGCTGCTCTGCTTGGGGACAGAGAGCTCTCACCGAGCTCCTGGGTCGCAGAGGAGACCCGGGCTTGTTTCATTCACTGTGTTGGGAATGACTCTGCCTGTGGTAGCCCTGGCCATCCTCACCTTCCTCAGATCCCACAGGTCCCACTGAGACAGGACTCCACTTCCCATAGTAACACCACCTAATCTGTAGGTTGCCTGACACTCCTGAGTGTCAGTCATTCTTCTTGGTTGCTGATAATCTTTGTCAAACTTGGTTTTAAGCAGAGATTGTCCTCCTGAGTATTGCAGCCAGTATTAATGAAAATGCTTAGCCATTTCCAGGAATGAAGAGGAACACATGAGAAAAACACTTCCCCCAGGTTAAGAATGCACAATTTTAGCATCTGACCTTGGCACGAGATGTGTCAGGGAAGTGTCTTTTCCTCCCCCTGTGAAAATCTACCAATACCCGGCCAGTTTATAAACCTTCTAACAAGCAGTCCCCATGTACTCAATGAGCTTGATTTCCTATGGTTTTCCATGTTGTTATTGACAGGTTTGGTGTCCAGGAATGAGTTCCCCTCAGCTGAGGGTATTTTGTTTGTTTGTTTGTTTTTTGGTTGGTTGCTTTTTTATTTTTTGAGGCAGGAACATTTTGAAAACCCCTAACCACTTTCTTCCATGATTTGGGAATTTACTGCGTGTCTTCCCTCTCCCTCCTCCCTTAGTTTTGGAGATTCACTCATCTCTGTGGGTACTTCTGCACTAGTGTCATGAGCATCATAGGCAAGCCCCAAGGAAAAGGAATCCTGAATTCAGAGCAGGGTCCTGTGGAAGCAAATGCATGCAAGTGCAAATAAGGAAATAAAGGAAATTAAAGAAATAAGGAAGTGTATAAGGACTACATATAAGTATATATGTCAAATAAGTAAAAACATCAGATAAAGAGAATTATTTTTTCTGCCATGACGATTACAGTAACCTGTAACAGGAGGAGATGACTTAGTCTCCAGTAGCTGCCTGCCTGCCATAGGGGCCCAGCTCCAGATTCCCAGGTTTCTTTGTGCCAGGGCAATGAAAACGGCTGGCAGGAGCAAGCAGAAAAGCAGAGGCTGGTGAAACCTTTTCAAGGAGCTCCCGATTGCTTCGGACTCACAAGTGCTGTGCTGGCAACGCTCAGTGAGCTGCACGTGAGCTTGTGAGACACCTGCAAGGGTTGCCACCGTGTCCACGTGCTTTCGTGGAGCACGGGAGGCAGCCAGCGGTGGAGCAAACCTCTTTGAGATACTTTTCCTGATCGATATAATACCAATTTCAGCATGTTGAAATAATCACGAAGGGCAAATTAGTACGAAGGGAAAAGGTCCAGAAGTGTGGATGGAAAATGAAATATCTCCTTTTTTCCCATAGCACAGGGAGAAGCTGGGGGTAGGTGGGCAGGCCAAGGGACAGGCAGAGGCAGAGCCCGAGCTCACACTGTCCAGGTGCCACCTCCTCTTGCCAGGCAGGTAAAGTCAGGGAGCTGCAGCAGAGCATGGCTTGGGGCTGGACACTGCTGCTGAGCACGTGGAAATGGTGTGAAGAATGAAGAAAAGGTACATATGAAGAAAAGGGCATATGATGTCACCATTGACAGGAGGGATTGAAGCCACATGAAAAGGGACAGCCTGGAGGACACCAGACTGTCATCAACTGGTAGATCTCCAAGCCCCAAGACCAACGAACACCAGGAAACATTTACACAAATCAAGAAATCTCATTAAAATATTTCTAACTTCATACTGTGAGAGTTGTAAGGCCCCAGTACTGCCTGCCATAACAACAACAAGTATCCAAAGCTGCCTGTGATGGATTAAACCCAGAGCTGATCTGAACACAGACTATTGAGGAACAGGGCCAAACACTTTTGGATTTCCTCTCAGTCAACTTCTAATTGCAGACAGTCTAGTAGTCATCAGCAGACGAGGTCTGCAATGCGGATAAAGCAACAGTTTAAGCAAGTTATCATTAAAAAAAGGGAAAAAACAACCAGAAACATTATTTTTTTTCTCAAAAATGAGTCAAAGTTTCTCATTATACAGGTAATGTGCAATAGTGATAGTTTTTGGTTGTTGTTGTTTTTTGGGGTTGGGTTTTTTTTTCTGTTTCAGAAATACAATTGTAGCTGTTCATACTCCAAAGAGGGTATTTCTCATATGTAGCAAGACACACAAGGAACAACTTTTAGCCTGAGCCAGACTACTCATGGAGCCAGGTCTTCGTGCTTGGTCTGTGTTTAGTTATTGCTGCCTTAATTCAGAGACGGGAGTGCAGGAAGCTCGTGCAGGCAGTCCTTACTAATGTGCTTTCACATTTAGAAGGCAGTGGAGCAAAACTACACTTAAGTCACAGCTGAACACACTTGATGAGGGAGACACTGATGTATTTGACTATTTATAGATCAGCCTGGATCATCTGAAAGAGCACAAACATCAAAAAAGAAAGGAGGAAAGAGCAGGCATTTTCCTTCATAAGAATGTTAAATAGTAATCAGAAAAGAAAATGAGAAGGGCCAAGAAAATATTAAATACATAGTTTGCATCTCTGGCTAGAAGAGAACAGATCATTCCTTAAGCAAGATTCTGATTACTGGGAGCAGATGATGAGGAATTAAGAAACCAGGAGATAAGATCAGAAATAGTTAATAAAAAGCTTGGAATCCTTAAAACTGTTACAAGAAGAAAGCCCGCATGCAGGAATGCTGAAGGAAATGGGAAAAGAAATTAGAGACGCTTTAGCAAGCCTTTTCAGAAGTTCAAGAGAAATCCCTTAGGACTGGAAAACGTAGCAAAATGCAAGTGCTGGGGAAAAGCAGCCTAAGGGGGGAATTAAAGCTACATCTAGTCAGCCTGAAATCCATTGCTGGAAAGTCTTAAGGCTCTTTAAAAGATCCATTTGGAGAAATGCTTAGAAAAACACAGTCTACATGGGCAACTCCACAAAGTTGCCTGAATTACTGAGATTGTTCCTGACAGAGCAAAACAAAGTAGTATTGCATCTTTAGAATTTCTAAAACTATATCTGGTTTTACAACCATTTTTAAAAAGAGAAAATGAGAGAGATACCTGAGTCAGTTAAAAAAAGAGATGTCCTATGGGCCACTTCCAGCTTTGATTCCTGGGCAAATCACATGGCGAATCCAAGTGTTATCATGACAGTTTTGTAAAGCAGTTACAGGTTATGTTAAAAATCACAAGGCTGCATATGACATTACAAACATCCACATCCAGCCCTATGTCACATGCCAAATCATTAAGCTGTTTGATTTAGTTATACATGGGAAAAAAAAAAAGATCCATGGTCTTTGCCCGGAAGACAACAGGGTAACACTAAACAGGTGATAAAAGATTGCAAGAGTAATACAGCTGCAATATCATAAAAAAATACTGAAACGATACCCTTGCATTGCTTTAAGTAATGCAAGTTCTCATAATAGAAGCACAAAAATGAAGACAAAACACAGAAATGAAAAATCTGATTGCAAAAATATTTTAAAACAATTTTAATATTGGTTAAACATTTAACTAGATGACATTATTTTGGCATTTTTGTCTAGGCTCCCCGACCAGGATCAGTTCTCAGGAAGTGTCACAAACTGAATGCAGCCTTAATTTCTTACTGCTTTATTTTCTCTGCTTTGTATAACAGGCTTTCTATTTAGTTTTAAGTCTTTTAAAATGAAGTGCCATGGCTTACATTTTTGATGCTACTCTTGTGCCTTGTAACTTCTCCTGCCTGCGCAAACATTTCAGAAGTAGCTAATTTGAGAGAAAAAGGTGGTGGGGCTGAGGGGTGGCTCTGCCGTGCGGCACAAAAGATACTGGCTGATGTGAGGACAGGGGAGCAATTTGCTCCCTCAGCCTGTGAGCACTGGGGCTGGGCAAAGCCCATGGAAGAGCTGCAGGGCTGGAGGAATCTGCAAGGGATTTCACTGCGCTGCTGCAACAGAGGTTGTCCGGAGGTCTGTGCTAGGAAAGAGCTTGCATAAAAAATATTAAGTGTCCTAGAAACAGCTAAAACTCAAACGTTACTGGAGAAGTTTTTGAAATACCGGGGAGAAGAAGGAGACAGCAACAATAAATGTCTGGGTCTTAAAAACGGGCAGCCTGTGAATCAGCCTGTGTGGGGCCAGGCAACGTAAGCAAGACCGGACCGCTGCCGCATCGGGAGCTTGTGTGGGGCAGCCAAGGCGCTTTGCACGAGTGCAGAGACACTGCAAGAAATGGGAACCCTCATAAAACGCTCCTCCTCGAGTCCTGAAGCCAGAGGTGAAAAATTACGGGCAGCTGCGATAACAGGAACAAGTAACTGCAGTGTTTAAGGAGCTGCATAGATTGCTTTTCAGGATAAGAACCACCATTAAGAACTGCATACTAGTAAGTTGGCTGCTGGAGGGCTGAAGGAAAACAGAATGACCACCAGTACCAGTGTCTGTATGGGCATCATCTGTGATGAGGCCCGCATATCCAGGAAGGATTGTTTTTTCAAGAGAAAATGAAAAAAAAAATCAGACCGCAAATTCTTTCAAATCATGCAATGTGTGCAGGGGTAGCACTGCATCTTGTTAGTGGCATTTCATACTCAAGGATATAAAATAGTAAACAAAACACTTCTGCACGAACATCCCCTTATATTACTCTCTCTGTGTGGAAACTAAATTGCTTTGGAGCTCAGTGAGGACACATCTGCAATGACCTTTCACCACTGATCGGGGAAGGCCAGGGACGTAGCTCCTGAGGCACTTAGCAGACACATACTGATGTAACTCTTCATTTTCCTACCACTCCATCATGGACTCCAACAGAAAGCAAAGAGCAGAACTCAAGCACAGGCACTTTGGTTGGTGTTCATGCTGTGTCGAAACAGAAAGCAAAGAGCAGAACTGAAGCACAAGCACTTTGGTTGGTGTTCATGCTGTGTTGAGTACTGAGGGAAGGCTTTATAGTGAAGACATAGCTGTAAAAAGACTGAAACTGTAGTAGGTCCTGGTCTCTGTGTTGTGGTGGTGAGAATCCAGGCAAGTTTCCCATCTCCAGACAAGCACCAAGGAGAAGTGGTCTCTGCGATGTGGCCATTCCAAGGTGTAATCCGGCTGTTTCCCTGAAGGGCCCCACCAGAAGTGGCCAACACTGCAGCCAAACTGCTCTCCACAGGGCAAGTTACCTGAGCTGCGCCGTGCGGGCCTCTGTCACGTCAGGCTTCCTGTTGTCACCGTGAGAACCCACAGGAACATCTGGTTGGTCACGGGTGAGCGTGGACTGGATTATCACACAAACCGCTTGGAAATCCTACTCCCAGACTGCGCAACCATCTCAGGCAAGCAGGTGATTTTCTTTACGGAAGCAGGTAAAAGCACTAGGCAGATTGATCACAGAAAATAAAGGTGCCTTATACCAGAAGAGCTTATTTATCCTCTCATGTAAAAAGGTTGTGTCAGAATAATCAACTGTGTACAGGTAATTATGTCCATGAGATGGAAGACTTTTCTGCATGACTCCATAATTATTTTCTACCTTTTCTTTCTGTAATCGAGAAAACTGCTTTCTGATGCCTTGCATGGCTTTCTCCTTCACTGGATTTGGGTTTCTTAGCTAAGAAGCTCTTTATAGCTCTTATATAAAGAAGCTCTCTGTTCTCTTAGGAAGCACAGTTTATAAAATCTGAAGTTTATAAAATCTGAAGCCAAAGGGGAAGCTTCAAGTAAAATAATTTCATGCAAGAAAGCTGTTTGGGATAAGATCATCCCATTCATGTGAAAGACACCCCCTGATTCTTGGCACAGCTCTTCAGAAAGCCTTCCTAAGGCCAATCGTGAGCCATTTCTGGTGAACTCTGGAGAACACACAGGCTCCATTGGAGGGTGGTCTTCAGAAATACCATCATCTTATCCAAGAGTCAAATGCTATCACACTGGGAGAAGCCAGGTGTAGGAAATCAGGGTTAGGCCAATAGATGACAATAAAGGCATGGGCCCTCAATTGCATTTGTGTGTATTTATTTTTTTCATAAATTGACATGTCCTAGGTCTGGCAAAATAACAGAGGACTTATAAGGTACTTGCAGTTCCAGAAGAACACACTGAAATAATTTCAGGAGGTCTGATGTGGGGGCATTCTGCAGAGATAGATGCTGCATGTTTATTGCTTTCTGTCTAAAACGGGAGTGATTAAAAACCTGGATGAGAACGTGAGACACAAATGCTGACCCTAATTTTGCAGTTCAGCCCCAAAGGGCATCTGGAAATGATTCCCTGAGAGAAACAAGTCGCTGGGGTATGGAGATCTTCCACCCTCCAGCTACCATAGTGCCTTGTTGGAGGGAGAAGTGGGCACTGCTCCCCTTGTCCCTGCTCTCCGGGCGAGGGAACCGCTGGCACTCAGCAGCACTTCTGCTGGGCAGCGGCACCTCTGTGCTGGAGCACAACCCGTGTCCCTGCTTGTGCAGGCAGCCACTGCCACCACACGGCCCACAGCCCTCGGACCATTTGGAGGTCCAGCTATCAACGCGGCAGGACCTTTGTGGTATTCAACCGCAGTCATAACGCAAAGGATTTCGCAGGCAGAAGAAGCTGGTCACTGTGCAGGTAGCTCAGGACTGGCTCTGCCAGCAGACAAGAAGCACCTCAGAGTCTCTCTGCTATTCCTGAAAAGCACGAGCTGCTCCTCAGAGTAACTCCCTTCCCTTCCAATCCTGACCCCAGTTCCTTCCCTTTGAGGCAGGGGAAGCGCTGAGTCTGCCCCCGAAGTTGCGACAAGCAGGGCCAGCAAGTGGCAACGCAGATGCCCTTTTCTCTCTGAGCTCATGGTGGTGCCTCGGCGTGTTGGAAGGATCCAGGTCTTCTAGATCCTCAGCCAGTTGGGGCTTTACACAGCAAAACCACAACCTTCTACTCCAAACACAGCAATTTTCAAGCAGATCATGGGGCCTTTAACTTCAGAAGCAGTACAAGATATACGTGTTAATTTGTGGTTAAGGCCTATTTATCTGGAATGGCTCTGGAAGGTGGCTTGGTCTTTCCCGTAGCATAACAGCTAGAACTGCCAAAAGTAAAAGGCATTAAAAGTTAATAAAAAAGTCTGAAACACGCTCATTAAAATACTTGGAAAACTTCACAGTTTGGCTTGTACTGTAGAGAGAATATGTGAGTGCCTGACTGGGCTTGTCTGCCTCCCTAGCAGGCTGTCTTGACTTAATGCTTTAAAAAAAATCACCTGGCGCCTGATGCAGTGTTAAAAAGCCCCTACCATGTCAGATACTAATATAATTTTCCCTGGACATGCATCTGAAGCAAAGGAATGCGCGTGTGCAAGTCCCCAGCTCAGACAGGGAAATACTGATTGTTGAGCAGATCAGCGGATACAGATGATATTTTATTTAACTTGGAGCCCTGTGTTCCAGGGGCTGATAACCTCCAGCCCACTCTGGTTTGTCTGACCTCCGGAGAGCTGGATACTGCAGCTATTGCTCCCAGACCTGGCTCTTCGGATACCACAATATCGAGCGGCCTGGCCATATCTGGAGCCATTTCAAGGGAAATCCAGCCCTGTATTTGACCTCATTCTCCTATTTACTCACCACACTAATTAGGTCAGGTGGAGAGAAGGCCAACAAGACAGGTAAGATGGACTATTTGCATAGCTGCAAGCGGCTTCTATCTGATGGAGTGGAGTGGATTGAACCATAGGTGGGTTGTGGGTCAAGAGGTTGTTTGAGTTTCACATTCGTGGGTGCCCTCTCCACAGCCGGTGTTTTCCTTGCCGCTCTGCAGCACTCTGCACTGGCGGCTGGGTCATGAATTAAAAGCTTCAGTCTCGAGCTGTGCAGGCAGGTGGAGGATCAGGACCTATGTGGTTATGCATTTATAGCGGCAGCTGGAGAACAAACCCTACAGTGGTTCAGTGAACGCTAAACCTTCAGCATCTCCAGCAATATGGTCTGCCTGAAAGCAGGATCTTTGGTGGATGTGGAGTATCTGATCTATCATCAGCTGTAGCCTTCCCTGATCTAATATTTAGTTCTAGGGTAAAAATTAAAAGATTTGTGAAGTACCAGTTTGGGATTCTTGCCTAATCCCTGTTCCTCCCACCACACACTTCCCCCAGGGTGCAGAGGCTTTGGCTAATATTCCACTCTTACTATCACATTCGAGATTACCCTGCAGAATCCTGGTTCATTCAAAGTGGAATGGCTAGCTTGGGAGCAGGATATGTTACTGCATTTTGCACATCTCTGTGGTTTGCAGCTGAAGAAGTATGTGCTAAGCAGTTCTTCGAAATGTATAAAGCAGAAATATTTAATCAATAACTGTAATGAAGTGCCTCCTTTTTATTTATTTCAACTGCATCTCCGGCGTTGTCCTTCCCAGCACAATCAGAGCGCGCTCCTTTCGCCCCCTAGCACTTGTCTTGCAAGTTCCCTGGTGGTCTATTGCCTTCTTTTCCCCAAATGAGCTCCCAAACTCAGGTACAACACATTAAATCTTATGCCTGTTTTATGCTAGGATTTTTTTTTTTTAACTGAAGCAAGTTAGTACTTTTCTTTTGCCTAGGCCTTATTATGGACAGGTCTCTGATTACACAGCACTTCTTCAGCACTGGATTGATCCCACAGATGTTTCCTTTGGGAGCGTGTCGTAGAAAAGAGAGCTACACATCCCCTAGCCTGCAATATGCTAAAGCAGGGCTGCGAGAATCAAAACCTCTGTGCCTCTTCTTAGCTTCCCTAGATGGGATGCCCAAAGCACAATCCTACCTGTAAATGCTACCTGAGTCCTCATGATCCAGGAAGCACAGGAGCCTCAGATAGGACCTGCTCCCATGGACTTTGTAAGATGGAGCGATCCCCGGCAAAACGAAGAGCAGTGCATGGCTTCTCCACATCCCTTTGCTCTGTCTCCTTCCCTTATGGATCATACTTCTTTTCTTGGAAGAAGACAACATCATGGGAAGCTCCCTGGAAGACTTCTTGGTTTTGCAAGGACATTGCTTGAAGGGATGGAGAGGAGCCCACGCAGTGGACGGCATGCACATGCTTTCCCCCTACAACTCCTCTATTATCAGTAAAGAACAAAGAAATAGCAGATGTGTATCTGATGTGTTTACAGGAAAGCTGCAGTATTTACTGATGCTTTTAAGGTCATATTTTGCCACAGTCAAGCTCCAAAAAATGTAGAGAATATCTGGTAGTTAGTTAGCTAAACACATTTTTCTGCCTTCAGATTGGGTAAGACAGATATTCAGAGTAAACTTTATCTGGGGACTGGTTCAAGGAATTGGCAAGAGAGTCCAAAATCCACTGACTCAAGGTCATTCGTCCACTCAAGGAGTTCAGGTTGGCTGAGCAGTGACCGTAAATCACTAGATCTGACACCAATTTGGTGGCCCTATGCAAAGGGCATGGGAGCCTGCACGCAGCGGGAGCCCGTGTGGGAGCCTGTCCCGGTGCTGCGGGAAGAGCGTCGCACAGAGGCGGCAACTGCCTACGTCTATCAAGAACTGCAGTTTCAATTTGATATGGAGAGGTAATTTTCCCTCTAATCACTGGGAGTGATACCTGAAGCATGTATATACCTAGGAGTGTGGCCAAATCTGTTGTTACAGCTCATTTTGATGGAGCTATAAATCCAATAAAGCAGTCTTGAAATATAGTTAGGACACACACCAGGAACTCCTGCCATCAGAGAGTCCTATGGGGGGGAAATAACATTATGGCATTTTCTCCTGGCATCCTAGTAACTTTTCGGGAGCTGCCTGAGTACAATCCCTAGTTTCCAAACATTTCCCATTGACCCAATGAGACAGCAAATTTTTGCAGATAGGAAACTGAGAGGCAACAAAACTGAATTGTCTAAGGTTTCATTTGCCATCTATCACTCAAGACAAAAGGATAATAACTTTGGTCTCTTGAATCTGAGATTAATGTCTTATTCACAGAAAGACCCTTACTAGCATGTCAACTCCAAAACTCAGCAGTTCAGCTGTCTTGTGGAGAGGTCAAGAAATTACATGTATGATCAAGTTGCTCCCACAATCAGCTCTGAAACATGTTTGGTCCTGGTTGCTGTGACAGGCAGCATGGATCATTCTGATCCAATACAGCAATTGCTACAGCACTTAAAGCCCTTGGGAAAATTTAGGAAAAGAAAAAGGCAGTACCTTCTAGCCCTTGAGAAGAGGAAGTGTAAAGTCACTATGCACTGTTGTATCACCTGTTACGGCTCAAGACTGCCCACAACATAAAACCTATGATGTTTCTTGAGCTAGAGCAAAGCTTACCAGGAGCTACTAATATAAAAATAGAAACCTCCTGCAAATAAAATGATTGCAGTGCATGGCCTAAGACATTTGAGAGAGACTGATTTTAAGGACTGCCTGCAGTCTGCCTAAGAGTTTTGTGGAGGCAGCCTGAAGTCTCCAGCAGCAAAGAAGGGAGATAAATGGATGTTTATTAAGCTGAGCTTCTGGGGAAATGAGGTTTAATACGTGCTGGAAGGAACTGGGCATTGAAATTACCAAACTCTGCTCTAGTGAACTTAAATTATAAAGGCCTTAGATATGTACTGCTGCCCTGCACAGCCCCTGCCCATGGGGAGGGTGTCGGGCAAAAAATGTTTCTTTTCAGATCTCTTCTTTCTTCACTTGGCTTCTTTCTGTTATCTTCAGCAAAATCTCAGAGGAAGGAGACACAGATATACTGAGGGCAGCAAAGCTCCTCTAGCTGGAAATGCCTTTTCCCCACTGAGACACTCCATAAAGCATTGGAAAAATAACGAAGCTGTGTGAACAACAGCCTTGAGCCGTGTCCGGTGTGGGCACGTTGCCGCCTGGGCCGGAGGGCTGTTCCTGCAGGGCACGGAGGGGTTTTGCTGCACGAGCGCCCGCGCGCACCGGGACGCGCTGCAAGGGCTGCTCCGCGCGTGCCGTCGAGAGGCTCCCTTGCAGCCCTGCCACAGCCCATCTCTTGGGGCTGACATTTTTTCTGTGCTGCCTCAGACTGGCAAATTTGCTTATTTAGTTTTTAGATTTTCAGCCAAAAAAAATCAAGGGTTACCACGAAAGACAGTAAGAAGGGGAAAAATACAATTTTATCTTAATTTTTCCAAATTTTCATAAATCTTTTTAGGTTACCTGTGACTTTTCTGCTTTCTTCTTTCTCCTTCTCACCAATACCAAACTCTGGAGACTCCAATACTTTACCAAAGACAGGGAACATGTATTTCACTAGCTTTTCTTTTTTTTTTTTTTTCAAAAAACACTAAACGCTAAAACACTTCGAACACTAAAGCTAACATCTCAGCTCAAACACTTCAAGCCTTATATTTGACCAGGGATAAGTAACCAAGAACAACATTCATAAAGAGAAATTTCAGGCATTTCTAGACATTCCTCACAGAACAATTCGTGACCAATACAAGGCCCACTTGCTTTAGCTACAGGGTTGTATAGATTTAATCTACTGCAGTGGTTTATTTCATAGAGTTGAGTTTTTGTAGGTTAAGTAGGTCTGAAAAGCAGTGAACAAGCTCTATTATATCTGAAGCCAGCTCCCCAAGGTTAATGTCTTTGGTTGCATTTCATCTTTCTGCAAGGCATGGTGAGGGCCACCATACAGCTGTGGCTGGCTGGCAGTTTACAAGAAGGCAGAGTATTCTTGTCTGTATGGAAAGGTTTGGGGAAATCAATATCCACAAGGATCTTAACCTTATGTAGGTTTTGTGTCCATCACTGTGGTTATGTTGATATCACTAAAGCTACCAGCAATGGGAACAGTTATAAATAGGTTCCTTAATAAAATAGTGGAACACTTCTTTTGTTGCCAGTGTAATCATGTTTCACAGGAAATGTAGCTTTGAAAGGTTTGCTGGAGAGATAAGCCTTGCTAATACCTGCAAGGATATAGCCAAGCAGGCACATATACCTTCTATACCAACTGTATTTGGGTCCATGATGCCAGTTTCACAGCAGACCTTCCACAGTGGGCAGCACTGATAGGAACTTAAGATAAGGTATCCAACATGACTCTTCTCAGCAAGTTTCCAGTGTTGTGCATGCCTGGGGCTAATAAAAATCTCCCGAGGAACAGAGCAGTGACTGTAGCCCCCCTGGGTACTCGCAGAGGAACACAGCAGCCCACTTGCAGCAAGGGGTCTGACAGCAGGGCAGTCTGCTTCAGCCCAAGTCTTCCTGCAGCAGAAAAACCTGCCTCGTGACGCTGCTTCCCACTTCTGTCTGCCCCAGCCCTGCAGCTCTGCTTTGCCAAAACACAGTGCGTTGACCTAAATTTGAGAAGCATCCCCAGTCATGTCTAGTTTTGCAGCGCATGGAAGGACATCAATGTGCATGCAAATATATGCAAGAAATGGCATTGACTGAAGTCCCAATAGGATTTATGATTAAATGGCATGTGGCTCCTTCACTGACATTAAATCAAGAGATGCATCATTTCCTCCTTGCAGTTGTGTCAGTCCCAGGGACATGTGTGCTTCAAGAGGGGAAGAATATTTCTCAGATTTACTAGAGGACAGCTGGAAGTTGGGCTTGCTTGAAATCTCACAGCTTTTTTACTGGAAAAAAAATAGTTCACAAAGAACTCTGAGGGCAGAAAGAGACCTCTGGCCTGATACCTGTCCTCAGTTATCACAGGTAAGCACATAGTACAAACTCTCATTAACCAATCAAGTTCAATTTAAAACGTTAGCTGTGCTTTTCCCATGCTTCTACTAGAAAGCAGCCCTATAGGACTCCACACCTGCTAAGCTGCAGCCTTCATTTATCTGTGGCCAGGTTTGTCCTTTACCCTTGGCCTTACCTTACTTCTGTCTAGGCTGCTAAATGCACAGATGCTTTGACAGGCAACACCTGCATCCTCCCCCACTCTTCCTGCTAGCTGAAACAAACCAAATGCTTTTGAATCTCCTCTTATAGCACAGGCTCCTCCTTCCCCTGTGTGTTTGCCTGGCCCTTCTCTGCAGTTGTTCCGCCTTGACTGAATCCTTTGCGAATGCAGGTGGAAACCAGGTGACTGTCAAAAGAGCCATGTACAGGGCATTAAGCCTGCCCTCTCTCTGCTGTGTAGTGTTATATTTTATACATGCTGGAGCTGTTTCCCATGTATTGGTGGCTCATAGTCATGCTGTGACTGACTAATGCAGCATGATCTAGCTTGTATATCAGGTCCAGCCCAGCACATTACCATTCAGCCAGTTGTCTTTCCCCACAAGAGCCAGGAAATGGCTGTTTGGGTAGTAAATGGTGCCCCAATCCTGAACATCTTCCCCTTTACACCAACTGGCTTATGGCCCAGAGCAGCTGCTTCATCCCTGTGCATGGGAGAAGGAATTGGAAAAAGGCAATACCTTCTCACAGTGCCAGGCTAGAGCTTTTGCCTTGTCCTAGAGAGAGAAGGAGCATTCAGGAGAAGCTGGAGCTCCTGCTACATCCAGCTGTTATGTCACAACCTACACTGTGACTGTTATTAAAATTATTTTTATTATATATCTCTCTATATTATAATAATTATATATTACATATATGTTTTAATATATATTTATTATTTTGTTCATCATGAACACCCTTGCAAGAGCACAGACTGCCCCAAGGCCATTCCTCTACCCCATGACAGGCTGTGGTTGCTGACGCTGGACTGCACTGGACTAATGCATGCATGGATCTTTTCGCCCTCTCCAGCTCCCATTTTCAGATGAAAATCATCTAGCTTACAGCCAAGCTTCTGTATATAAGTTCTCAAATGAAAGCCTGTGTTTCAAATTACTACATTTCACCTCATTTCACTTACTCCCCATCACTGCCCATTGCTCAAACCAGCCAGTCCTTTACTGCATCTCCCACACAGCATTACTGATAATGCCTCCCAGCATCGTGTCATAAGCTAACATCATTGGCATGTTTTGACTTCTTGTGTCACAGATGGGAATTAATTAAATAAAGTCAATTCCAAGTCTAGTCCTGGAGGAATTCCAGAGCTTCCAGCATATTCACTCTTACTCAGTCATAACCCATTGTGATCTTCATGTTCGTCTGTGCATCCCATACATTCATGTATCATCTTCTCCAGCCTCAGAAATAACTTCCTGGTGTTATTTTAACTCCTTAAGACAAATGGCATTTCCCTTTTCTGAAACGGTCAGTTACATGAGAAGGGCACTGTGGCAAACTAGCATGATCCACTTTCAGCCAGTCTACATTGTATTTCATCCCATGCTCAGATATTTCCCGTCTCTTTCCTTCAGCATGTTTGCTATGTCCAGCTGATCAGCATCTCTCTCCTGTGTGAGCAGGTGAGAGTTGGTGCTCGCCCATGCTTGATTCCCCTCTGCCCTGCTCTGTATCTGTGATACTGCAGCTGCTGAAGTCCATACAGTCACCCTAAAGCAGAAGGGAAAAAACAAGGGGTCAACCCATGAGTTCTCCCATGGAGCTCTGCTCATAGAAGACTAAGCTTCTGTCCTGAGAGGACCTTTTGCCTCCTGAAATTCGGAGCCCTAAGGGCTACGTCAAATGTCTTAGAGATGAAACACTAGCAATTACTAAGACAATTAAAAGGATTATCTTTCCTCATACTCCATAAACCATTCAGTAACTGGGCTAAGAGGACATGAACTCCTAGGTTTAAGAGGCCTACATTAAGTGAACAACAAAAATTTAATGATTTTCTTCATACTGTTTGGCCACTGACTGAGAGAAGATACCACTGTAGTTGAAGCATTGCTCTTCTCCATCAGGGCTATGGCTGTATCTTCAAGATAACCCCATGGCCCATATCTGCTGGGGAGGCACGCTGTTCCTGGAGCTGTGATGGGGGTGTGGACACCTCCACAGTTCACCTTCCACATACTGCATTGGGAAGGGAAAAGAGTGGGGCAAGTTCTTGTGCAAGCTTCAGGCCAAGCAAGAGTGCGCCTGTATGGCGTGAGCGCTGTGTCCTGTGAGGAAAGGGGCTCCATATCCACTTGTTGATGCCCTAAACAAAAGATGTTGCCTATGGATCAGCTCACGCGGGTAGATGAACAGCAGACACGAAGCCGTGCTGACGGTTCGGCAAGCCGCCGCGGAGCAGCACGCTGGTGAACACGCACCGGGCGGACGCACAGCAGCAGAGCCCCAGCAGAGCCTCCTCCGCCGCCCCCCGGCACGTTTGGGCACAAGCAGAGCCATGAGGCAGGCGCTGGTGGCTGGCCCTCCACCAGCTTCACCAGGGGCCCAGGAGCCCGGGGCTGGGTGTTTCGGCAGGCGGTGCCACCCCAACGGGCAAGCGCGGCCTCCTCCCGCACGCCCCACACGCGGCGCAGTGGTGTGGGGAGCGGCGACCGTCGGACCCACGTCTCCTCACTGCCCAACAGCACCCTGCTGTCAGGGAGCCTCTCGCTCTGGTCTTACTGGCAGGGCTCTGCTGTTGGCCCCAAAGCCTGTCCTGGCTCCCAGCAGCCCCAGGGGGGTTTAGGAGATGGAGTAGAAGCTGCAGAAGGGAGGAAGAGGAGAGGTCTTAGGACTCAGTGTGGGATCTTTTCTCCAGCGGACGCAGATCCACCAGCAGGTAATGTCTCATCTACTTCAGGAATCTTGGTGCCCTGTATCAGCTACAGATTTTTGTGAGCTAAAGATTGTTTCTTACAAAAAAACCCTAAACCTTCAGAGTCTGTTGCTCTGAACCCAACTTTGCCCTTCTGAAACTGTGAGGGAGGTAGGAAAAACCGTTACAGGAATATAATGAGTTCCCCACTCCAAAACTCCACTGTAATTCAGAAAGATGCTGCCCTACTACCTGCATATTCTGCGCACTGCGGTGCCCTACCCCAGGGGCACACTCAAAGTGACTGGAAAGGGGAGTTAAAGTGTGATTTGCCTTTCAAAACTAATCCACAAGTATTTATCTTGGCACTGTTTTCTAAACTGACAGGACTTGCCATTAGTGCAAATCCTTCCCATGTTCACTTAAGATGAACAATAACACAAATAAATAAAAAAGAAAAACACTTCTAACAATCTTTTTAGGAGCCTGAATTTAACAACTGTCTATCACAAGTCATTACAAAACCTTTGAGCATTTTTATAGTGGGTAATCTATAAAGCTTTTATTAAGACAACCTAAAACATTTTGAGAGGAGAATATTTTCATTCTTCACTGCAAAATTAAAGTTCTGGCTCCCTTGGGATGAAATGGAAAAGGAATATAAAAATGTGTTTGCCCAAATCCTCGTTTCTCCATCTCTCTCTCTTTCTTAGAGCTGATACTCATAGTTTTCTCCTCAAATAATGACAACACTAATGAGGCAGAGCATGCAGATTTCAAATAAGCCAGGACGATAATACTAGGAGAGCTCTTTGTATAATAAAACAGTTGGCTCTGGGTTCCCTTAACATTTCACTTTATACACCCACACGGCAAACCATCTCAATTTACCAGCTTCTAAATGAAACAGCCAAGCAAGAGTCCTGCAACTGTTGACATTCTGACTTTTAGAAAAAGAACAGGAAAATGTATTTATCTCTGTAAAGATTCTTCTAAAATGTCTTGAGAGCTCCCTCACTTTATTTCCATTTGTTCTAGCCCCTTAGCAATCATGACTTAGCTACTTCATGTAATTTATGACTCCTAGCTTTTAGATTTTTTTGCAAAAAGATCCTGCCCCAGCAGTGCAGAGTACGAAGAAGAGCCCTGTTTTCCTCGACAAGCTGAGTGGCTTGGCATTTCAGAGAAAAAGGGCTAACTAACCAGCTAGCCGCAGGCTGCGAGTGAACTTGTCAAGAGAAAGCATGAGAATAAAGTTCTTACAAATCATATGTATATGTGTGAGCTTGGATAGACTGAAAAAAAAAAAGATGGAAGACAGTGTGGAGTGTCCAAATTCTCCATCCAACTGCCTCCAGCTTTGCCTGTGCAAGCTGCCAAGCTGCATTCCTGTATAGGAAAGCATTACCTGCCCAGATCCTAGCTGGGTACTTCCCAAGAAGGCTGGTATCCCATGATGGCCACCCGGCACAGCCTTCATTTCAGTAATGATCCCCTATGTTGACCGCAGCCCCTGAGGGCTTACTTACAGATTAAACTTTCAGAGACCATATCCTCAGCTGGTCTAAATTGTCAGAATGTTAAGTCAGAATGTCAATTGAAAACCTAATTCCTTGTTGCTGTAAATTAATTTCTTTTTTTTTTTTCTGTACACTTTGCTGGATTAACTAGCACCCTTCTGTCTGACAGTCTTTTTTTTTTTTTTTTTTTGGTCCTCCCATGACAACTTCAGCCATAGAAAGCAAAGGAAACCTGCAAACAGCTCCTCCTCACCGAGAACTTGTTAGGACGTCAAAGCAGGACTGGGCTGCAAATCCAAGAAACTGTTAATGGGACATTTTCACCTGTGCATGGGCATGTGAAGCAAACAGCCTCTCGGTGCCAGCATCTGCTCTGGAAACTTGGAAGAAGTGGAAGGTACCATGTGCAGTGACCTGGGCAAAGGATTATTTAGGTTCATCTGATGAGCAATGATGGCCTAAAGACTCAACAGCACTTTGAAGCTGTGGGCCCCTATATCTTCTGCACAGAAGTTCAATAACCATTCCCCATTCTTGTGCATGCTGTAGATTAATTGTTGCTCCAACTATCACACATCTGTTTTTCAGCTCTCTCCAAACTACCTTGTCTTTAAATGTGGCAATATGTTCCTGAGGGATTCATTTAGCAATTTATCAGGTACAAAATATCCACAAGGAAAGACTGGGATTTATGAAAGATCATTTCTTCAAGCAAAACTCATGAAACTGAACAGAGAGTTCTCCAGGGACAGTGTTTCTGTGCAGAAGAAAATAATTGCGACCTCATTCATTCTTTGGGTTTTTTTCCCTTAGGTTTAGCTGGAATTTGCCCACCCATGTCAACACAGTCAGCAGCCGAAGTGTCCTGACCACCCTGCACCCTTGCACTAACAGCCCCGCCAATGAAAAACAGAATCTAATATGCTGATTGCACTCAAGCTAGAGAAATATAGACTAAAAAAGTCCTTTCCATTAGAACCACTAATCGTATGCTTATTAATTTACTCTCAATTCACCAAATCACCCTCCAGTAACTCTTAGCCTAATCTAATCTTGCTTGCCTTTTAACGTTCAATTAAAAAGACAAATACCACACTAAGCATAATAAATCAAGCACCTTGCAGCAGCACCAACACATAAACAACTTCAAGCATGAATGGCAAATAACACCTGTCAGAAGATCTCAAGAAGATGATGTTATCTGTCATTTCTGTTGGAGCTTCGCTATAACTTAAATCAGGATAAAGGCTATATGGACTTGGGCATTTTCCCAACGTACGCAAAAGTCGTAACTGAAAGATTTTACAGTGAAGCTTTTCTGGAGCATCTACAGGGCAACAGTGTTATGTGTCCTCCACTGCAGTAAGTGCTTAGTAGAGACATTTCAGTGCGACTGCTATACTTGGGGATGCTTGGGGATTGTCCTCATCACGTAACACAGAGTGTGAATGTCTTGGTTGATGCTAATACAATAATTGCAGCCCCTTTATCACTATTTCTCCTCATTCTAGTAAATTCATCTCTCTCCATGCAATTCTTCCCCAGTGGAGAACGCATGAACTCCTCTTCAGCCCTTCTATGAAATGTCCTAGAACACTATGCTTAGTTTATCCTACTAAACTAAACAGGTTGAAGGCACAAGCACAACTGATGCACAACCATCCACACTGCAGCACTGTTGACATGGTTTAACAACGTCGTCGTTTCAGTGTATGCCATGCAGCACTGGTCTACTCCGTGCCCAGACAGGGGTTAGAGGTTAGCACTAGACACCCTGCACGAGGGTGTCCTCCTTCGGGAGATCAGAGGCTTAGCTATATGGACACACGCAGAACTTAAATCTAGCAGTGCCTTGGCAGCCCTCTGCCCCGGGCAGGATCCCGCCTGCTACACACTCTTTTGGAGAAGGAACCTATGGCACAAGCTGTGGACGGGGCAAGACCTTTAGATAGGCTAAATCTGAACTGATTGCCTCCAGCTCAGAAGGCTGCTTTGGCAGCAGAGAAGAATCTCTTGGCTAGCAAGAAAGAGTAGGCTTTTATTAACAGGTGACAATGGCCTGGAAATGATGTAGACACCTGCCTGCCTTCGCACTGTTTCTTGAAAAACCATCACTGCTAGTGAGGTTCAGGCTACTGCTCTCTCAGGACCAGCACCTGGATGTTGTGTGAGCATGTACATGCATGCGTGAGCATGTGGAAGAAGGCCTATAAAGTCTGGAAATATCATAACCCCTAAAGATTCATTAATTTATCTAGCAATTATATGAAATCTAGACCCTGAATTAAAACTAAATTAAACTAGCTCTAGACCACCTCAGGAAATACAGCTGGCAGCTGTCTTCATGGGGTGCTACCAGAGCACACAAGGGCTTCCTATGCATCAAGGGGTCAGCTGGAAGCGGTGTGGTCATGGGCAAGCACAGCTTGAACTGTGAGGAATCACAACAGCGCAGAGGAGACTTGGGTGTCTCCATCAAGTAGGGCCTTCTCCACTATAAACTATATATATTTTTGGCACAGATAATTCATATTCCTCTAGTCTCACACAGCTAAAGGCCTGGACAGAACCACCTCTATTTATTACTTAAAAAGCAGTGCACTCATCTCTTGGTGTTACAGAAACAACAAATGCCACCCCAGCAGCCTACAAAAACTTCAATGCACAACCAGTGTGGAAGGATCCTGTTCCTGCTGTGTGACATTAATACAGCTGCAGAAATCCTGATCTGCACCATGACATTCATGAGTAGACTGAACTGCAGGACGGAGGCCTCAAGAGCAGCCAGGGAAGCCATCTCAACACCCATCATAGTGTGTAGGTGTGTATGCCCAGGGCCACCCCTGCCCCACAGCAGGCTCCCCATAAGCTCAGGCGCAGGAATGGGGCATCTCCAGACATGGAGTAGCACTCTCATGCTCTAAGTAAGGATTGCAAGGACAGCCTGAGCTCCTGCTCCTCTCCTGCTCTTCAGTTGTCATCCTGAGGTTCAGAGTTTCCTCCTAAAGGAAGGAAACTCCTGGCTGAGCAGTGCTCCGCTGCTTCCCCCACAGCAGCCAAGGCAGGAGGCAGAGGTGACCATCACCTCCTCTCACATGCTAGTTCAGTGACTGCAGCACCTACCCCCAACACAGGAGATCACCTGCCAATTCCCCCTCCTTGGCACGACCACAAGCCAGGCCATCTTCCATCCACCTATATATAGGCTCAGGCTTTCCCTCTTGCTTTCGGGATCTGCCTTCTTCTCTGAGGCCACCTCTCCTTTTGCTGCTCCCTATCCTGGTGGTCAGAGAACATAAATGGAAATGAAAACTGTAGGTTTGAACGACCTCAGGCTGAGGAGAGCACTGGATCCAGGCTGTCCCCACTGCCAAGTAAGTGTGTCAACCACGGTGCTGATTCCAAGAGGCAAGCAGAAGTGTCACCATTACGGGTCACATTCTTAAGATGCTTTAAAAGCTGCAGTGCTTTCTGTTGAACTCAGTGCTGGCCATATGGAAAAAATGTGCTGAAGTTGGATTTTAGGAGTCTTCATGCTAGAGGTCTAGATGGTGAGGGAGTTTACAGGTGCTTACTTTCTCAGCCCTTTCCCTTAATTTCCTGCATGCCTATGGGACTAGGGAATATATAGGAAATACAGGAATTTTAGGCTTAGATTAGGCTGGAAAGGAGGCATTTAGATTGTTTTCTGAGTTTAAGGCACCTATATTTCACTACAATCCACTTTAAAGCACTCTGAATCTCACCACAAGTTACTAGTAAAACAGATAGCCAAGAGCTTAATTTATGTCACAATAAGAATGGAAACTTAGCAGTAAAATGCCTCGGTTTATTGGAATAGGAATTAGAAATGGAATTAAATGGAATTTTAAATGAACCCAAGCTAAACAAGAGAAGATAAATATTGTAATTCTTCCAGTGTGCTTCAGATCATATACTTCATGACTGGTTTTAAACTTTGGAGCTTAGCTGCTAAAGAGGAAAGTAACCATTGCCCCAGGACAGCTCAGCAAATCCCCTTTTCAAAAGTGGATCATGTAACAACATAATGTATTCCCGGTACAATTTTGCAGCTTTCATTCCCAAGTTTATTTTGCTTACTGCATGTTTCCAGAATGGGGAAGACTCAGGAAACCATACGAAAAGCCTCCATGCATGTGAAGGAGCAACACTGCTCCATGTCGGTGTCCAGGCATACCCCGGAGTCCTGCGGCCTGTTCCGTGTTGTGTGGCTCAGGGGACTGGATCTTTTAAGGGAGCTCCCTAGATCACGGCTCAAAACATACTATGAGCCTGGGAAAAGCACTTAGTCTTTCCCTGGCTAGGTCTGCACCATAAATTAAACCCTGCCAGCGGATGTTCTGGGGCACTGCAATTCAATCCTCTATAAACTGTTGACATAATCCTTGGCATGAGTTTCACTGAAGCCAGCTGGCAGGGTCCCAAGTAATTCCCAGCACAGCTCGGGAGTTAGCACAATCGGGGGCCATTCCCAACAAGCACATAGGAAGCAGCCACTCTGCTTTGGGGGGAAACACTGTGAACATGGCCCATCCAGCCAGCCAGCTTCTGTGCCCAGCAGGGAGGAGTCACGTTGTGTTTACTAGTACAGATACAAGCAATGCCCCCAAAATGGGGATAATTTCCTCCACAAAGCACTTTGTGATCCACATGTGCAACGGCCGCTAGAATTCCTGCAGACACATAACTGGAATGCCTGTAAGACCATCGGAAACCACATGTAAGTAGAGGTGTCTTTCCCATCTCAGAGTAGCATACAGGGAACAGCTGCCAGAAAGCACATCCTATAGGAAGCCCGTGCTCATACCTGCCAGTAATGCTTGCCAGGAGAAGCAAACAAAGGAAAAGCAGCAGCGTGACCCACAGAAGCAGGTTTTCAAGTTTTCTCCTCTTTGTAAGCACATGAGAGAAGATGCTCACGCACTGCATCCCCTGCCCCACGAGGAGCCGTGGTGGCCCTCTCCCCCTCCAGAGAGCCTTTGCTTTAGGGGGTGTTTTCCACCCCACCTGAGGATCTTGCCATGGCCGTAGCAGCCAGGCTACCAGTGCTCGTGTGATGGACATTAGTCCGTGCCCTTTCAGCTGGGCTCAAAATACAGGTCCATTTGCATCCATCAGATTTGAACCCTCCGTGCAATGTAGCCACTTCCAGAAATGGATGTTGGAGCCTTGTATTGGCACATATGGGCATTACTTAGCAGTCTCCATGGTCAAGGGACACTTTTCAGCCAATTAGGAGACAAAAATAACCGCAGACACGGAGAGTCTTCTGTTTGTGCCTTCTGAAGGAGCAGTCTCTTCCAGCAGTCTCTTCCATCACATTCCCATACTCCACATGCCAAACAGAATACTCTTAATGACAATTTATGCAGCTTTAAAAACACACACTCCGAAGAAACATCCATATTGTTTACTATTGTAGGCAAATGTTCTGTACAGCACGATACTGATACATTCTGGGTCAACAAGCAATCCTATTTTACGAGTGGGTAGTTTCTGAGATTTTGGTTCACAGCAGCTTATGCATAATTTCCTCCAGAGCTGTTGTCCCACACCTCCATGCAGGCTCTGCGTGCAGGTGGATTTCAGCCCATAGCTACAGCTGTTTTGTATGCAATATTTTCTGCCTTAAAAAAATCAAAACAATAGCAAATAGAAGTGGCGATAATCATTATTCTCTTATAATATTCTGGAAGAAAGCAATCTCTGATGAAGGGAGAGATTCAGCTATGTTTTCACCCTGGAAACAGCTGCTGAAGTGTTCATTCCTGCCTATTTACCTGTTTTACAGAAGACAGGAGTTTGCAAGAGGCTTCCACCCTGGAATCACGGCCTCTGCACCAATGATCCTGTGGTTTTCACCATCCACCCTTCTCATCCCTTGCAAATGTACTCACACTAGAGGACCAACCTTCATCCAAGCATTACTGCTGCAAGGAAGATGGAATGGCTCAGCTTGTAGAAAACTGATGAGCTGGCTGTAGCAGTAATTACTACGCTACCACATCTCTCTCTTCTGATGACAGTATAGAAGTAATTAATGTCCCTAGAATATAGCAGTTTGGGCACTAGCTTTGTATATATTTAAAAAAGGATGTTTGATTGTTCTCAGTAATTATGAAATACAGCATTAGCTACTCAGCTACACTTTTAAAGCATTCTTTAGGCCAAATGCAAGTCCTGCAAACTTGTCCAGCTCCTAAGCCCTGCTCAGTATTCCCAAAACTGTGACTTTTTAAAACCTTTACAGATAGCTGCCCTTTTTAGGGGAGCAGGAATACTCTGCAGTTTAGTTAAAAAGCACTTTGGTTGCATCCACCTCACATGTTCACACAACTCCAGCCTCCTTCACCTCTCAAATGCAATTCTTTGTGACTGTGATGGCACCTGAATCTGCATCCCTGACTCCACAGTTTCCACGGCCAGATCACTGCGCATTGAACACAGGGCCAGTTGACACTGAATCACTTCTGCAGCGATCCATTCTTCGGATTTCCAGCAAAGTAACTCCCACTTCACACTATTCAGGCCCTCTTTTGTTCCCCTGCGTTAATCCTGCATCCAGCCATGGGTTCATCTGAGTCCCGAACCACTGTAGGCAGGAACGATGCCACTTGGTAACATTCACCAGAGAGTTAGCGCCTGCAGGTTGAAGCTATGAGTCAAGAAAAGCAATTATGGAAAGTAATTTATGCACAGAGCAAGAAAAGCGAGTAGCACTATGCAAAAGCAAGTATTCCTCTGAAGAGGATATTCAGAGGAAAGCCTGTGTGGTGAGGACAACTAGATCATTTAAATAGATATAGGCACAGAAGGGAGAGAATGTAAGTATATGGCTAAAAAAAGAGCTCAGTTTCTATTCTTATGAAATCATGAGAAACAAGAGTGCTTTTTTTTTTTTTTCCACAAACAAAAGAGTGTCCCCTTAGTTCACCAAGCCCCGCTGTGACTGCTCCCAAAAGCCTGGGGCAGTGGGAGACTGAGACAGGCACAAAAGCCACTTGCAGAAGGTGAGGAGGAAAGATGAGCAGATCTCTTGACTCCTGGCTCCTCTTGGAGTCTCCAGCCCAGGCAGTCCCAGGAGATGGCAGGTGGCTGAGACACAGGATCCATGCCAAAGAGGTAGCCCAAGGCCTGTGCGCTCCCTCCAGGCTACACGGGGGAAAAGGGTTTCTCCATCCTCTGTTCCAAGGAGCCTTCACATAACCCCGGAGCCGCCCACGAAGCGCTCGCGCTTTACAGGCCGCGCGCGGCCGCAGCCTGACCGCGGGGCTCGCCGCCAGCAGGGCCCGCCATGTCGCCGAGCGACCAGCCCCCGCCTTCAAGCTTCGCCCGGGTATTTTTAGCAGCAGCGACTCCCGACCGGCGTGTGCGTGACCCGCATTGCAGCCCGGCGGCCGCCTCCTTCCCTCCCCCTTCCCCGCGGCGCCCCCCGCCGCCGGGCCCGGCGGCCACCGCTCGGGGCCGGCGCGCGGGGCAAGGCCGCCATCTCGTGGCTGCCAGCGCCGCACGTCGCCCCGCCGCCGCCGCGGGGAAAATGGCTCCCGCCGCCGCCGCTCTCGGCCCGCGCCCTACGGGAGCAGCGCTCGCCACAGGCAGCCCCTGGGGAGCGCCCTGAGCGGGGACTCACCGGGCACTGGGAAAAATAGTTAAACCCCAGAACGAAGGGGAAGGAGAGGTGACTGTGAAGCACAAAAAGGTGCTTTGTTTGGTATCGGCCGCCAGGCGGTGGCTAGTGCTGTGTTTCAGAGGTAGGGCCGTGGAGGCTGCCTGGTGTTTGCCCTTCACTCCAGACAAGAAATTGGCAGGCTCTCAGGAATAACTGCCTTCCTGGAGGAAAAAAAAAAAATGGTAATTTAGTCAGGGGCTTGAATTCAAAAAGGTGAGAGGGAATGCCAACAAAAATAAAGGAAGATCTACCATTCGGTGAGGATTTTCAGCATCCCTGTGGATTTCATAACTGTCACACACATTCTTTTTTTATTTCAGATCTTGCTGAAAGAGTGTGCGGCAACGTCTGCCACCATGGTTTCCTCTAGAAATATCCTGAATTTAATTTATTTGAAATTTCTTGTGCCACTTGTCTGCCTCAGACCAAACTTCATTGTGACGTTTTCCAAAAAAAAGAGTTCAGCTGGGGCCAGAGATAGCTGATCAGGTGGTAAAACACTTGTTCTTACCCATGTGAATATCGCATGCAGGCTTTTCATGCACATTTGCAGGCTCACATCAAGATGTACAACCAGAGCAGAGTGTCTCCAAGTGTTGAGGTATGAGCCCAGTCTATTAAAACATGAAAATCTAGTCGGTAATGCTCAGTAGGGAATTGCTGGAATTTCGCTGAAATGTGCAATTATTGGCAGCATCAGCAGCCTGGGTGAAAGTAACAGGGTGAGGAAGGAGCAATAGGGCAGATGGCTCAGAGAGGTTTAGGCTGAGAGAGGAGGTGCAGCTCTGGCAAAGCAACCTGTGGGATGGAAACTGCACCTAAATCCGCATGGAGATGAAACTGTGTCCAGATCTGTGCCGTTTCTCTCATGGACCTGGAGAATGCCACGAAGTCCCCAGATCACTCCAGGTGATCCAGCTGGAGCGATTCAGTTTGCAGAGGGGGTGGCAGCTTCCTGTCCCAGCCCTGTCAGCTCGAGGGGAGAGGCAGGTATCGTTCCGGGTATGTGCCAGGCCCACTCATGACACGTACAGGTGTAAATACGAAGCCAGGTAGTGGGTTTGGGTTCCATTTGCTCTTTTATAACCTGAGCCTGGTTCTGCTCCCACCTCCCCGTGCAGCGGTGTCACCTGCAGCTCAGTGTTTCGCAGGCAGCCTCTGTTTTGGCTGTTTCTGACCAGGGTGGGACTTGCATTTTGCAGCCTGAACCATGCTCTGTTGCACTGCAGTTTCCAAGGGCAGAGAGAGGATGCCCAGGAGATGCTGCCCAGCAGACCTATTAGCATTGCTGTGCTTTAAATCACTCTGACAACAGCAGGAGGGTTCAGTTCTTGTCCGGCGTTGTCCAGAAGTCCCTCCTGCCCTTTAGCTTAGCACATATGTGTCATGCTCCCTGGCATGAATCCTTAGGGAGCAATGCCCCCAATGAGAGACAACGACTAGGAGAGTTGGCCAGCATGGAGCCTGCTTCAAGGACAGTACCACGGGACACCTTGTTAACAGTAATACAGGATGGCTTGTTAGGAGATAACCAACCTCAAGGACGGCAGTGCAGGTGGTCTATCAGCAAACAAGGAGCAAAAACAACTGTCCGGCTGCTACGTGACCAAGAAGCTGACTGGGTAGTTTTAGTACAAGCCTTTGGATTATTGATTTCTTTAGTAACTGTGTTTCGCATGCTTGTAGACAAATAAGGTATTGGATCCGGTGTAGTACAGTATATAAGTTTTATCTCATGCTCAGTAAAATGTCTTTCGTGCATTACCGTGGAGTCCGCTCCTTTGCAAGTTGCAACAAATGGTGCCCGACGTGGGGCTCGACGACTAGCGGCCGAATCGGTGGCATCGCCCTGCTGAACTCCGGGATTCGCTCTGAAAGGAAGCGTAAGGATCAAGCTGAAAGGAAGCTGATTTTGTGTGCACACTAAAGGCCTCTTGAAAGGAAAGAGGTAAGGAGCTGGGGACTATGGGGTCACACCTAACGAAGGAACAGAAGGACATTTTAGAAGCTTTTCTCAAAATCCTGAAACAGCAAGGAAAAGATTTAGGTGAAGAAGACTTGAAAAAGGTTCTTGCATGGGCTTCTAAAAATGATCCTTCGATAAATCGTAAGAATGTTTTTGATCCGAAGAGGTGGGACCAAATTGGGGTTCTACTCTGGGACAGTGCCATGCGCAGTGATAAGGCTGCTGCTTGCCTGTTGCCACAATGGCGAGTTGTGTTTGAAACGTTAAAATCTCACAGTGGGTCATGGTCAAGCATGAACGATGGGGCTGGGTCCTCTGACATCCCTTCCGCACCTTCATTGCCTCGGTCATCTGTTGATGGGCATCAGAAAAGGGAATCTGCTGCGAAAGGTTTTGTGGTGCTGCCACCTGATGATTCGGACGATGATCCTTTGGACCCAGGGCTTATTGACCCTGAAAAGGAGCCAGGTTTATACCCCCTGGATCCACATGATAAATGGGCTTCAGTAAAATGAGGAGCGGAACAGACGGGGTTTGTCGGGATGCTGGAAGGCTTCCCAGTTACCTGTGCGCTGGATCAGAATCCGCGCTGGGAGGGTTTGTCGTATAATCTTATTAAGGACGTGCGGCGCTCAGTGACGGATCATGGCCTTGGCGCTCCGTATACCACCCACCTTATAGAATCAATTTGCGACTCATCTGTATTTACTCTCCATGACTTTAAAACTTTGTTCTGCCTGATTATGACTGATAGGCAGTATACGATGTGGGAGCTGGAAATGAGACAGCTTGCGCGAGCGCAGGAGGAGGGAACCCAGCAGCTGCCGAAAAGAAACCCTTTACGGGCTGTTACTGTGGACACGCTAATGGGGAAGGGAGATCCCAGTGCTCTAGCAGCACAAGCAGGAATTCCCGCTGAGGGCCTGCAGCAAGTTAAGGCACTGGCTCTCCACGCTCTTAAGGCCGTCCCGGAGGCTGGTAAACAACAGCATTTTGTAAGTATCAGAGAAGATGCAAATGAGCCATATATGAAGTTTTTGGATCAGCTTAATGAGGCTCTGGAGAAGCAAATTGACAGTGAACAAGTCCGAAAATACATTTTCAAACAATTGGCAATTGAAAATGCTAATCCTAGCTATCAGAAGGTCTTACAGCCTCTGAAAGATCCCACCATCGATAATATGTTACAAGCATGTATAAATGTCGGTACCAAACAGTATGAGTATTCACTCATGGCAGAAACATTTGTGGCAATGGCAGTGAAAAACCCATGTTTTGCTTGTGGCCAATTTGGGCATATTTGTAAATACTGTCCAAAAATGCAAGCGAAAAAACAACGACGACCCAGAGCCTGTCCGCGCTGGCACAAAGGACGACACTACGCTCATCAGTGTCCATCAAAATTTGATAAAGACGGTCGACCATTGGCCCCTTGGGGAAACCTCACGCAGAAAGCGGCGAGGGGTTGCGCCGCTCGTGCGCTGGGGTGGACCTGGCACCGCAACAGAAGTGCTAATTACTGATACATCAGTTGTGCTAATTCCTGCTGGGGTCCGTGGGCCCCTCGGGCAAGGAGTGGCAACATTGTTAATCGGAAAATCCTCAACAACCAAACAAGGTCTATTTGTGCTGCCCAGAGTTATGGATGCAGATTTTGAAGGAGAAATTAAGATAATGGTGTGGACTCCGATGCCACCGTGTACGGTGCCAGCAGGAAGCTGAATAGCACAATCAGTGTACTTTCTACCACAGACACCAAATGCTGCCAACACTAAATGCGGCACAGGCTCTTTTGGGTCCACAGGGCAGCCAGAGATTTTCTGGGCTCAACAGATAACTATGAATCGCCTGCAGATACCCTGTTTGTTACAGGCAGGAATGATAAAATTGCATGAATTTACCTGACCATTCGGAATCCATCCATAAGAGCATCAAAAATTTACAAGGAGTGCAGAAGTTACGTCAAGACGATGGTTTCAGTATTTTTGGAAATCTTTCGGGGAATTTAGGATTAACTGCGTGGATTAAGGGAATATTGCAGATAGGTTTGATATGTTTGATAATCTTTGTTTGTCTTTTAATTTGTATCCCATGCTTGTTAAAAACAATTCAACATTTAATAGACCATGCCTTGAAACAAGCCTTCTTTATAAATAAAGAAAGGGGGGTTTCAGGAGCAGATTCAAACGCGCCAGTGGATCAAGATTGGCCTTGGGAAAAGAACACTGTTCTGCTTGTTGGACTCAAGCCATGGGAGTGAACAGCTTTTGCTTAGCCATGTTAATGCATGTTGCAATGCTTCGAATCATTGTACTAACTGTATTTTGTTTATTGTTAGTGTGAATTGTTAGTATTGCTTCTTATTGTGTGTTCAATAACTGATTGATTGAACATTTAACCAAATTATGGCTGCTCCCTTAGAATAGCTATAGCAATGCAGTAATTAAATAAAAAAAGGGGGAGATGTGGAGGCCTGCTTCAAGGACAGCAGCTCCGGACACCTTGTTAACAGTAATACAGGATGGCTTGTTAGGAGATAACCAACCTCAAGGACGGCAGTGCAGGTGGTCTATCAGCAAACAAGGAGCAAAAACAACTGTCCGGCTGCTACGTGACCAAGAAGCTGATTGAGTAGTTTTAATACAAGCCTTTGGATTATAGGTTTCTTCAGTAACTGTGTTTCGCATGCTTGTAGACAAATAAGGTATTGGATCCGGTGTAGTACGGTATATAAGTTTTATCTCATGCTCAATGAAATGTCTTTGGTGTGTTACCGTGGACTCCGCTCCTTTGCACGTGGCAGCAGGACAGGAGGTAGCGGTGTTCAGCCTCCTGCGGAGCGGCCTGTCCGCGCTGGCCGCTTTCCCTGCGCTGTGCCAGCCTGCGGCTGCTGTGCAGGCTGCCTGGATTCCCTGCCCCTGCTACCCTCGGGATCGCAATGACAGGAGCCAGGGGAAGGAAAGGCCAATGCTAGAGCAGGCCGAGTGAGGGGGTGACCAGAGCTGCACAGCTTAGCGCTGCTCAGTGCCTGCGCCTCGGAGCGCGGTGTGCAGGGCATGGTCCTGCCTGCTGACAGCTCGGCAGGGCTCCTTCCTCCTTGGCTTGGGACACTGATATTCTCCATGTGCCTGAGCAGGGCAGGTAACTTTGCAGGATACAGGATGTCAGACGTTCACAAGCCTAAGATGTGCGCTACGAACCTCCTGCTTGGTGCTGCTAAGTAAACCATGCATCTGCCAAATAAAAAAGTGCAATCGATGCAAAATTGGCCTTTATATTCACCTTGCAACATACTCTGCACTGAGACCTCTGTGCCCTGTACTCCAGAATATTACATTTTTTTTGAGGGGGTAGCCCAAAGGAACTGCATGCTTTCACCCACCGCAAGCACCGAGCAGCTAAAACTTTCCTCAAAGGGATCAGTCTGTCTCACGACTTTTCTCTCATGACCAGAAAGAAACGAGATACCTGCAAGGATTTTCCCTTTTCAGCAGCGAAGGCCGCTGCAGCCCGCGCTGCAGGGGCCGAGGAGCCTCCTTCCTCCGCACTCGCGTCCACTCCGCCTGCTGGAGGTGCCTCCTGCCGGAGCTGCCGCCGTGTCCTTGCTTGTGGCCCGTCTCCGTTGAAGCTCCCGGCATTTGCAGCCTCGCCGCGCGGTTTCCGTATGGCGGCGCAGCAGGCAGCGCTCTGGGGCTCGCAGACGCTCTGCGGGTAGCCGGCACCGCGCTGCTTTTCGCAGCCCGCTCGTGCGCTGCCATCTCTGGCAAGAGGCGCAAGAGTCTCGCTGTTGCATTCAGTCAGCTTTCCTTACCACTCCACACCTTCAGTTCTGAGACTCCTGACTAAATTTATGTTGAAGAAATCCTTTCCTTCCATTCCTTGTTATATGCATTCAGTTATGGTTTTTTGTTTTGTTTTTTAACATATACATACATATACATATATATGTTTTTATACACATATATACATAATTTTTAACAGTGAGGGTGACAGAGCCCTGGAACAGGCTGCCCAGAGAGGTTGTGGAGTCTCCTTCTCTGGAGATCTTCAAAACCCGCTTGGACGCAGTCCTGTGCCACGTGCTCTAGGTGACCCTGCATGTGCAGGGGGGTTGGACTAGATGATCTCTAGAGGTCCCTTCCAACCCTAAGCATTCTATGATTCTATGATTCTATGATAATGCAGTGGATTTGTAGTTCACAGGAGACATATGTGTAACAGACGAAATTGCTGTACCTCCAGCAGGGAAACATCTGTCTGGAAGGTCAGGGAAGTGGGGGAATGCCAGGGTAACACACATGAGCTGCTCTTGGTCAGTGGAAATCTTACAGCTTTGGGAAGTAAATAAATAGTGTGTTTGGGGGAACTGCTTTGTGTGGACAGATAAGAAAAAGAAAGTTTGTGTGAAGCTAGAGAGGGACAAACTGAAAATGGTAGCAGAGGTCTGGCAAACCTCTGGAGTGGGTCTTTTACAAGGGCCAGCAAGGTGGAGCGTGGACACAGCGGATGGTGGACACCTTGCTTTGGCTTCTGAGGCTGGTTATACCGTGGTAAGGAGGTGCCTTTTCGGCCTGCAGGGACAGATCTCAAGCCCTGAAACACCAGTTCTCAGTGAGCTGCAGGTTTTCTTTTCTATATAGACATAAGGCGCATGGAAACACGTTTTGGGAGAACGGATTAAGTTGGGAAGGTAGCCCAAATATGCATCATGGGCCATGGAACGAAGAGCTGAATAATCCTGTATCTAGAACAAACTGACAGCTGAGAAAATGCTGTCAGTTGACCAGTTCCCTTTCAAGCAAATTCATATAATCATGTTTCCATGGAGTCCTCATGACAAATCAGTTACAAAGTGTGGCAAGAGCTCCGGAAAGCTTCTCACTGCTCCTGCTCAATAGCACGAAACTCACTGGGAGCGCCCAGGGCTGCAGCCTGAGACTGGCTAGAGAACAAGGAGACACTGCTGCTCCGGGAGGTCTCCCCCGTTGGCCACCCCGGCAGACTAAGGCCTTCTCCTCAGCTTTTGCTTCCAGTGAGATCCAGGAACACGCAGGTTTCAGCCAAGACTCTCTGCAGGGAAAGCTGCGGAGGTTTCAGCTGTCAGTAGGCACTGATTTCTGCACCGATTCTCTCCTGGACCCACAGGATATAATTTTGAGCCAGCTGCACCTTCTCCTGCATTCCAGCACCTGGCACATTTACCTTTCTGCTCTCTCTTTGAGACACAGTTTATAGAAAAATAAGCAATTTCTCATTCATCCTTTTACACAAAATAAATCAATAACTAGAGCTCCACTGTTAGGCATTGCTGTGCAGTGCCCAGGAAGCTCACTTGGCAATAGGGAGGACACCTCAGTTTTCCACCCGATGGACTCATTTCTCCTTCTGTTCTCACCTTTGAGTCATCTTCTCTGTGTTTGTCCCATAGCCATGGCAAAGGGATTCTGCTCCCCAGGTTTATCCTAAGGGGCTTCTGATCCAATAACATCCGTGAATAACCCCATGCAAGCCCTCAAGTGTAGCTGGGGACAGAGGAGCACATTCCCAAGGAGCCCGCAGGCTGTGCGATAGATAGTTTATAGCCCCAAATGACAGGATGAACCAAGCTGTTTGGAGTGGTATCATGCTTATGTATTTCCAGGCTGGAGATCTGTGCATTTGTTCCAGTCTCTGATTTGCTGGTTTGGCAGAGTTTCTCTTACTGAAAAAATTTCAGACCAGTTGACAGACTAAAGCGAAATGAGGTTAAAGCAGTCCAGAAATCGTAACTGGAAGTAAATGTTGTCAGCCCTGAAATAAACATTGATTTTGAGCATTGCTCTTTAATAAAAGCAAAGCATTGAATTTGACTCCGCTTTCCAAAAGGACAGCGAGCAAGAATCAAAACTTCATGTAATTCAGACTAGAGAGGAATGTGCATAGAGAGGAGCCAGGTACTGGGCAGTGCTCAGCTTATATCCCAGTACCATGGAAGCAAGTCTTCGAGTGGGGCCTCAGGATACTGCTGTAGCGTAAATCAGAGGCAATTTACAACCCATCTCCCTCATAAGTGATAAACAAGCTGTGGAAGCAGTTCTTATATCTCAAATCATAGCAACAGCTAAATAACAGACAGTAGAGATTCTTTTTTCTTCTCTCTCCAAGTATGTGCTCTTTCCAAGTATGTGCTTCTACATTTTGAAAAAATATAAAACTTGTATATGCATTTGCCAGCTATGCATGTGACTAAGCTTCACAATGCAAAGCATCTCATCACATTGGATACTGCATTTACATTACACTATTACTAGAGCTATACGGTTGTAAAATATTAACTTTACAAATAACCTGTTTTCTTTCATGTCCTGGGTGGATATTTGATGAAAAACATCTCTATTACCTAGTTTACAAACATGACAAATTAGTGTATAGGTATTTCCCATGACTGAGTTATTATCCCATGAACAGGAACCATGTGAACTTTCTTATATTGAAATAACAAGCCATATGTACCTATTTCACTTTTATGCCCCCTAAATGAGGTGGGCTCTTCTGATGAGCTGTAGTATGTAGCTCACCACTGTAAATCTCTCCTACCCACTGAGACTCTCCCTAGTCCCGCTATTGTTTCAATGTGGGTGCTCTCAGAAACACCCTCTTGCTGTTCAGTGCCTTGATGGAGCACATTTGACTGAGGAACAAACCCACCATGGCTGTGGCCTGCACACTGTTGACAAGAGGTCAGCAGTGACAGTGCATTTGGTCCTGTCACGGTCCCTTTTTAGGTGTCTCCAGATCCCCATAGAGCATGGGGCACTAAGCCATCAGCTGGGCAAAGAGAGCCCAGGAGAGCACACAGCAGGTCAGGCCAGCGAGCTGTAAGGGAAGCTGCCGGGTGGCGTTCCTCAGCGCCCGGCCGTGTAGAGCTGCCCCCGGCCGCGTTGCTCCCTCTGGAGCGCGGCCGTGTAGAGCTGCCCCCGGCCGCGTTGCTCCCTCTGGAGCGCGGCCGTGTAGAGCTGCCCCCGGCCGCGTTGCTCCCTCTCGAGCGTGGCCGTGTAGAGCTGCCCCCGGCCGCGTTGTTCCCTCTCAAACGTGGCCGTGTAGAGCTGCCCCCGGCCGCGTTGCTCCCTCTGGAGCGTGGCCGTGTAGAGCTGCCCCCGGCCGCGTTGCTCCCTCTGGAGCGTGGCCGTGTAGAGCTGCCCCCGGCCGCGTTGCTCCCTCTGGAGCGCGGCCGTGTAGAGCTGCCCCCGGCCGCGTTGCTCCCTCTGGAGCGCGGCCGTGTAGAGCTGCCCCCGGCCGCGTTGCTCCCTCTGGAGCGTGGCCGTGTAGAGCTGCCCCCGGCCGCGTTGCTCCCTCTGGAGCGTGGCCGTGTAGAGCTGCCCCCGGCCGCGTTGCTCCCTCTCGAGCGCGGCCGTGTAAAGCTGCCCCCGGCCGCATTGCTCCCTCTGGAGCGTGGCCGTGTAGAGCTGCCCCCGGCCACGTTGCTCCCTCTGGAGCGTGGCCGTGTAGAGCTGCCCCCGGCTGTGTTGCTGCCTCTCGAGCACGGCCGTGTAGAGCTGCCCCCAGCCGCGTTGCTCCCTCTGGAGCGCGGCCGTGTAGAGCTGCCCCCCCGGCCGCATTGATCACTCTTGAGTGCAGCCGTGTAGAGCTGCCCCCGGCCGCGTTGCTCCCTCTCGAGTGCAGCCACACGGGTGCTCAGCGGGCAGAGCTGCCCCTGCACCGCAGGTGCTGGAGCCACTGCCCCGGGATGGGAAGCTCTGAGTTAACTTCAATGTTCTGCAAAGCACCTAATGCCTTTCTAGTCAATGCATGGGTAAGGACCAGCTAGTCTGGATATGCAAGACTTCACAAGACACACATTTGACACAGCCAAAGGTTAGTAAAGCTAAGGTGCAAGTTTAGAATCCCAATAAGTCTTAGAACAGTGCATTAGTTGAGGTTTTCCACAGAGTTAGCAACAGGCCTGTTGCCTTATTTGACATAGAACCTACACTTGAGAAAAGGAGGAAGCCCTTACACCTTGTAACGATGCCTGAAAGCACCTGATTTGGAAACACTGCTATCTCATGAGTAGTAACCCTAGACATTAGATCAATACGGAGCACAAGTGCAGAATGCTCCTTTCTAGCAGAGACTCAGACTCAGTGAGTATGGGCATTTAACCTGCTGTGGGCTTCTAGGAACCCCTTACAGCGCCATTAGTAGTGGGTAAGGCCCAGTCTGACAATCCAGTACCTTTGCTTGGCATCCAACAGACAGTAATATCAGTCGAAAAGAGCAGGTAGGTAGCTCTGTTCAGCTCCCAGCAAGCAAAAAGCACTCTGCAAACACAGGATGCTGTCGAAGCCAAAGGGAGTTTTGCTGCTGACTTTGCTAGGCACAAAAGCAGACCCTTAACACGAAAGACTCTATAGTGAAAAGAGCCATAGTCCTCCCACTCACCCCTCTTCTAAATCCACAGCTGTGTGGGAGCTCCTGCCTCTTATCCTGCCCTAAGCTGAAGGCTTTAAACAGATTTTACACTTATTCCCTGGCATTAGTGCTTCCTTGGACACTTCACCAGTAGCTTTCCCAGGATTTAATGTGCTGTCTTCAGCCTCTAGCCAGCAGGGCTCCTCAGTTCTGCCTTGAAGTCCAACAATATGAAAGATGTGCATATTTGTAAAATGTTAAGGTGCTTTAGCTAAGTGAACAAGTGAGCAGAAAAAAAAAAAAGAAGTCCGGTATGTAGCACTGTCCCCTTCTGATCATGTTTCTCTACAGAGGGAACCTTGTAGTAGCTTTTGTAAAGTCATCCAGTCCCAAAGCTGAAGGATCGCTTGCTTTGCCAGTGTTGCTAGACAAGAAGATGAGGCTGGGAGAGCTGGCAGGGAATAACTACAAGTGAAATAGGAGACAAATTCAGAACATTTAGTGTGGTCAGATTGAGGAAAAGAAATAAGATCATCTACACTGAGAGTTTTTAAGAACTGACACATGAAACTGCTGTTCCAGGATCAGGGATTTTTTAAATCTCTAAAGCTAGGAGGGCTCCCATCTGACAGCAGAACAGTAGGCACTGCACCTAGGCCCATTAAAAAGACAAAGATTATCTTGGCAGTCAGAGACTCATCGGTCTCTTCAGTCGTGGGCAATCTTTAGAACAAATGTTGAAGGACAGAATAATTAAAACATGAGGGTGAGTAGAAAATGATATAAGAGAACATGATTATGACAAATTCAGCTGGTATCTCTTGTTGATTTTCCAGGAATATCCATCTACCTGGACTCCAAGCTGCACAGTAACGCTGACACACCGATTTTCTGAATGATGCTGGTTTGACCACCTGCCCTAGACAGGACAAAATACCACTAGAACTGGACATCCATGTGGAAAAGGAGCCAACATAGGTTAGCTTGAGGGAAGCATGGAGTGTGAAGGATTTTTTGTTTGTTTGTTTGTTTGTTTTTTGAATTCCTCAAGGTCATGGGCTTGATCCTCCTAAAGATTTTAATTTATTACCACGGTACACTCTAATGAAGTCTGAAGGTGTTGTCAGTGAGGAAGAGGAATCATGAAAGCGCTGTCTGTCCCTGGTTACTAGAGCAGTGGAAATAAGGTGGCATTTCCCAGGACAGAGTGCAAGTCATGCGGGGATGGCGGGAGCTGTTTGGGTGTTCAATGCCAGAACCAAGCCAGTTATCAAGTCTTCTTTATCACTAACAGGGGGAGACAAGCATCCTGGAGGCAGTTCAATCTGCCCTCTTCAGACAGCTCCCCGGCGTGAGTCACCCGTGGGACGTGTCTCTGCGCTCCTGCTGAAGAGCCAGCGGGGACACCTACTATTTCGGCAGCTCAAGTGACACAAGGTTAGTCCTGACCTTAAGGCCATCCGCTCCCAGAGCCTATAGTTCTGGGAGGACTGCAGAGGGGAAGGAAAGAGGGTACCTGCTGATCCGATCATCACTGTGATGGGCTGGTTGTGAAAAAAAAGTAAGTAGGAATTGTATGTAGCAAAAGAAAAAAAGGCTTTCTAAAACAGAGAAGTACTGATGTATACCCAGACATGTATACCCAGAACTCTGATTTGGGCAACTCAGGGGACCTACGCCCAGGAAGGAGGGACTCAAAACTGCACTAGGTGCTGAGAAAGCTACAGAAGTATTTGAGAGAATGAAGATTACATTTTACTGACAATGGACAAAAGAACTGGGGTTGTTTAGCCCTCTCAAAATGAAGGCTAAGGGAGACTCTACTGTCCTCTTAAAGGTATCCAAGCAAAGGAAGAACTTCTTAATTTCTTAACATGATACTGGTAAAGAAACATAAGCTCATTAAGAATATATTTAGACTGCAACCATGAAACTCCCCAATTGTCATATCATTTTTGGTGGATATTGGTCAGCAAACATGTTCAAAATGTTTCTTGATAATCGTGTAATCCAAGGCTTTTCTGGTTTGGAAATTTTCAGAGTTGAACATCATAATATAGAGTACTAAAGAAACAAGATTTCTTCACTATTGATAAGAGCCTATCCTCTGCATTTCTGGTTCAAGCTTCAGTCTTGAACACACTCCAGAATGTTCTCAATATTGTTCATCAAAGTAGTTTTAATTGTAAAGGTTGTTTTGTAATATTGCATCAAAAACTGCTAAACTGGCAGCCTTGCCTGAGAAATACTTACCAGTGGTTGGCTCCCAAGAGCTCCTGTGGATAAGAGGCAGGATGTCAGGGGAGTTTTGGTGTTTGGGCTACACAAATAGAAAGGTGACAGACATTGGAAATGCTGTCTAGGGAAAAAGTGATATTTTTCTGTGACAACATAAATGTAAGGATAAACTTCAATTCAGTTTAGATTCTTCTTTACCCGAACAGCCTGGGGATGCTTTACAAATAAGCATGTGTTGAAAGCTGAATGAGTGAATGATGCTTCTTGACTGGTTGCAAACATGCCAACTTGTGGCTGTCATTAGAAATCAGCCCCACATCATTACAGCCTGGCTTCGGTGTGCGAGAGCTACTTCATACTGTGCTGGCATTTTTACAACATTCTCAGATGGAAATTTGTAAGTGCAAATGAAGTGTAGGGAAGAACAGAAGCATACTGAAGATTTGGGGCCTTAACTGCAACTGAGTCCTTTGCAGGTGCATTTAAAGGTGTTATTTTCAAGGGTAAAATTACAGATTTAAGCAAAGGTAACGCCTAAACTAATTATTAGTTAAAAGCAAACATTTAAACAAATGGGAACTGTGAATTCAAAGTGGTTGCCATAGCTTATGTCCTCCCAGCAATACAGGACAGTGTTTAGGGAAAGACAAGGATTTTAAAAGATAAACATGAAGGGGATGGAGCCAGACTCTTCTCGTGGTACTCACTGGCAGGACAAAAGGAAATGGGCATAAATGGAAATATAGGAAATTCCACTTACACATAAGAAATAAACATTTTACTGTGAAGGCAGTCAAACACTGGAACTGGTTGCACAGAGAGGCTGTGGAGTGTCCATCCTTGGGAACACTCCAATTTGACTGGACACAACCCTAAGCAACCTGCTCCAGCTGACCTTGCTTTTAGCAGGAAGACCAAGATGCTCCCAGAGATCCTCAGCCTCTGTTCCATGATTCTGTGAAGGGTAATCGAAGTCCTAGATGAGCCAAGTTTTGCTGCAGAGGCAGAGAAGACCAGTGGCAAAGAGAATATAGTGCTACCCTCAGTCCTATAAAAAGGAAACAAAAGTCAAACGTCCAGGGAACAGAGCAAAGGTGTTAGGTGTCTTCAGAAAGCTGAATCCTGCCTGTGTCTGCTGAGGGATTATCCACTGGCAGAAGGTGTTGGGTGGATACCCAATTCTCACCGTCCTGACACCTGGCCCAAAGCACTTCCTCTCTGGTAGGACTGTTTTCACCCAGCTTTACAGGTGCTGAAGGTAGTAACAGGGTTTTAGGAACAGCAACCATCCTACTCAGTGATTACCTCTGAGCATAACTAAGCTGCATTAAAAATATAGAAAATGTGGCAAAAAAAAAAGTGTTAGGGACTTCTTTCACTAAATTTTCTTTTGTTTTAGATCTTAAACTGCAGATTAACTTGCCTTTAAATTAGCATGTTTACCTTCAAGGATAGCAGTAGAACCTCTTGCATTCCTCAGTTCCCACCCCTGCCCTTACAGTAACTCCTTCACTGACTGGGAGAGTGAAAGAGTAATTAGGCCTTTAAGGGAAAATGAACAGATTTTTTTTTCTTGAATTCTGGTTGAAGACTGCTTTTCTGTAACTGAAAACTCTTACTTGAGGGCCAGATTGCTCCGAAAGGAAGGTTGAGCTGGACAGGGCCCAGCAGAATGAGGCAACCCACCGCTGGACTAAGGACCATGTTGATGGAGGCAGGTGTGTCTTGTCTCCTGAGGGATGAAAGCCTGCAGGTCAGCTCATGTGAAAGAAGCATCGAAATGCTACCAGATCACAACTATGGATCTGTCTGTATGAGGAGGAGAGGACTGAACACAGTCGTGGAGCACAAAGCCTGATAAAGGCTTGGTCCTCAGCTTTTAAGTATTATAGAATCCCAGAACCACAGACTGGTTGAGGTTGAAAGAGACCTCTAGAGATCATCTAGTCCAACCCCCTGCTCCAGCAGGGACACCCAGAGCACGTGGCACAGGGTGGCATCCAGGCAGGTTTGAAGATCTCCAGAGAAAGAGCCTCCACAGCCTCTCTGGGCAGCCTGTCCAAGGGCTCTGTCACCCTCACAGGAAAGAAGTTCTTCCTCACATGGAGGTGGATCTTCCTGTGTTTCGGCTTGTACCCGTTATCCCTCATCCTGTCACCGGCCACCACAGAGAAGAGTCTGGCCCCATCCTCCCTACAATCACCCCTCAGGTACTTGAACAGTATTGTCCTCAATGGATTTGTCTTTAACTCCAGCTGCTTCTTGGGGTGTAGACTGGTGGGACGGGGACAGAGCTTGGCCTCTAGGCCCTAACAGAGAGCCAAAGTGGAGATCATAGATGCTTTTACAGCCTCTCTGCTTTGTCGTTTTCTCCACAGAAATATAAAAGAACATTCTGCCTGTTACACTCCTGGATGATTCACAGGTTTCAGATACACTTCCCCACCACACGCAGCCCAGGCTGTTCTTACTCATGCAAGGAGGAGTGCCAGTGAAAAGCACTGTCTGTCATCTGGAGATTTTCTTTTGTATTGCGATGGCTTAATGAGAGCTGCGGTAGTACAGGTTGCTCAGAAGTGCTCGTGGGGGCATCCTGAGAATGCAGTGAACTTTTGCAGCTTTCCTAGAAAGTGGGACGGGAGCAAAGAGGAGCAGTAAGCAGCTCTGCAAGGCAGCAAGAGGTGTGAGACTCCCGTGCGGGGGCTTTCCCTCACTTACTCATCTGAGTGCTGCACTCCTACTTTTCATTTGAAAACGAACCTCTACCCCTCCAGCAGCTGCAGTTGTCCCAGCCGGTGTGGGCATCATCTCCACACCTTTTTCTCTCACAAGCACATGTGGGTGATGCTGAATTGGCATGCGAAGGTACTGGGACACAGCGCTGCTCTTTTCTTCTGGTGGTGGTCAACACTGACTACACGTTATCATTTATACTGTCAAAATATTTCCGCCATAGGAAACATAGGGATCCAGACTGCTGCCTAGGTGAGTTACTCTTCCTGCCATATAGTAACTAACACCTGGCAGCAGAACCACTGCTTGAGGCCATCTGCTCTGTACTGCCAGGAACCACCTTGCTATTCATGGCCTTTTAAACTCCCATGAGGGACACTTTTATTATACGTGAAACAAATCCATCAGAAATGGTGATAGAGGAACATGGCTCAAACTGCCAGATGGAAGAAAAAAACATACTTGCTAGACTCCTTGCTAGTGATACTGAACATGTCTTAGGTGCATGTTGACTCATAGGAAGAAGCTGCTTTTCTACTGTCCTCCACCCAGGTGTAGTGATAGTGAAAACATATTCCCACCCCTGGTGGGTGGCAGCTCTCTGAAACACAAAAGGAAGCAGTAAAAGATGTGGAAGACTGAATTCCCTTGCAGTTATTTACCCTTAGGTTAATTCAGCCCTTTGTGTCTCTCTCAACTGGACTTTTTCTATTGCTTTCCTCAGGTTTGGGACAAACACAGTCTGGTTTATAGCTGAATATAAGGCAGGCCATATATAAGCATCCCCTTGATAGCAAATCTCGGAGCCCCCCGACTGGAGCTATTCAGGGTTAAAACATGAGTCCTGAGGGCAAGCACATCACCTGCAGGGAAGGTCTGGGGGGTGAAGCACCCATCCTTGGAAAGGTCCTGCACAGAGCTTAGCCTAGAAGCTTCAAGTCCTGCACAGAGAGAAGAAGCAGGGGTTCCGCGTGTCTCCTACCTCACCAAATCCTTCTTCTTGAAGGCCCTTTACTCTCAGATAGGAGGGGGACACAAAGGAGCTGATCACAAAACTCAGCCCCTCACTCCTGCGCAAAAAATCATGACGTGGCAGCAACACACCCAGCGAGGTTTGACATCTGCTCACCTGAAAAATGAGTCAACAGATCAGCATCTTGGGGAGGGAGTGGAAATTTCCCGTTCCCAGGACAACAGCACGAAGCTAGGCTGAAAAATGATGTCTTCCATTATTGTGGAAATGAAGCACGGAGGATGAAGTTAGGCTGATTTCAGAGTCGCAGGCAGAGCCGACTTAACCAATGGTAGTTTGTTATCTCTCTCAGCTGCTATTATTGCACCTGCTGTTGCTGCGCTCTGGCAGGGATGTCCCAGCCCAGTTCTCCAGCCTGGCTGTCACCCTCAAAGATGAGCCTCTTCCAGATATATTCCCTGCAGGAAGTGGCCTCATCTGTAAATAACAAGATCAGAGTTACAATATCCTGAACGAAGAGGGATAGATGGAGAGCTATTCCCAGCCACAAATGTTTCATGGATGTTTGTTTTCTTTAAACTGTATAAAATAGTGAGATGATGTTGAAGAAAAACCTTCTTGTCTCAGACACTGGAGAAATTATGCAACAACAATTAGCCTTTATGCATTAAGATCGATTTTGAGCCGAAAGTAATGAGTCTCTTGACACTGCTTGTCTTTTCCATAGGAGTTTTTTATTTATAAGTGACTGTTCCCGCACACAAAGAAAACTTCTGTTTCTTCATCTGTGTCCCTGGAGACTTCTGAACTTGTCATCAGCCTGATCTCCCAGCCAGAGGAATACTTCCCCACTGTGCAATGAAAATTTATCAGCTTGTCCTTCAGCATGTCTCAACAACTCAGAGATTATTAATTCATCTTCCAAGTGATTAATACTCCTGGGTGTTTGGGAGGCGTAACTCCGCTGCTACTTGTGAGGTGCTTAGAGTCCTGGGGAAAAAAAAAGGCACAAAGAAGAATACAAAGCATCACAGTTTGGATTTGAGAAGCGAGCTAGCTCCATTCTCACTTGAGTCTTATGCCCACTGCATTTGGGTCCCATTTTGGCAGGCATCTCTAGGCCCCACCAAAGCACAAGCAATGAGCAGCCCTTTTATATCTCTTTCCTTTTTGAGAAAATCAAGATCCGCAGATTCTCAGGGGAGTATATCTGAGAAGAAGCCATTTCACTTAGCACTGCCTAATTAAAGCCCGTTGACAGCCAGAGTGGTAACTCCTCCGCTAAGAGATTTTTAGTATTCATCAGCAGGTTCCTCATTGGTGACTGCAGAGTACCTGCCACTCATGATAATTACTAATTTGTTTTAACTTGCCTTGGAAGCATCCTCAAATTTATGGTCGTGCTGTGAGTTGACACAGGCCTTGTTACTCTATTTTGTCTTGCTGTTATGACAGGGGAGCAGCATAAATGCAACATACGCACACACATATACATATATATATATACACACACACACACATACATATATATATATACACATATATACACACGTGTATATATATACCTGTATACGTATATATGTGTATATATATATGTATATGTGTGTGTATGTATAAAGCCATTATGCCTGTCTGTAAGACAAGTGAAGCACTGAGAAAATGTATGACCATGGTGCACATTTGTTTGGGCCATCAGAAGTGCAAGCAGAGACTTCAGCACCTTACCGTGAAATCCCTTGTGCTCTGTTAAATCACCACACATGCTCCTGTGGCTCTGAGCATTAAACATGCACATTGGCTGGCACATGCACATGATATTTAGAGCGATGAAGATGATTAAGGGACTGGAGCATCTATCTCATTAGGAAAGGCTAAGTGACTTGGGCCTGTTTAGCCTAGAGAAGACTGAGAGGAGATCTGATCATTATGTACAAAGACCTGTGGGGAGAATGTAAAGAGGATGGGGCCAAACTCTTCTCGGTGGTGGCCAGTGACAGAACAAGGGGTAATGGATATAAATTAAAACACAGGAAGTTCCATCTCCATGTGAGGAAGAACTTCTTTCCTGTGAGGGTGCCAGAGCCCTGGCACAGGCTGCCCAGAGAGGTTGTGGAGTCTCCTTCTCTGGAGATCTTCAAACCCACCTGGATGCCACCCTGTGCCACGTACTCTGGGTGTCCCTGCTGGAGCAGGGGGTCAAACTGGATGATCTCTAGAGATCCCTTCCAGCCTCAGCCATTCTGTGGTTCTGGTCTGTTCTTGCACATATGGCTGAGGCAGCTCATAGGGCTGCAGCATTCAAAAATGACCAAGTGAAAAAAAAGGGAAGAGAAGGGACAAACAACTGGTGTTTCTGCATAGATTGCTGCAGTAAAAGATTCAACCAGTATTACAGGTTTTCTTTTCCTATTCTATGCTTTTTCGCCAAATGGATGCTCATCAATCCTCTTCAAGGAAGATTTCTCTCCATTAGCAGCCCCCAGACTGACAGCCTCGCAGGAAGCACAGCCAATTCCTGAGGTTGCTGTATCCCCATTTCAGTGGGGACGTCCACCACGCAGCTTTACTGGAATACATTGGCACCAGTAAAGAGCACCCCGATCACCTTAAACACAGGACAAGAGTAACATAAATGCAATATGATGCCCTAATTGCAAACTCAGAAATTAAACAACACCCCCTGCCTGCCCTCAGGATGGTGGCAAGCACAGACTGTGCTGGACCCCACTCTGCATCCCACGACTCCCTCCACGGCACATCTGCCACGGAGCCCAACAAGCCCCAGGGACCCTGCTGATCCCTCTGCCAGCCCCCATGGGCCTGCCTGGGCCATCCCTTTTCTGTGGCAATCCTCATAGACACCAGTGCCAAAGAACTTCCAGGCCTTAAAGATTCAACTGTGCTGCATGACAAGTACGTTAATAATTATTTGGGGTAAGCACCTAAGAGATAAGAGTGCCGCAGTCGAGGAGGAAGCTGGTCACACCGCTCTGCTCTGTGGTGCTGTTGTTTCAACTCACAGACCTTTCCAGCAATCAGTTCTGCTACTAGTCCTTGAATCCGTATAACCTGCCTTCCATCAAATAGAAACTTTAATTTGATGAGCAGACTGATGTACAAAATGTGACCTTTCCCAAGGTGAAACACTCAGTGTCTATATTATTTATTGGTTTTCAGCTTTTCTACAGGCAGGCATTCCTTTTCTGTCAGGGAGGTTAAACAAGAAGATGTTTAAAGATTCATTTAAGTGCAAATGCAATCCCTACTACTGGAATAATTCTTTCTATTAACCACACATAGAAGAGCAAGACGAAGCTATACCAGAGGATAAATGATAGCTTGTCTGATGCCGGACTGACAGCCTGTACCCACTGCCGCTGGATATTCGGCTAAATGGTCTCCAGCTCTTTCCCCCAGCTCACCTGCTATCCATCAGCTCTCCCAAATTGGGCTAAACTTTCCTTTAAGCACGCGGTACCACAGTCTGACCTTGGGCTGCCCTTTCCCCTGCTCTGGTATTTGAATGGTGGCTTAAAATATGTCCGAGGCCTCTTTGAGTCCTGGGCAAGGAGGCTGACGAGGTGCTCAGCTGGTGGCCCCTCGCACCAGTCTCCCATGGCTGGTTCCTGCAGTGGCCTACGCAGAGGAAGGCAACAGCCCTTGACACCTGCATGGAGAGAACGGAAAGTGGGGGCTATTGGTCCTTGCATTTCTCATAAATTCACATCTCCTCATAAAAGTCGCAAGTTGGGAGGCAAAGGAGAGAATTAAAACTATATTCCTGCTTTTAAAAATCTCAGGATTTTGAAGCTCTTCATTCGGGAAGTGTTGCCAGCTGTTCTCTCCCTCTGGGCAGGGAACTGAAATGAATGTGGAGTTTGCATTCAGACATGTTTCACCTGACTCTGAGGGATTTCAGTAACCAAGGGGGGCTAATTCACGCAATTCTCATCTTCCAGATGGTGTTAATACACCAATGTAGCTTAAATTTTCCCAAAGCCTGGTTAAAAAGCAAATCTAGCAGATGCAAAAAAAGGCGGTGGTTAACGGCAAACAGAACGATTTACTGAGAAAGTAGCTTATTTGATTGGAAATACTACATGATATGCCCAAGCGAATCCTTCAAAACTAAAAAAAAAAAAGGGGGGCATGAATAAGGTAAATAAGAACTGCCTTTTGTACTCATCTTTCTAGGAAAATGAGTCCTGACAGCTTGTTGGATTTGCCTTTTCTAAGCTATTTGCGATGGTGACTTAGAAACTGTTCCTGATTGACTGCTCAGTCAAACACAAAGGAAGAATAAAACCAGTGTAGGCTCTTAAAAGTTCCCTTACAAAAACTGACAGTGCCTGGTCCTACCACCCTGCATCGCTCTGATGTTATTCTTAGCAAACTGACTCGGGGCCCATGCGCAGGCTGAGCTGCCTGAGCCCTGACTGCGTGTGCCTCTCTTTGATTAATGCTGTGCAGCAGAGAATCATCAACATGTGTTGAGGAAGTCTAAATTCCTTCATAACGGGGAGTAATCACTAACACAGGATAAGAATAGTAAGTAAAATCTGCAGCCAAAGTGATAAAAATAGCCTGGCTGAAGCACTGTGGGGCTGGGAGACAGAGCTTGGTGCTACAAGGCCAGGACCTCAGGGTGCTCTTCCCATGCCTCCCACACAGGCATTTATTGTCTCTGTAAGAAGTGGCATTATCATCCTAAGCCATGGGGGAGCTTTTTTCCATGAGTTTCCAGACCCTGCCAGATTAGCTTTGTCAGAGATGGTGAATGCCTGAGGCAGGCAGAGGAAGAGCATCTAGAGGTCCTGGCCTTGCAGCCCCGAGCTGCCTTGCTGCTCTCCTGCGTACACGGAATCGCCTTGACCTCCCTCGAGGGGTCCGGCGCGGTGCGAGGCCAAGGCCAGGCTGTGTGGGGACATCCCCAGAGGTAGGAGAAGCCCCCGGCTCGGAGCGCGCTCAGTGAAACGGGTAGCGAGGGCCCGGCCTGCCCGCCCTGGTTAATGGGGCATGGAGGGCGACGGGCACGGCAGACACAAGGACTCGCAGATCTTTCCGGTTGTTTCCCACCCTCGTGACATGGTTGTGCAGTGAAGCGGATTGCCCTGCTGGTTTGCCTCTCCTGTGACCCTGGCTGCAGTGCAGAGCCCATGATATGCTCTTATTACCATAGTAACTCAGCCAGGAAGCTGATGGCTGCAGAAGCAAATGCTGAAAGGGAAAGATTCCCTCAGGAAAGCAGCAGCTCCCCATGCAGTCAGGGAATCCCTGTCCTCCCTGGATACTGCCTTTGAAGGCAGAGGGATCCCTCTAGCCTGTCCTGGGAGACAATTACAACTTAGGTTCAAGTTCGTGCTTGCAAGATGTCCTTACAGGGTATTTTCCACAAAGATCCAAACATTTTATGTCTAAGGGAAAAACAACCCAGCCCCTGTCAGAGGGGGCTGCCGTTCAGCAAAGCTGTGTGTGATGGGACCTCTGCACCACCCGTGTCCTCTGAAGCAGGGACCTTGGTGTCCCACCTGCAGTAATGTGGGCACGGCTGCTCATTGCGAAGAGGAGGCCGACCCTCACGTTCCAGCACGAGCAGGAGCAGCGGGACCCTCTATGCAGGCTGCCCTTGGCCTCTCAGAGCTCAGTGTCCAGGAGCGCAGAGCCTCTCCTGGTATCAAACCTCAGTGACCTCTGCCGCAGTTCTGATGCTGGGAGCGATACAGCCTTTGAATAAACTGTGCTGACGAGGCAGCCTCTGGCCCCAGGGTGTGCTGTCAATCTGAAATCCCTGTAGCAGCAATGAATACATCACACATTTACCTTTGCAGTAACCCGTGAGGTGTGAAATCAGCATTACACCCACCAGACAGGCCCGCAATACATCGGGGCTGTTGAGATGCACGGCAGGGCATGAACCTGAAACTCGTGTCTCAGGTTAATATAGTAGGGACCAAAGGTGTTGCAGGGTCACCTTTCCTCACCTCAAGCAGTAAGATCAAGGTGAAATATTCTGTGTAAGAGTATACTCCTCTTCTTAGTGTCCCATATTGGGCATTAAGCTTTATAGTAACATCAAAAAAGTTGTTCCTGTAGCATTCAGTACCCCTGTCCAGGAGACTAAACTCCTGCACTGAATCCAGGGGGACAGTGCATGTAGAGGAGCTGGACTGGGCTGTTTTAACAGCCCTGGTCACCCAAACTCCGTTAAGGCCACGCTATGTAGTGGCACCATGCGTGGCACCATGTGGATCTTTGAGCTCTGTCTTCCCCAGCAGCAGGAGACCTCCCTTGCATAATGCATGGAAAAACACAACTGTCACTGACAGTGCACATAAGCAGCAAAATTCTGCCAAAATGCTGCCTCGCTGCATACATATGTTTATGAAAATTTTCATAACCTTTCTGCTAAGGGCTGTTAACAGCTACAGGGGCCAGGGTCAATTACGTAAGGTTTCTACTTAAAATTTCTCTCTGATCTAGAAAAGTGTGAAAGAGAGAGCAAGCTTCTCTCAAATACTGAAACTCTGCAGAAAATGATATATATATATATATTGTGGAAGGGAACAGAAAATGTTTCTCGTGCATATATATACTTACGTGAGTGTGTGTGTGTGTGTGTGTGTGTGTATATATACGTATGCTCATACGTGTATATAAATTTTGAGAAACTCTCCCCTGCCCCCGTGCTATGGAAAGCAAGGCCCCGTCCTCCTGCACCACCACGGCTGGGGACACCCCTGTCCCCATCTCACAGCTTCTCGCTGTCTGTGGCTGGCAAAGTCTTGGGGCCCAGAGAGGCACCCGCCAATATTAACATCCTGCTTGAGCAAAACAACTAAAAAGACCAGAAGCAAATGTAAAAAAACAGCCTTCTGTCCTATCTACGGGTCTTCCCTCACTTTACCAGCAGAGAGCAACGTGTAGCTCCGTTCTGCTCCTCCAGCTGTGGCTGCTGCTGCTGCTGCCGCCAGGCCCTTAGCCAGGGCTGGTGCAGTCTCCACATGGGCCAAAACAGGCACCGCTGACGACAAAGGTAAGAGGGAATTTTTCTTCTTTCAGTACCGTTTAATCATCAAAACCAGAGCCAACATGCATTGCTGAGCTTGGGGATTGCTATGCAACGTTGCCATTGCAAAGAGATATTATAGTGAAAAAGGAGAAAAATAAAGGACTAACCTGAAAAAAAAGTGGGCCTTTCATTTCCACTGTACGTGAGCTGAAGGAGGATATTTCTAATTAAAAGGGAAGTGAATTAATTAATGAGCTGCTCCTTATGTTGCAGGAAAATATAACAGCGTTGTCATGAATGTCTCCACATATCCCAACGACAACCAGGAGGAACTATTATCATTTGACCTTTCTTCTATAACATCTGTTTCTCGGTAGCGTACACGGCTGCCTGCGTGCTGAAGCTTGACAGATCACCTACTATGCAAAACGCACCAAAAGAAAAGCATTTCCATGAGTATTTAAATTCCATGTTAACCAAACTCAATGAGATGAAGCACTCTATGCTCAGATCCGAGATAACAGATTTCTGTGTAACTCCTTCTTCCATAGACACAAGCCCATGGTCTCTTGCCATTCTCGTGAACTCTCAACATTTTTCTATGCACCCCAGATTTCAAATGCCACTGGATCTGCTGCAAAGACGATTCGTTTCATACACACACACCCCAGATCACCAAGAGGATCTGGGCCTGCACAGAGATCAAGTTGCACAGTTTCTATCAGGCATAAAACACCGTCTCTTATTGCTCATGGTTGAAACTCCGTGTTGAACCACTGACCAACAGTGTTCAGGAGGTGACAGCAGGTGGGGACAGACACTTGTAATGCTGTGGATGGCTTTTATAGCAAAATCTGAAAGGAAAATAGCGAGCACCTAAGGAAAATGTGGCAGTGAAGAGCACTCTTGGCCTCTGGAAATACAGCTTCTGTGATGGGGAATCTACCACCATTGCTAGGACATCCAGTATTTGATCTTGAGACAAAGCCAGATAATTGACTTGGAAAATTGATGTCCTTTCTTACCACTCTTTTCTTGAGAAGCTAATAGGAAAATACTTGGGGGAATGCCTTCATTTCTAAGGCTAAAATATAAATTGGAAAAGTTGCTTGCAAGTTTTTGCAAGAGTTACCAGAGATGGAGCCAGGCTGACCGACCAGATTATGTCTCCAGTCCTGCTGGGGGTCAGGCCCCAGTGGGAGCTGAGTATGTCCAGACTATCACTATACCCGAGCCCTTCGCTTGTGCAGAAATCTCTTTACAACGGAATAAATTGAAAGGTAATACTTAAATGCCAATTTCAAGCTTGCTTCTAAATTACTAATGGAAATGGAAAACGAGGTCAGAGACAATGCTATGGCTTTGTATGCGACAGGCTGCACTTAAGGAAACAGACTGGAAAGCGTCCAGGGCAGAGAAAAGATGAAAAGGAGCAGAAAGCAGAGATGAAAGTCAGTGGAGCGGCTGGAGTGTGGTGCTCACTCTGGGGGAGATTCTGCAGCTGATGACAAGATGACAGTGTGTAAAGAGATTAGCAAGTAAAAAGCCAAACTGGAAAGCCAGTTGAGAAGTCAGAAAAGGCAAGTGATCATGAAGAAGAGGCTGGAGAGAGAAGGAGAGTGAGAGCGGCAGAACAGAAAGGTTTCCTGAAAGGAGAAGTGACATGTGTCATGTACACGGCACGAGTCAACGTAAAGCCCAAGGCGTTGCTGCCTTCTCAGTGCAGCCATCTCAGTGCAGCAGGTGCCTTGCAGGCTCTGCCAGCAGCCGCAGCTCAGAGGAGCCACAATTAAATGCAGCGGGGTGCAATGAGACAGGCCAGTGCAGTACAGCATGGCGGGGCCTAGGAGGCAGTCTCTAAATCCATCTAGGAAGCAGCCCTCTGATCTGCAAGGAAAAGAGAACTCACGCTCCCACAAAGAAGAAAAAACGAGTTGCAGATTTACTATATGGCAGCAAATATTTTATACTAGTAGTAGCACGGAAAAGTGTTCTTAGTCAAAAGCTGTGGTTTCCCAAAGTGTCAGGGATAGAGACACATCCAATGTGGCTGGCAGCCTCCAACCTTTTGCACTGGGAAGAGAGTGGCTCATGCTGGAGGTAACTTATGTCTATCTGTAGCATTTGGCCTCAGCACAACTGTAAAATCTTAACTAAAGGACACCTGATAGGTCTCAGTAGGTTCCTGAGAGCCATGAAGATTGAGTGCAGTGCCCCGTGCATGACTCACAGGTTCCTGTGCGTCCTGACGGTCTAGTTTTACTGCATTACAGAAGAGTCCTCAGCACATTTGCAGGCTCTTGAAGGCAAAGAGGGAGCATATCTCACTGTGCAGCTGGCTTTATGCAAGCACCATGAGCCTCGATGCTACCTACAGCTTTGTTCATCAAACGAAGGATGTGCCCCACTTCGTGTGCCCACATTGCTTCTCCGTCTGTCTTCCACCATACATAAAACTGGAGCTATCTTTACTTTTTAGGTCAAGGGCTGCAATTGTCCCAGCCTCAAGGCTGGTAGAGCATGGGAAGAACCATCCCCAGCGGGATGGCCAGGCACCACGGCCAGGCAGGCTTGCAACCCCCAACGCTGCTCACTGGGGAGGCTTCCATGGAGCCATCTGCTTCGCACGTGTGTAGGCTTTGAGATCTCCTCACTGGTGTTGCAGGCTGTGTCCTGGGTAGCAGAGAGCACCAAAGAGCTGTGAGTGTTTCATCTTCGGCGAGGCAGTCTTACTGGTTCCTCTGTTGTGTGGAGCTGGTATTTGAACGCTCACACTCTCTCTTAGCATATCTATCTGTGGTGTCAGCGCAATGACTTATCCCTCGCTTTCTGCTCTAGCCCAATATGAGGGGGGAATCCAGCCCTCAACATGTCTCCTGGCACAGAAGAACAAGGACATGAGCCTTAGGGCTGATTCCTACTAAAGCCAGTAGCAGACTGCCCTGGGGCCGCACTGTGACTTTCCACAGCCCCTTTCTGTGTGGAGAGGAGCGTGAGGCCACACGCAGGGTGTGAGCGCGAGGCCCCCGCAGGCCGGGCCCTCCCTGCAGCCTCGGGGCGAGCGCTGACCGGCCACATGTGGGGGCAGAGCTGCCGCCAGGCAGGCCTGCGCTGCCCTCGCTCTGCCCGCCGCGGCGCGTGGAAGGGCAGCGGCGACCTCGGCAGCTACGTGGCGATATTAGTGTGCTCAGCGCGCACTGGCTGCCAAGCAGGAACCCAGGATGTCCAGGCAGTGGCTTTACCACCTCCAGGGACAATAAAGGAGGCTGAGGTTCAACCCACAAGGCTGAGCGTGTTACAGCAGCCAAGCCCGAACAGGACTCATGCCCCAGACCGCCAAAGCAAGTACAATGATCATGGTGTGTGGTTTAGATGTTTAGATGTTCTTGCTGCAGCCTTTCCATGAGGAGCCAAGACCTGCCAGGTTCAGGTTCCCCCATCTCAGACTGTGAGCAGGATTCTGTTGCCTGCTTCCGTGGGGAAATCAAGAACTCCGGCAATACTGCCTTATCTTCAGACTAGCAAAACTCACTGATGGACTAAAACGTCCCATATATATAAAAGAGGCTCGAGCCTTTAACAGTATGAACAATAGGGGCATGACAGCAAGTTTAGGCACACTTGCGATCTATCATATCAGCAATTGTTCCTAAGGCTCTAATAGAAATATGCTGAATTAGTTATATTTGCTTTGCTACCATTAGATACGTGACAGTACCGACAAAGCAGTCAAATAGCTTTTGCAAGCTGCTATTTAGTTGCTTCACCCCAGTAAAGACTAGTTATACTAGTTCCAGGAAGTTTACTTACATCCTTTCAGCTGTTGTTATCTTGCCAAACTGGAGAGTGGGGCCAATCTCATGCTGGTTAATTCTTGCCCTGTCTTGTTTCACTGAGCTGGCACCATAGCTCTTTTTTCAAGGATTCACATTTCATTTGCATAAGAACGTTAATAATTTCACAAATAACCACCCAGCTTAACCCTACCATGCCCTTAGGAAAAGTTCTCTCCACTGTGAAGACATCCTGGTATTTCCCTTTTTCCATTGGCTCAAAAAGGCATGAGAGAGAGATAAAGACTCATCTTGCACCACTTTCAAAAACAGCGGCTTTGAAAATAAGAAAACAGATCAAGTGTTTGTTATCTACCTGCTCCTAAATTTGTAAATCCTCTTTCCTAGATGTATCAAAGAAGAGTGAGACCAGAAGAGGTAGAATCTCATTGCTAGCAAATCTCTGGGATCCGAATTCAGTGACTGCAGTGTTTAGTACATGTGGCCGAAGCTGGTGCCTCTTTCAGGGCTCTGCTAGGCAACAACTGGAATTAAATATATATATATATAGGGAAGCAGAAAAAATCCAAATTTCCTCAGTTCTAGCACTGGGATACACAGACAAGCTGTCCTGTGTTTCTTCTTTTTGTTCTCTGTAATTTTGACATTCTTGGCCACACTGTAGCATGTTCCCCATTTAATCAGAGAAAACAGTTGAAAGTATTTCATTTTCCTGGAAATAGCCTGTAACTTGTGGGTTTCTCCCAGGAGATGGGAGATGTGTGCTTGGACACCTCCAGGTTATTGTAAAGCTCAATGTCCAAACACACCAAGGGGTGCACGCTCCAGGTGCATGTTCCTTGTACCAGACACCACTTCAGCACTAACGAGAAGCCTGTGCCTGTTTCCTCCTACCCCATCCTTCATGCCCTCTTTTGCTTTTCCAGTGATCATGCAAGAAAGATTATGCTTTGGAAAATGTAATGAAATATTTATTCTACGTTAGATCTCTGCATTTAAAGCTTAATTATTGCCCTAGGAAGCTCCAGTCTTTGGAAATCAACACCTTTGTGTAAGGGGAAGAGGGAGCCCTCAGCTACATTGCACTACATGAAAGCAGCACCATGTCAGTTCAGGTTAGGAGCTACTCCATTTGTTGGGAGTCAGTCAATAATATGTTTTCCTGAATTGTTCTCTATCCCCCTGTCATCTTCCTCCTTCCTTCTTGCTCCCCTTTAACAAGGAACAAGGAGCTCCCTTGCTCCTTAACACACCTGTGAGGACACAGATCTTCCACACCCTTGGGGAGAGATTTCCTTTCCAGGCTGGCACCTCCACATTTGGTCTACAGTTCCCATCTGGAGATGCTCCCAAGCTGTGTGCATGATGTGGTGTCCCCTGAGTGGGGCACTGCCCATCCCCTGGGTTGCTTGCCCATCTCTGTGGGGGTTGCACATAGCTGTGGGCCTCAGGGAAACGGAGGAAGCAGGCCCAGAAGTCCCAGAAGAAGCAAAAAGGAGTATCTCAAGCACCATGCAAACAGGTATCTGCTCATTTAAGAATCAGGAGTCTAAACATCCTGACTGGGATAAAAAGATGAGGCATCCAGATTCCAGAGGAGGGTTGGCAAGACCAGAGAAGAACTGATCTGCTGATGAGCAGGGGCTGCTTTTGTTAATTGTCACCTCATCTCTAGCATCTGCTCCTAGACACTCCCAGGAGCTGGCCTCACACTTAGCTCATCCTCATGCTCTCTTGCTTCTGTGTGCACATGAAGCAGACAGAGCACAGTGCTCACATACTGCAGTCAGCTCAAGTTTCAATAAAAAAATGCAACCTCTAGGGTTTTGTGCAACCCAACACCAACTGATCAATGCGTAGAGCACTTAGCAGAGAGGCAGAAGGGGGACCAAACCCCAGCATCTGATCCCACTCCTCTGCCTGCTTTGCTAAATACCTTAGCTGATGAGGTGTGGGAGGCAGCAGAGGACCAAAAGTCAGCGTGGACCTTTCACAAAGATCAAGACTACCTCTCTCCAGAGCACGTGCACACCATTCTGCGGGAGCTTCCAGCTATGGCAACTTGGCTCAGCATGAGCTGGGACGTGGGGAGCTGCTCATCTGGCAGGATCCAGCTCCCCTTCCTGAGGCACAGTGATGAGGTGGCACCATCTTTTCTGGCACTCAGGTAAGAGGGAGCGCCAGGATCCCACGTCACTCAGTGACCGGTGTGTTTGAGCAAAGGGAGCAAGTAACGCATCATGTCTAAAGATTTCTGCCAAGTGGGATGCTAAGCAGCAAAGGCCAAACCTTGTGACTGTGTCGGCAGAGCATGTTATTAGAGCACTGAGCTGCACCAATTACGGACCTAAAGAGAAACGGCATCAGCAGGACCAGGCTGTCTCGGAATCAAGTGTCCCTACAGGGAGAGCTTGTGCATCAGGCCTTGCTACGGGGATTGCAGCAGCTTCCAGTTCTGGCTGCAGCTCATCGTGGGTCTTCTCCCACACTGAGATCACTGAGGTCAGAGGTGGTTGTGAGGCACCTTCTCTGTTGCTGAGATTGACAAGGTCACTTGGGCTGAGAATCCCAAGATTTGTTGGGCAGGAAGTTGAACGTTCCTGTGGAAATGCTTTTCCTGTGGGCCTTGTGATTTCCCGAGGAGGCAGGGGAAATGGGTCACCAGGAGGTGTAAAGAGGCACTGCGCAAGCGTCAGCACTGAAAGCTTGCACTGGCTTGTATTTTTGAGGTCAGGCTTATGTATGTCCTTTTAGCTTTATATAGTCATTTCTGTGAAGAGAAAGATATCCTTATGTCCTATGCATTTTAACATTTTAATAAATTCCTCATCAGAGAGTTCATCTGAATAATTTTATAAGTCCAAACCAATCTTTTAACATGACACATAAGTATACATATGTATGGTAATATATATACGGTAATCAAACACTGTCTCCACTAACAAGTCTCATTCACGGGTCTTTCCAACATACTCTGAAGTTAATGGAGCGGTTACAACTCATCAAACAACAACATATATTACAGTGGCCAAGATAAAACTTTCCTAAATGTAGCTGCAGGCCTCTCATACACCACACATCTAGAGTTGATAGGTGAGTGTCCATCCAGAGCCAATACTATAATTACAATTATTCAGAAGAAAAAATACCCAACTACTATCTATATCAGTTTGAGATGACTTGGTGAAAGTAAATCCAAAGAACATGCATGACTCAGTTTTGCATTCTTGATTTTTAGTATTTATTTTGACATAACATAGATGGTTTGTTGGTCATTTAGCCCTAAACGATTCAAAATTTCCTGGTTTCTTAAAGAAGTAGCAAAGAAAACAGCAGAAAGCCCTCCCCCCAGCATGGGAAGAAAGCTACTGGGCTGTCCACATAGACCCGTTTTCCACCCAGCACGGGATTACTCATTGCTGTACTTTTGTGTTCAGGCTTATCAGAAGAGCCTCTGGTTATGACACCGTAATTCCTGATGAAAACTCCTCCACTCTTTGAAAAAAAAAAATAGCTTTCTTTTTAAAATGTTTTTCTTGGTTCTATTTTGCTGTACTAAGCTATTAGCACAATTTCCTTGAGCCATATCATTCTTCGCACCTCTATCCTACAATAGCTGGTGTCAAATCCTACACATTCAATGCAAAGAGAAGCCAAAGCTGTCTTATAAAGCAGTAAAGACTGCTTTGGAGTCTGCTTTTGGTCCTATAACATATGCGCCTTCCCTTCTCCCACATTATTCAAACGTAGCTTAGCCGAATTACACTTAAGGATGAGGTTATGGCAGAGCTGTGCGGTCTCATTACCTGCGAGCAGATGCCCTTTCTCTCCACAAGAAATCCTACCTGCAGCAAACTGCCTAATCCTGGGTCTCCTTTTCTATTCCTTTCTTCTGCCCACATATGGCTACCACCTTTTCCATAAGTGTCTTTCAGTTTTCATTCTGTCTTTCTTTCTTTCGAGAGCGGTGGTTACATGATATTAGGACAGTTCACAAGAGCAGAGGGTCTGATTACTAGTGAGACAGCCGAGGTCGTTTAGGCCTGAGCTTCCCGAGCCTAAGAGCACTGTGCAAAATAAAGCTGGTATCTTTATTTCTATGAATGGCCTTTTTTTTTTTTTAATTTAGCTGGTTAGTTTTGTTTTGTTTTGTTTTGTATTTGTGAACCTTGCATACAATAAATTGATTTAAACCTCTAAAAAACAACTAAACAAATGACAGTAAAAATAAAGGAGGCTCAGATTTCTAAACAGAAGATAATTCCGTTGCAATAACAAGGTTAAATCATTCAAAATGTAATCACTACCCTCAAAGGTGCCTCTGGTTGCGACAACTCTATCGAGGAGGTGCCAGGACATGCCCAGCAATGGCGATGTGTCATGTTTCCTGTTATCATGGGATCTTCCATCAAATGTGAAAACAGCGAAAGTCCTGCTACAAAAGCACCGCTCCGTGTTGCCTGTGCTATAGGCGCAGCCCACGAGGTGGCAGAAGGAATCACCTGGGGCTCCACTGGAGCCTGTTCGGGCTTCATGTCTCTGTAGCACTGGTATTTTGATTTTAAAGAAAAGCCAACTGCAGAACAGAGCGTATTTAACTTTCAGGTATCAGCCTGGGGACAGGATAAGCGACCATGAGTTATCTATATGCACGAAAAGCAATCAAGACAAGCGTAAAACATAAGCAGAATGTGTGAGCTCCTTTCTAGCGCGACATGTTTTGAAGAGGGAAGCTGGATAACAGCAATGACCAGAACTTGCCTTGTCTCCTCGGAAAGCAGCACCTCGTGAGAAGATGCCCACAGACAGCTCTGTTTCAGCCAGACTGCCACTTTATCACACCAAACCCTCCTGTCCTCTGTGTCTCAGCCTACTCTAAAGCTGGTGGGAATCCGTTAAAAAGTAGACGGTGTTCAGCATTGCAGGCCATTAATAAATAACCTGAAGGAAAACAATACATTGATTTATTCAGGAATACTTAAGACCAGCCTTTATTCTATTTATTTATTTTTTGTCTCAGAATTTCATACAAGCTCCAGAGAAACCCTGGCTCCAATGAAGCTTACCCAGACAGGCAGTATCTCTGAGCTTCCCCCTTGAGGGAAGACGCAGCGGTAGCATGACAGAATGGCACTGCCTACAGCCATACACTTTGGGTATCTGCTTTCTGGCAGAACCCAAGCAGAAGGATACTATATATACCTCAAGTGCCTGGGTGGCCTTTTGCTAGACACCCAGTGTATCCTGCTTCTGCTGAAACCATTTGCTGATGGAAAGACAGCTCATGCAAGCACACGGTCTTGCACTACACAGCGAAGGACTAAACTACCACTGCAAGACAGGATTTCATACTGTTGAACCCAACTACAAAGCACAAAGTCTGAGGAAAACCAGTTTTATTCAGTCTGCCCCTCATTCTTTCACAAATTGCTTCTCGTATTTCCCAGATAAGTGAGTGAGGTCAGTTTAGACCGTCTTTATGTAATTAGGCTGTCGGTGGAATATGTCGCTCCTCACCACCCCTGTTGTGACTAACTGGGCTTAGCAGCGATTCCTGAGGAGTTTTGCTGACTGGGCAGCAAGGCAGCAGCTCCCAGGCCACGGGGAGAGGGCAGCGAGTGCCCAGGACAGCTCTTCCTCATCAGGATCAGACAGCACCAAACACCATGCTCCAAACCAGCTCTGTCGATGAAACAATTAAACACACATTTAATGTTTGGGGGCAGAGGGAAGTCTTTTACTACTTAAGTCACTGCATTATTTCAATATCTAGGCCTCAACCACCTACTTTTCTTCTCAGCTTTTAAGCAGGGCAGCATTTGGAGTAAAGTCAGCCATAACCAGGTAGCTCCTTGTCCCTTGTGCTGCAATGCAGTTGCCTGCAGTTTGGACTCTCTTGATGGAGGGGTCATCGTGCAGGGTACACACGAGCTGACTACATGATGGGTGGTCCTGCTCATGCAGCTTCCAGAAAGTACTGGAGGAAAGGGGGCCATTTACAATGTTTTTGCTCTTTAGTTGCTTCACTAACTTAAATCTCCATAAGTCTACCCCCTCAGCAGGCCTAAACAAACTCCTCAGGAACATGCAGTGTTTCTCACACATCCTCTGCAAGCATCAAGCTACCACTGCTGGTAAATGTTCTCATTTTTATGCTCTCTGGGCACCATCCTGGCTTGTTCTGCCTTTCGAAACTATCAAGTTTTCCGATCAGGGCTTGCCTGGTTCTGTTTGATCCCTACAGAGCACAGTACATTTATAGCACCACTGCATAATTAACAGCTGCTATCACTTGCTGATGACAGACATCTGTTCCAATACCCATTTGTTTCTCATGGGCTGAAGTTTTGGGCTAATGTAGATATCTCCAGAAAAAAAAAAAAAAAAGAAAAAAGAAACGGGCAGTTCATTTGTACCCAAGAGTTTCTTTAGATTTAGTGACAGTGCTCTCTGATACAAAAGAAGTCTTACTCCAAAAAGATAAAAAACAGTTGAGCGGCAGAGCTAAGAAAGCCTGTTTTCCCCTGGAATTTTAATTGGATTCTCTGGTGTCTAGCAAGATGCAAACTCCCATCAAAACCTGTCTGGGTGGGATGCAGTGCCTGCTCTGCATGGATCCCCAAGCACCCAAGAGAGCCGCGGTGCTGGTGCCACCCTTAGGGGTGCTCTGCTCACGGACGGCTGCCCCCTCTGGCTAACAGTTCCCTCAGATTTTGGCTGAAATCAGCTGATGGGCCTGAAGTCACTAGTGGGACACAATGGATGGTTGTGTAAGCCTCCTTTCTTGTTGAAAAGGTTCCAGGAAAATATATGGCCAGAGCAACTGTGTGCATGGAGCTAACTGAGCTCTGAGTAAACTTACCCAGCCAATTTACCTCAGTCAGTCCAGTCCTGTCAACAAATGTAACTATTAATATAGGAAACACGCCAATAAGGCCCAAGTAGCTCTGATAACATTGTGTACGAAACAGAAAGGTTAAGATAAAGTCAATGGAAAGAATTTAAAGGCCGGTGAGATCTGAGGCTGAAATGGAGCCCTGGGAGCTCTGGCCTCAGCCAAGTTGTTCCTATTCTGCTTCAGAAGTACCCTTTGTACTCCTGAAGGCCTCCCCTGAGAGGAGAGATTGCGGGTGACCAACCAGAGGGTGCTACGTTACTCCTGAAAAGAAAGCCCTTAAAAACACAGTCATCACCTTAACTGCTGCCTCTGTCTGTTGGCAAGAGAAGAGAAATCAGAGCTACTTCTGAGTTAGTGAGATTAGACAGGCTGGGCCAGCGTACTGGGGAGGCAACGCCAGCAGATGTTGTGCTAGAAATGAACGGGACTCTGCAGCTTGAATAGATGCCAAGGAGCAAGTCTGATCTCCAGAACAGCAGCTAACAGACCATGAAGAGACGCTGGCAGGGAAAACCAGCAATCAGCTGTCGAGAACTGTGACGCGCCTGTCAGTGAGGAGCGTGGGGCCCGGCGCTGCATCCTCCGACGAGGTGCAAGCTGCAAACGACCAACTGCCCCTCTTTGGAGTTCACCTGGGTGCTTCTGGAAGGTGTCACACACAGACAGCAATGCTCCCACCAGCGCAGGCGGGGTGCATTTCTCTCAGCATTTCTATATAGGATACAAGACTGCATTGAACAGAGAGCAGAACCAGACATACGGCCTAATACAGCTGTTGTCTGAGTGCTTGCAACCCACCTAATGCTGATGGAGTTGTGCACGTCAGTGCCAGTGAGGCATGCAGCCTGTAGTATTACACAGGATTATCTCTTTTAGGAAGACTTGCAGGCAAATCAAAGTTCAGAAATTCTTAGTCTCACCTTCCTTGAATATTCAGGAATAATGTTATCTGCAGCTGACATTATTTGTCACGACCCTGCTTCCTTCCTCATTAAGACTGGGCTAGCTAAGGCCAGTTTGTGGCATGTTGTTTGAATGTTAGTGGACCCATTCACAGGCAGGTCTTGAAAGGCAGTAGGGAAGACTTCACCAGAGACCAACTATACTAGCAGGATCTGGGTTTAACTTTGCTAGATTCTGCTGTGTCTACACTAGAGGCTTTTGGAACATGTTGGAACATGCTGGCATTGTGCTTGTCCACCCTGGTCTCAACCCTTTCTTTGAAGACTATCAGATGTCTTTAATGGACAGCACATACTTTTTGAGGATTACTGACACTACATCAGATATCATTGCTGTGGTCTTCCCGTCACAGTATCATGGAGCAGCTGCTTCACCCTCTGAGTCCAAATAACAGAATCCTGAGACCTTTCCCAGGAGCCACCTGGCACTTTTGGTCTGAAAGGTCATTACTAGACAGTGCCAGGGCAAATAACCTGCATGCCATCCCCCTGCTCAGAACCAGTATGAGCGCTGCATGCATTCCAGAGCAGACAGGCTTTCTGCTGTGATCAGTCTGGCTTTTTTTCTCCTCCAGTAAATCCCACCTAGAAAACTTCATCGTAAGATGAGATGAGACACAACATGCAAGCATGCTTACTGGTTTAATATCCTCTGTCCCTAATGCTTCATCCTAACTGCTGAAAGCAAATATTTTTGCAATGAGAAAGCTGCTGTTTGAAGTCATCACAGTGGATTTGCCCAGGGCAGGATGCTGATGTGTGGGGGTCTTTTGTGCTGTACAGTACATCCCAGAGCATCTCTCAGTATCTAGTGTTGCAGCTGAGATACAAGGGTATAGATGTCCTATCGTAAGACAACTGAGAGCAGTGGATCCAGAATCTGAGGCTGAATCGGAAGAAACACAGCTGAGAACAGCCAGCTTGGTAACAAACTCCAATTCTTTACCACCATCACATAATTATCCCGAAAAGCCCTGAATAATTTAACAGACTTGATCAAGGCCTTTTCTCTTGGCCAGGCTGCCCTTGCACAAGAGTGGCTCCTTGCACCTCCTCCTATATCGCAACACAAACATTTCTACCTCCTTTACGGCCGGGTGTGGTGAAAAGCCACCTGCAGTGCTGAGCCAGCAAAGGCTTCTTGCCCTCTCGTCACTGTTTGCCCAAGTGCCTCACCCTTGTGGTGCCTCTCCAGGCAGGAGGGACGGGTCCTTCTACTGCGTCAAGCACAAAGGTCCCTTCCTGACCAGCCAGAGGTCTAAGCAGTGTAGCTGCCTGTGAGGAGACTTAGTCACTGAGGCTCTGTGCTGGTCCAGGACTAGGGAATTAGGGATATGAGCAGAAATGGGATAGAGTTTTTGAGAAGCTACATCAGTCTAAGGGCTTCCATCAGTCTGTTTTACTTGCACGGCCGTATTGGGTACTGCCAGAGGCTCCCAAGAAAAGACGGAGTCCAGATGTTCGTAGTGGTTAGTAAACATTAGGTTCTGCCTTTTGCTTTATAGAAATTTTGCCTGAATGGGCAAATAGGAAGGGGCATCCAAAGAAGGATTTGAAGAAGTTCTCCAGGACTTCTGAGCACCCAATAAATCAGAACAACAGCTCCAACAGGCCTGGGCATAAGCAAGACCTGGGCGCAATGAGACAGGTTGACTCAGCTGCACGTGCACACCAAGCTCTGCGTGTCTAGGACATGGTCCAAGAAAGCCAAGACAGAAATACACGCACCCAATTTATACAAGCCAATGGAAAGCATGGGAGCAGACTAGTATCGGACTGTGTGAAATCTCAAAAACTAATTGTAAATGGGAAACCAGCCTCAATGCCAGCCTCGTTAGTAGTGTTGAATCTGTTCCTAGCAAAACACCTTTCGGTACAAGTCCAAGCAATTTGGTTTATCAAAGAGAGGGTTACAAGAGTAAGTCTTTTCAAATTAGCTTTACAGGCAAGAGTAAGATTTAATTTATTTATTTTTTCTTAATTGGGCAATTTAAATGAGATATTTGATGTATTCTAACCAAGTGAATACTAAAGTGTAAAGTCTATACCTAATGTTACCTCAAAACCAGCTCTTGCTCCTTTTTAGTTCTCCGATTCTCCTTGAAGTGTTCTGCTGTCTTGCCTGACCAGAGATGTGCATTGCTCTCACAGAAGCATTATTTATCCTCTTCGGTTTCCTCCTGCAGTTTCTCTGCAAAAGCCAGATAGAGGTATTGTGAGGCTAAAGGCCAAAGTAAAAAAGCAGCCTTCTGCCTGTGCTGCTCAGACATCTGCCATGTAACAGAGGATTCCGATTCCTGCATCCCATAGCAGACTGAGTATCTGAAGAGTAAACCTGTGAGCATCTAGCGAGACACAACTGTGTCCGTTGTGTATCCATGCTAAGCAAGCTTTAGATAAGTCACGTCTTTTGTCTTTACGTAGCTGCAGCATTTTGGCATTGCTGGCTGCTTCCCAAAAGGAGCTTTCTGCCCTGCTCCTGCGCCCCGCAGCGCGTTGCTCTGCCCCTGCACCTCATGCACTCTGGGACCTTTTGCAGGAAGCAATAGGATGCAGTGGACTGGTGCAAACTAAATCATTCCCCTGATTTCTCTTGCCAGGTCCCATTTATCCTCTAGTGTTTTTGAGCCAGATCTTACTACGTTCAAAGCCCTGTCAGCAGCTGGCAGGAAACCCTGGCAAGCAGAGCAGTCCTCTCAGCTCTCTTTGCAGCAGCTCTTTGGACTCCTGCCTCTAAGACATGTGGCGACTTCGGAACCACGGTAACGGGGCATCTGAGAGGAAAAAGGTTGCAAGCCAGCAGATGTTCCTCACTGATCCCATCCTGGAGCAGAGACTGCCAGGGAGGCTGCAGACCTGGGCAAACCAGCAGCGTGTGAGACACTGTGGGAGGCCCGAGGCTGCTGCCCTTTGGCAGGGTACGTCCTGCAGCTGCAGAGCCCGCTCCTGACGTGCCCTGCGCTCACTGCCCGACACTCACTGCTACCAGGCAGGAGTGCAGCAGTGTAGAGCTAACGTTTTGGTTACGGCAGCACGGGTGGGCACTGCCACCAGAAGGGCTTTTCTGCCAAATACTGCTGGCCAAAATGCCATGCTTTGCAGGGGAAGGTATTAATGGGTCTGTCCTCGAGGCTTCCTCTGGAGAACAGAATTAGTTCTTCATTTCAGCTTGTCCTGATCAGTCTTCTCCTCTGGCCTCTTTCAGAGACCTCAGTCTTTCACCCCTGTAACTGATGAGCTCTAACTAAAGCAACCCAGTACAACAGCTGCAACCAATTCCCATCCTTTTCTTCTTCATGGATTCCTCTTCAGGGATTTCTACCACTTCCACAGCATTGAATTTATCATCTTGCTATTGCTGCTCTTAGCAGGAACACAGCATTTCCTGGCTCTTCTTCTCCAGGGCAAAGATCAGCTAAGCTGCCATTCCCTAGGAGTTTGTTGACTGGGTTAACTGCAGGCACTATTTTATTTCTCCCTGGTTTACAGGTGCCAACAGACTCTCCACTTGTGTGTGTTCCTTCTTTGCTGTCATTCAGGGATGTTTCATTCTGGAACGTGACCTTGTCTTCTGCTTCCCTGGCCAGCAAAAGATTTCATGTGCTATTTGGATAGCAGAAAGAACCTTCCACTTTGCCCTTAGCAGCTTTAGAAAGGCAATGAAATCTGCATATGGACAACTGTGGTGAAGAAGTTAAGACAGACAAGAAGTAACTGCTCCTTTTGCAAGGTACAACAGGCAGCTGTAATATTTCTAGTACAGGGATGAAGCCTTGCAGATGGGCTGAAGAAGGAAGCAAGCAGAGCTGGCAGAGATTTTGATGGACCTCAAAGAAGCATCGTTGGGATGTGCAGCCACCAAAAAGCACAGACAGGGGGATGTATTGACCTCCGGGCTAGAGGTAAGTTGTAAACGGCATCCGTGTCTTTTTCGTGAAATTTTTAATACAATTACTTTAATCTGTATGTGGCACAGTGCAAGGATTTTTTCATGTTTCATAAATATTTTTCCCCATACTGCCTGTGCAGAGGGAAATCTTGATATTCCAAATTAATTACAAATCTACAGATATATTGATTTTCATGATAAAGCAGGACTTGAACATGTAAGAGGCTCAAAAACATGAATGGAGGGCACACGTAAAAAAGGAATGAATGCATCAGATTAATTTGTGTGCATTTAAAAATGGTGAGCGCACGTAATGCTGTGCAAAGCTAAAATCTATTTTTAAATGTTAAATATAAAACTCTATAAAAAGAACGGCAGGGTATGTTCTCAAGGTCTCCAGTTTGTCTATGTGGGTTGGTCAAAAAAGCTGTGGCATGTTGAGAACGGCATTTGCACGTTGTTTTTAGTAAAAATCACATCCAACAACATGGATTTAAAAGAGGAGAAACTGCAAAATTCTTACAGGTCACAAGGCAATCTCTGGCCATGATCTCGAGGAGGTGCATATGCCTTGCCACCCATTGAGCATCTGAATCTGTGAGCTTGTAACTGCCTCCTCCTCACTGTCCTTCTTTTCCTCAGGTCTTCTTCTAAGATGTGGGCAGCTCCACGTTGCATCCTCTCCTGAATAATTTTTCCCCTCCTCCAATGGAAACCAAACTAGTGTTCACTCGGGCAGCTCTGTCCATGGTTGCTGCAAAGGTTCAGCAGGAAGAAAAAGTGGAGAGAAAGGACAATTGATTGTAGCCTCTGTGCCATGAAAATCAAAACAACATCTTATGGTCAGCTTTGGGACGCCTTTTCCCTGATACTGTCCTATTCTAAGGCTTGGTAGCAAAAGTATTTTCCCAGGTTGTTCTGTTGCACGGGATCCTGGGCACATGGTAGGAATGAGGTGGGTGGAGATGACTGTGGCATCTGCTTTTTGGGAAAGTTAATGAATGGCTGGGCACCCGGCAGGCTTCCAACTCAAAAAATGGTGATTGGGTGATAAAAATGGGGATTGTGCAGCTAGAAGGGAAGAAATCCCAGCACTCTTACCAATGTGCCTCGGGGGTCTGCTGACAGGAGAGTGCAGAGGACAGCACCAGGAGGCCGGTGATATGGTGGGCATTGACTCAGGTTGTCCTTGTCCTGCAGGATGTCACCGTGGCGCGTTCCCAGAGCAAGGGCTGTGCGCAGAAGGGCAGCAGGAAAACTAGGAAAAGATGCTGCGATGCTGCTGACTGGGGTGATCCTTCAAAACTCACTAGGGAAGTGGAAGGGTACTGCAAGGCTGAGAGTCCTGCCAACAGCGCTGCACTGCTGGGCAGGTTCACTCCAAAACTGAGCCTGGTCTTGGCTCTCCTTCTCACTCCTCCTTTTTTTTTTTTTTTCCTCATTTTTTACTTCTTGTCCATCAGCATTCCTTACACTACAAAACACTTACTTCTACAGTAGGATGCAGAAAGATGCATACCTTCAAGTGCCTTAAAATATGTCTTTCTTTAGTATTTACGTATTGTGATTTGACATCAGCTTACACCCGTGCAGAACTAAGTCCTAGCAAACCTGTATAATGCAAATAATGCTTGTAGTTCTATTTATATATATTTATATACGTATATTTATATTTATATATGTATATGCATTTGCCACAATAAAACATTGTTCAAACCATCACCTTTTAAGACCATGAGATGTCAGCATTCAGGCTCTGGAAAAGCAGCACTCGGCAATCAGAGACAGAGCTATGACAGGAGTTAATATTATGTCAGAGAGGCATGAACTGCAGGTATGAAAGCTGGAGCACTGGCTGTGAAAAGCACACTCACAGGGGAAGGGATAGTGTGCTAATACATAAAGAGGAGGTAAAAGTCCAGAAAAGGGTAAATCAGCAAAATGCTACTGTATTAGGCCCCTAAAAGGTCAGGTACTGTTGCCTGATGCTGTGTATCAGACTAGCAGCTACAGAGGGTTTCAACCTGTTGAGGCTTCTGCTGGCAACCATGTCAATCCCGTCCCCAAGATGCACAGATCCTGATTCTGACCTACCATTGCATCTGCTCTGAACATCCTTTCAAGGCTGTGGAGTGTAACCCTTGCGATCTTAGACCACAGAGCCAATCTCTGCTGATCTGTGTTTTTGTCAGCAGTGGCCTGGATCCATAAAATCCAGTGAGAAGATCTCTATCACTTACAGGGTTAGGGCACATCCCATCACTTGCTCAGACGTGCTGAGGTGTCACGGTGGGGCACAAAACAGAGTAAGTCAATGAGCACGTGCACGGTACCAGGCAGCATTCGGCCACGTGCCAGCACTTCGTTGGTGAGACGGGGTTTGCAGGACCGCTCAGTTGCAAGCAGAGGCAGCCAAGCAGGAAGCAGACGTGGTCGGTGCTGGCTGCCGTGGCAGGAATGTCAGCAGGAGACCTGGCAGGAGAACAAGCAGAACAGCTATTCTGAGCTAATGACAGAATCGGTACCTATTCCACCACTACCTTGTGAATGATTCCTGTGCTTTTCATTTGCTCCCTTCTAGCCTGTTCTTGCACCTTCTAGTAGTTTCTCCTTGGCTGCTTCCCTCCTGAGGACGCCTCCATTTTCCTTTCTCACATCATGGTGCTCATGACATGGCCTTAAATTGGAACCCTGATTCTCACCAGTTGTGACACCAAGTGAAAACAATAATGCCTTCTTTGTTTCTACACTGGGATTACTCTTAGTGGAGCCACAAAAACTAAAATGTTTCAGTCACAACTGTATGGAGCTTTGTTTACATATATGTATATAATGTCATTGCAGATTTCAATGAATGGTACCCACCAAAACATTTTGGGTAGCTTTGGTTTGTACATGGTGACTAGCCTCTTGCATTTGGTCTACCTTACTGCAGAATGTCAATGTCAGTGGGGCTTTTGAGTTGTTTTTAAAGAAAAAAAAATAAAAAATAAGAGTTAAATTAGAAATGCAGAAAAATGCTGCAGTACACTTGCAATAATTTGAAGATGTTTCCATTTAAAGCTTGTTTCTATTTTTCATTTTAGCTTTTATTGCTACTTTCATTCATATTCTCTGGCTTGCTTACCTTGTAGAGGAGCAACACAAAGCAGATGCAGTACAGGAGACAGGCAAAATATAATTAAAACCACTTGATTTTGTTAGTGCTATGCAAAGCATCCAGTAACAGCCCAGTGCTGCTCTCTACCTGTTTTTTGCCTCAACTCTGCCTCTTTCCTTGCACACCTGTCCCTGCACACACAAATGTCCCCTTTTGCAATAGACAGCTTTCAGGCAGTACAAAAATTGAAGAATTACTTAAGAGTGAATGGCAAATTGTCCTTATTATCCACATCCTTATTATAAAGGGGGCCTGTACTTTGTTTCACAATGGGTTCTATTTCCTAACAGTCTCTCTGGAAGTATCTGAATGGCAGAGTGATGATTTGGACAATATTAGGACCCCTGCTGTGGCCAGGGCCTACAGCACAAAGGGATAAAAGACAAAGCAGCCAGAGGGAAGGTCATGGTCCTCTGTCCCGCAAGGAGATTCTCTGTTCTACTGAAAGCAGAAAAGGCAAATTCAGCCATGATCCGGGGCTCAAAATGCTTCAAGAGATCTGCTTTATCAGAAATTCCTTTCCAGCCAGGGCTGTGCGACAACGGGAGCTGTTAGAGGGACACAACCCTTGAAAGCGAAGCCTCCAGTACCGCGGCTAAGGTCAGCATTCCTGCCCTTTATCAGCAGCGGCCAGGGAAAAGGCTACTTTTTCATTCGGCAGCCTTCTCGCTGATCAAAGGGAAACTCGCTGTGAAAGGCACCTGCTTCCAGGTGCGAAGCGCAGCGTGTTGGCCACCGCCACGAGCACGCGCACGCCCAGGGCTTCTCCACGGCTATCTGCACGCTTCCGAACCTACCGATGAGATTGTTTTAGCGCATCGTGAGCAGCACTGCCCAGATAAAATCTTTTTTTGGCACTGTCAGTTTAACGTGGAAGAGATCACTGCCAACAGGAATGCTGGGGGAAAAAAACCTAATTTTGTTATCGCAGGCTTACGTTTCACTGTCTTAGGAGGTGTTGTCACATGTAGACCTACTCCCAGTAACTCAAGTGTCAGAAATCTGCTACACAGCCCCCCTAAAACTGCTGTTGTGCCAGGGGCTCAGCTGTAACTCCGAATGACCTGAAGCACCTGCCGCTTTAGGGATTTGGGTTTTTTGTTTTGTTTTCCTCTCTCCAGAAGGGCACATTGCAGTCATCTAACCTGGCCCTTTCTTAAACAGAAACCAGCACCTACTAACACCTCTAGCAAGCCCGTCACTGCTGCTGTTTTGGCCCTAACACAGAAGGGTTTCAGGACTCTAGATCCATTTTAAAACCACAACTGCTCAAATTGCGGCCATCCTGTGTTTGAGCAGAAGCCACAGCTGCTGTCTCGGTTTCTCCTTTTCATCCAGCAGGTGTGCAAACTGAGGAGGCACGGGCATTTGGCCTTCCTTACACCAGCCTGCATGCCAAATAGAGCACTCTCCCTCCCCTGCCAGGCCTGCCTGCACCTCCGTTCGTGCAGGCTGGTATCTTCCAAATCACTTGTACTGGTCTGCAAACGACTTGCGCTCCCAGCCGTTCTCATCTCAAACCGCTTCCTTCTCAACTCATGCGCTTCAGTTCATAACCCCCCATTCCCTTTTCTATCCATTTGGCTCTCGGCCTCGGCACGGGCCTGGTCTATGAGCCGTTATCTGAAGACGATTTCACAGTGCCTGGGGCTCCAGCCCGGCCTGGCCCCGGCTCTTGTCCTCCAGCCCCTCCGGAGCTCTCCCAGCTCCCACTCAGCAGGAACAGCTCCTATTTTTAGGCTGTGCCTGCCCACTAAGCGCAGAGGAATGTGACGGCGAGCGGGGCCTGCCAGGAGCAGCAGGAATGGCCTGTGGGGACGCCCGGGCTGCGGCCACAGCAGCTGCTAGAGCCCAATGAACCTTCAACGGTGCGAGAAGGGTCCCGGTTTAAACGGTGCGAGAAGCAGCTCCAGGGAAACCTGCCCGGGGCTGTCCGAAGGGGCCGGGCAGCTCCCGGCTCTCACAACCAAACCGCCTGAGCTCGGCTGTGCCGCAGCGCTCGCTCCTACGCCGGCAGCGCGGCCGCTCCAGCGCCCTGGGGCCTTCCCCGGGCTCGGCCGAGCGCGGCCCTTCAGCCCGGGGGCGCCGGGGCCGCACGGGGCCGCCCCTCGCAGCGCGGCGGGGCAGGACGGTGACTCAGGCACTGCCCCCGCCTCGCGCTCCCCTTCCCTTCCCGCCGCCGCTAAAGCCGCGGCGCCGTGCGCCCCCTCCCCCCTTATGTAACGGGCCGGCGCCGCCATTGGTCGGCGGGGCCGGTTCGCGCCGGCTCGCGGGGCGGAGCGGGGCCTGCGCACTGCGCCCGCCTCCCTCCCTCCCTCCCCGCTCCTTCCTCCTCTTCCTCCTCCTCGTCGTCTCGGGCAGGCGGCGGCGGCTGCTGCGGGGCCGCGCGGAGCCTTCCCACCCGCTCGCCAGGGCCGCGCGCCGAGGCCGGGTGAGCGGCGGGGCCGCGGGCGGGCGCTGGGGGGGCTGCGGCGGGAGGAAGGGCGGGCGGGCGGGCCCGGGGCTCCCGCGCCCTCCGCCGGCCCGTGGCGCGCGGGGGCGCTGGCCGCGGCCTGCGCCGCTCGGGCGGCGGAAGCAGCTGCCGGCGCCCGGGCGGGGAGGCGGCCGCGGGGCCCGGGCCGGCCGGGCCTCGCTCCCCGCTCGTCCCTGCTCCGCTGCTGCGGGTCTCGTTCGCAGTGGAGCGCGGCCTGCAGCCCGCCGGCGTCTCGGTCGCAGGCGTCGCGCGGGGGTTGGTATTTGTGAAGCAGATGGTTTTGTTGGGGTCTCCCTCTTTGTGCCTTGGCTGAAGCGGCACTTGCCCAGTGTGGAGGAGCTCGATGTGACTGAACTTCTGCGACGTGTTAGTTAACAAACCTTTACCAAGGGACTAAAACACAGTAACGTGAGCTGATTTATTGTCATATTTCTTATTAGCTATATCTGCATGTGTCTGTTCTATCTGGAATTCTTTGGCTTTTGGAGATTTGTTGTGATGCAATACAAGAGGACTGAAATTCATTTTCAGGGGCTTCTAGTACATATAAATATACTGCTCGTACCTAATTTATTTATTTATTTTTATTTATTTTTCCAATGGGAACGCAGAGCTCTTGTTAGGCCGTGCTCTCCACAAGCGAGGCCCTGGCCGGATGCTGCACTCTAAGGGCAGCAGCCGCTGGGAGCGTTGACAGTGAAACCCAAGCTGGTATTTTTGACTGCTAACACTTGATACTGTATCCCATGGAACTGCTGAACGCTGGAGACTTTGTATTTCTGTATGGTTATTAGCCTTGAAGGCAAGAAAATGAACTCTGTTGCAAGCCGTATTAAATAGTTATAGAATTACGTGGACTTGCGAATTTTTGTCTAGAGAAATTGGTAGGGAAAAGGGGAAGGCAAAAACAACATGTAGAATGACTCTTGTACAGAGTTGTGTGGTGTGGTTACGTACAGTGAGTAAAGTGGCCTCGTTTGGCCCAAGAGGTGCCTTTCGGTCTGAGAGCGCCCTTTTGGGTCGGGACCTCCTTGTTGATGAAGCGTGGAGTGCTGTGAAGCTGCTGAATTTGCAGGTGCAGTTGGCATTTCATGAAAAGTTTGTTTCTATGGTGGTTCAGAGCCCTTTTTGTAGGTACTCACTGGAGCTCAACCGTTGTCTAGGCAGGCCATTCCCCTTGCAGTGGAAAATTGTCCCTTCCCATGGGAAGGACCACGTGGCAGGGCTGTTGCATCCGTGCAGTACATTTTCATGAAACGCTGCTAAACTGCAAGTTTCATACTGGGACAATAACCAACAAGCCAACTTCCTGTCCTCATTAGGCTTTACGAGTCATCCTGGAAACAGCAGTTATTAGCTGTGCTGCGCTTGCGCTGGAATCCAGCATTTCCAGGAGAGCTGCGCGACTGGATCACGTGTGGGATGCAAGGGACTGTAAGGAAGATGGTAGCTGCAAGTGGGCTGCGGGTTATATAATCACACTTGGAAGTCTGCTCGGTTTGAGCTCCTGAGTCTTGCCTGGCATCTGCTCTGGGGGTGGCAGGCGGGCTGGGCCGGGTGTCCTAGTAGGCTGCATGCAGGTGCCCTTGTAAAATACGTCATTTTTGCTGTTCCCTGAAATGTAGTTTAGTAACGAATTTCTTCCTTTTCATGGTGGACCTTCTCATGGCAGGTGGCAACAGGGCCCGATTCCTTTATGCTTCTGTTTTGTATGGAGTAACTCTACTCCTTTTTTTTTTTTTTTTTTTCAAAAGAATATGTATGTAAATGCATGTAAAGTCAGCTAGAAATCAAAGGATGGCCTTGAATAAAGAAAGTGGTTGTGTTGTTCTTGCTGTTCCTGGGCAAATCGCAAGCAGGTACATCAGAAATGCCCTGGTTTGTCTCTCTTGGGAACTAGTTTGCTTTCCAGAAGTAATGATTGAGTCTCAAGCTGAAAAACAAAACAAAAACAAAAAAAAAACCCCACAGCAATAGAGAATAAGTAAAGTTTTAGTTATTAAAAACGTTTCAAAGGTAGGATTTGAAGCTTTGTAGAAGCGGAAGCCTTAAAATGGATGAAATTACTTTAGTCATTTAACATTTTGAGAGATGCTAAAACAGGAGAGTCCTCTCAAAAAGAGCTTCAGCAGACATCTGCTGTATATGAATGATGGGAGTCATACGCCTAATAGGAAGAGCACTTGACTGCTTTTGTTCATAGCTGTGGCTTCTGGGTCAGCTGGCAGCAGTAGTTTCTCACACGCGTAGACTAAATGTCTTCTTTTTGTTTGTAGATATGGCTCGTGGACAGCAGAAGATTCAGTCGCAGCAGAAAAATGCCAAAAAACAAGCTGAGCAAAAAAAGAAGCAAGGACATGATCAGAAGGCTGCAGCCAAGGCTGCCTTGATATATACCTGCACTGTCTGTAGGGTAAGAGGAGCTGAAGGCAAAGCGTCAATGTAGGCAAGGCTTTCTTATAGCCTATAGCAGAGCCTTTTAGACAATGGTATAATGGAAGCTAAAATACTTCTAAGTGGCCAACTCGCTTGTGGCTCTAAGCATTTTTGTCTGTTGTGTTTCTGATATAAAGTAGTCGTGACTTGTTTGCAGGTCGTTCACTCAGCTGATTGATAACTTAGCCATAAGAGCCCGTGCGGACACGTGTGCATGTTTTGCACAGCTCGTTATCCTGCCTAGTGGATTGCAGGGGCTGCACGAGGTGTCACTATGTCCTGTAGAGCTTGAGATCCCATGAGATCATTTCCTGTACAACCTACATGAAACGGTGGTTCCTCTGTGCTGGAACTGGCCTGCCCTGGGATCACTGGTTATAAATGTTAGTGAAGAGGGGGAGAGTGTTACTGCATGATGTTAAAAGGTGTCATGCAGGTGTGATAGACAGTAATTTTTACTAGAATGAATTACTTGACCAAAAAACACTAATGAGACTATGGATTCCCTCTGGCTTATTTCCTGAATGTGCCAGTTTTGGACCTAAAGGATAAACTTGTGTTTTTCACCGAAATAGCCCATTCAAGAGAATAGGTTTGTCACTCTTAATATCTTCATTAAGATTCCAGATTAAGGACTGCCCACTTAACTCCTTGTAACCAGCTGCTCTTTCTGTGAAATGGGCACTTAACGCCTGCAGGAGCTAGTGACAATGGTCTTGGGTGGTTTGTGCCATGTAGAGGATCAGCCTGTGCTGCTTAACTCCTGACCCTTTCCATTAACAGAGTAAACAAATTTTGTGAAGATCTGATCCTGAAAAGGATAAACACTTATACTTTTTGTATTAAAAAGGAAAGTGGTGAGGAAATACATACTCCACATGCTGTTTTGGTGGAAGACTTAAGACCTGCAGGAAGGTTTCTTGTAAGAACAACACTGTTGACAAATGTGTCAAGAGTGTGATGCTATTGCTTAAAAGTAACTCTCTGATACTGAGATTAAATATTCTTAATCTGCAGCTAAATTGGTGCTCCTGTCAGTAGAGATGTCATTCTGTGTTTGAGATTTTTTTTTCCTTGGTAAAGCAAATTAAAATGTAGTGGTAGAAAGTTTTTGTAATATCATTTAAGCCTTGTACTGTGCGTAAAGTTCCATGTCTCTCTCTAATCAGACACAAATGCCGGACCCCAAGACCTTCAAACAGCACTTTGAAAGCAAGCATCCTAAGACTCCACTTCCTCCAGAATTGGCTGATGTTCAGGCGTAAAGTTGTCTACAGGTCATTACATTACTTTCTAAATAATATTCTGAGAAAGTTGTATTATATACCGTGCTTTTTTTTTCTCCAACTAGCAAAGTATTGGAACTTGCTGCTTTTTCTCTAATATGAAAATTAGCTGTAGGTTAAAATATACCCGGAACTGTTAAGCAGAAGTGAGCCAATGCCTGCGTAAGTGAAAGGGCTGTGGCACTTCACTGTGCAAAGATGCTGTTTTAAAGGGAATTAAGGTTATTTGAAATGGTCATTCTTGGTTATAAAAAGATAGTATTAGTTTTTGCTTTGAACAAACATTTGTAGAAAATATAATCTGCCTGTTGCTACAAAACACTTAACAGTTGTTTAGCATGTCCAGTGATGGAGCATTTTTTGTTCCTGAAATTATGCAAGAAGATTTTTCTGCATTCAAACATAAAATATAACCTCTGTATTAACTTCTAGAGAGATTTCCCAATTGCCAGTTGTTAGGCTGTAACTGAAAAAGCAGCTGTAATGTAAAAGGCTGAAATAAGGTAGAAAGTGCTAGTATGGTATCTCATTCACTCAAAGATAAATGCCATTGTGTAAGAGTTCAGCTTAACTGAGTTATTCTTGTTTTTTGTAGGTGAAGTCATGGCACCTATTGACTCTTCTACTGTCAGATCTTACATAACAAACCTGCAGCTGCTTTTCTAAAACTGTTGATCAGCAAAAATGAAGGGGCTACAGAAACATTCATATTTTTATGCTGTTCCCTCTTGGGCTTCATGCAAAGACAATTCTGTGTAAATGTACAGTTGTGCCCTACTTGGAAATCCTGAAAAATCAGTCCATACTTATTATAAAAAATTTTTTACAATTGTAATTATATTGATGTTCATATTGTGTAAAATAACTCATTTAATAAAGTAGTACTTTGATTTTACAGTATCACAGATGAAATGCTTGTAGAAGTTCTGTTTCAACTTTCTGCATTATCTGCCTTATAAAATCCTTAAAAAAAAAAAAAAAGACAAAGTGGAATCTTCCCTGTCCTGCCAAAACTTGAGCAGTATCATTCCACTGAAAGTAATGTACATTACAGGGAATTAATCTTGAGTGAAGAGGGAAGCTGCTCAGCCTTGTTCAGTGTGCTGTGGGCTTGAGCTCAGGCACCAGTGCTCAAGTTCTTGGCTCGAGTGACCTCCCTAGAAGCTGCATTAGCCCGGGGACACTTCCTCCTGCACACTGTTGTGCAGTGTCTGAGAGTCTGGGGCTGCCAGCCGTGTAGAACGGGATTCCTGTGTTGTGAGGGGGCTTCTTCCTTGGAGTCATGCACTGGAGAGACTCTTGTTGGACAAGGGATCCTAATGGCTAAGGAAGCAGAAACGTGATAAGAGTTTAATGCTTTTGGGCACTGTGGCTCGAGTAGTGCTCACTAGTATTGTATCAGGTTAAAGTAACTCTGCTCTTAGTTGTAATACTGGTTTAAAAGATATTTTTAAAGATACTTGCGCTGTCCACCACACAGGTTCGAACCCTCAGATGAATCTAGTTATTTCAGTAACAGCTCTTCAAAAAATATGTAAAGTAGCCAGCCATTAATACCCCTACTTCCCAGTCAGCTTAAAATAAGCCTATTGGAATAGAGCCAAAGTAGCTAAAATCGTAGGGTGAGTTTTAAGAAATCAGAGGTGATTAAGGTTTCATTGTCAAGAAGAAGCTGGATAATGGCACCCTGGCCAAGAGCATTTGAGAAGCTCAACATAATTAACCTTTGTGTTATGGGCACTGTTCTGATCCCAGATGTGCAGCACAGAAGTGACAGAAACCATCTGAATTGTGCTAGAAGGTCTCCCATCCTCCACACTTAGAGTGGGCTTGTTTAAGAACTTTAGTTTTGAAGTTGCAATAAGAAACTGCTAAAATAGCAGTGATTATTGTGGTTAAATAACTGCAAAATGCAAAATATGCAAAATAACCTTGGCTGTCCAGGTACCCCATGCTTCATGGCAGGTCTCTATATTTAACCTTCAAATGGCTTCCTGAAATCTAGGACCATAGTCTCAAAGACTCATTCACTTAAAAGAATGCACTTGGTATTTTATTATATAAAGCCAAAGCCTTTGTCCACTTGTTTGCTCTTTAATGAACTACTTCTGTGAGATTAGTTTCCTGTCTTCCTTACTATGACGAGTATCTCTGTAAATACTCACATTGACAGAAAGTTTCTTTGTATTATAGTTGCTCTGGGATAGCCTGTATACCACTTAACTTTTATAGATAAAGTTTGTTTTCCTCTGGGAGTATTCCACTACTGCACTTGTACACCTGACATCAGAATGTAACTCTTCACTTATTTTTTTTATTTAATGTTTTCAGGAAGTATCTCCCGACAGACTGGCTCCCAGGAGTCAAGAAATCTGCTCTCAACCTTTGTGCTGCATGGGGGGAGGAGTTCTTAAATGTGCCCATGCTGCAGTTTGTCTAAAAATACACACAATGCAAACTAATTAAGGACTTACTGGTATTTCATAATCTGATTTTACCTTGGAAGATGTTTGGGGTGCATCACTATAGTTTGATCCTAAGGTGAGGTTTGTGTTTCTTCAGATTGTGTAGCATAATTTGTTTCCTAAGCCATCTCTCAAAATGAGCACTTAGAGCTTTCCAGCTCTTATCTCTTGCAGGATGGATGAATTATGTTAAATTGTTAATATTTTCAAAACGGTATGATGTTCAGTTCAAAAATACCATATAATGATTTTTTTTATGTAGTAGAACTCAAGGGTGATCCTCAATTCAATAAGATTCCTGGTCGAGGTGGTTGTAACTGAAAAACCAGTAACAAATTCAACGTATGACTGAATTGTTATGAAGGCTTTATAAGTATAGTGGGAATGCTCTACTAAATGGGGAATTGTCATCAGTTACGGTATTTGCAATACTCCTTGTACCTCAAAGTTCAGAGGAAGGTCTAGGAGTTCTCTAACGTCTTTTCCTGACCTGAAGGATGGCACCTTGTTATCTGGCTAAAGACACAGTTGTGCATTGTAATGTGTCTGATTAAAGAGAATTAAAAAACTAAAATGTAAAATGTGATATTTCATGCCTGCTCTTAAAAACAATTACTACTTCACTCCTAAAATGCATTTTATGGGCAGTCCTGGAGCTTGATGCTCTCTAAAAGGAAGAAAAATAGGCGTGGAAAAATTCCTGTGGTTTCCTGGGAAAGATTTATCTTTGTACAGGGACAGCTTTTAGTTTAAGTATTCTGATATCGTCAGTATGGCTGTCGGCTGCGATGGATATTGTGGAGTACAATTCTAAAACGTGATTTTGGCTCTTCTCTTCTGGAGTTCTCTTTAAATACCTCTAAAAATAAGAGCAGGAATGACAAGCTTTTGGGGAAAAAAATCACCTCCGATCCCAGAAAAAGTTAGCGTGTTTAATCGTGTTTAGGGCACCTCAAGGACTACTGAGTAATCAGTTGTTAAGAACAGCTTTACAATTTGTCTTAATGCAGACTTGCAGAGTAAAGTAAAAGTACAGCAGCTTGCCTATATCTAAGAAATCCTATTTTCTTGCTATCAAAAAGCTGTGTGGAAAACCTGAAATGGAAGTGAAAGAGTGTTTCTGTGTAGCCGTAAGGAATGCTTAACCTTATGCAGTGCTCTCACATACCCCCTGGAGACTCTCCCTTTTGGTTCTTCTCTGTTAATCCCAAAACACTTCAGCTCAACTAAAGCTACTGACCAGGGCTGTTTGCAAACCACACCGTGGTGAAGGAATTTGTCAGATTTTGGTAAACTGTATAGAACTGTTTTTGTACCTTCATAATGTCGACTTAGTAGAACTTTTGTTTTTATCATCGGACACTGATGGGATTGATGTCTACGTTTTGTTCACCATTTTCACAAAAGCAAGTTGAGAGCATTAGGTTTTACTGAAATTGTGGTGGTCTTGACATTTGACCAGTGAAGTTGATTGGTCTTGCAGAGTTCACAAAGCAACTAAAGGTCAGCTTGCATTTTTATCTACTTAGCTGCATTTTGGTGAGTGTAACTTAATTTACCTATTTAGTACCACAGAGGTTTTACAGTGGACTTTGAATTCACTTCTGAAACTTAACTTTGTACTTGTTCAGTTTATGATTTTCTGTATTCCATAGCAGCTCATCAGAGAGTTTGTTCAAGTCCTCAGTGTCCAGACAGGTAACGTAAATGCGAAGAATATAAAGTTCTGTATGTGGAATTTTACTATCAGTGCTTTGACTATTTGGAAATACTTGATGTATTCTTCTTGTTTTATGGCTTTTGGTGTAGATAAGATACACTAGAGATTTCCTGAGGGAGTTGCATTATTTAGGTAGCTTTCAGTAAAACAGTAGGTTGGATGTATGTTTTGAAACTCTTTGTTATGGCTTTTAGCCCTGAGCTTTCTGGAAAGGGAGGAATTTGTATCCATTCCAACACTGTTATCCAAACTGAGTCTGTTTGCAACTTTCTCTGAAAATTACTGGGCATATAATGTTTAAAGCTAAGTTCTGTAGTTAAGTGCTGATGGTGCAGCCAACACCTAACAATTCCATGCTTAGCTGTTAAAAATCAAACATTATGTGAGATGTTACTATATGTTGGAGATCTTTCAGGGAAAGAAAATCTAAAGAAAATCTCAAGAAGTTATCTAGCCCCTTGCCTTGCTCCCAGACTGGCCTGGACCAGTTAATGGCTCTGACTAATTAATGGCTTCCCATGAAAGGGATTCCATGACTCTAAACAGCGTGTGCCAGCGTTGAACCGTGCAGCAGGGAAGTGACCAAAGCAAAAAAAAATCCTTGTGAGTTAGGTCAATTACTGCTCTCACTGGCAAAATACATGACGAATAGTGGCCTTCTATGAGCATTGCTGTCACGGTATCATGGGCAAGTCTTGCACGTGTCTTCTTTTACTCCATCATCTGAGTTGTTATTGAATATAGCCGTCGGGATGGAGCCTTGCAGGACTCCCCTTCAGTATCATCTCAGTGTCCCGGTAAGCTGTTGGCAGTTGCTCTTTGAGGTTATTGTTTACAACTGTCATTCTCCTTGTGACAGGTAGGAATTGGTGCTCACTAATTCATCTGTGACGTTTTCACACAGTTCCCATGTTAAAAGGCTGTGAAGCAAGTGAGATTTCTGCACCTAGTGCGCCAGTAGCCACTAGGCCAGTTACACAAAGGAAGAAATAGAGATGAGCGTGGTCTGGCATAGCTTGTTCCTGACACATCTGTGTTGGTTGGCTTTTGCTGAGTTATTTTTCCACATGTATTAACAAATACATTTTTAAAAAAATATATTTTTGCATTTCTCCAGGTTGACGTTGAGTGACACAATTCCTTGTTTCTTTTTATATTCCTTGTGTTTTCCTTCTGTTCTCTTGGACTCTTCAGGCTCTGTGAGTTCTCAGATATGATCATTAGTGGGCTGCATTAATCTAGCTAATTACTGGAGTATTTTAGACTAAATTGATCAGCTATTGCCAACTTGAATACCATCTAAGTCCTCTAAATACTTTTAATTCATTCTTTCAATTTCTTAACATGCTGCTATTCTCTTACTGAATTAGTTACTAACCTTTTTATGGCCTACAGTTTACCTTTTTTTAAATATTTATAGCCCCTTTTTATCCTCCTCTGTCTCCCTGGCTGGTGTTTAGCTCTGCAAATAAAGCTGTTCCTGGGGCTTTCGAACCATCTAAAACCAAGTTATCCGCCCATCTCTCAGCACCAGCCCCATCTAACCAAAGCCTACTACAAAATGACCAAAGCGAAGCCTTTGAAAATAGGATTTTTTCAGTGTTGCTGGCCCTGTGCAGGGGGACATGGCAGGGAGGCCGCCTGTGCAGCGCAGCCCGACGTCCCCTGCACAGGCTGTTCAGTGTGGAGCTATCAGAAGCCGTATGTACTTCATGCTGATAAATTCATGGGCCCAAACCTGCTAGAGCTGCACATTTTCTCATTAAGGTTTGCGCCGTGCTACGTATTTGCTCACCCTCCTGTTGGCTATGGCTGAACTCCAGCATGAGTACAGCAGTGTGAGAAACATTACGGAGCAGGCAGACGTGCCACGTCTTTTGAATGTGCAGTAGCTGCTTTGCTGTGTCTAAAATTATGTAACGCTGATCGGTGTAAATGCAGTTGAGTTATTTTACCAGGCATCATTCTGAGCGATTTTCAAGACAGTCATGAAACTGTAGCCGTTGATATCTCTTCTTTTCCATATGATGCTTATGCCGTCCAACCCATCGCTGGGGACTATAGTGCATCTCTGTTCTTTACTTTTTGTTTATTGGTAATGAGCTTGTAATCAAGCCTTCCTTTGTGTCTTATATTGTTCTTAGCAAACTGATAGTACACCTGGAAAACAAATGCGTGTTTAATACACAACATACTCAGCTCAACAGGATGGGCCTTAATCCGTAACTTTTTATTCCTGAGGTGCCTTAAAGTTCTAGCAGCCGTGACCTGCTATGAATTTTAACTCTTATTTTGGTGTAAATTATTAAATTTAGCTGTAAAAAGTCACTACATGTTTTGCAATAAAAAGCTCATTTTGTTTTGAATTATTTGTGGATCTTTTGAAAGGTTTGAAAATGGCTATTTCTTTCCAACCAAAACAATAATTGAAAAATGATGTCTTCTGAAAAAAAAAGTCTGAAATGTTTGCAAATGTCTTGCTGATATTTTAAATTCTTTATGGTTATTACAACTAATAATGTGTAATACAATGGCAGTTTCTGTCATCAAGGTGATATAAAGATGATACAGTTCACATTTGGTATCATAGGACCATGAGAGCCAACTAAAATAACTTTCTGTGCAAAGGGACTCCTTTTTCTCTCCATGCAGGACTTGAGGGAAAAAAATCATTTGTGTTTTGACTAGACTTCATTTGCTGAATTTATTTAGAAAGTAATTTCAGTTGTTTCAATGATTTTAAAAAATAGGAACTATTGTTACATATATTTTGCAAAGAGTCTGTTGCTGCTGTTAACCCTTGCCAAATTCACTCTAAAAGATGACTGTTTTCTTGAGGAGGTCTAAGCAATACTCTATATCCCAGACCACATTAAGAAGTACAGCACAGCTGTTTTTGGCTGCTGCAGTAAATCATTCAAGGAATTTGCTATTAAATTCTTTTATGCATCTGAAAGAATGGGTCTCTGTTAGGATTGTAACTTTGCCACTAACTAATGAGGAAAACTTTCCAGCTTCTGGCCTGCTTTCTAAAAGGACAAGCGTGCCTGTATTTTTCTCAAGTGAGAGTGTAATTCTACATCACTGAATTTGGTAGAAACTAAATCTAGTAATTTCATGAACATTCATTTCTATGCACAGCAAGCTCGAATAAATAATCTTGAATACCTGTAAAAACTACGAATCAGGTATTTTACTAGAATTGTTTTAGCTGATCTTGTTATCATAAAGAGACATAATTATAGAGTGCATATGAGATGTATAGTCTATCCGGGAGGATATACCCAGTGCGGTACCGAGTAGCACAGTGATGATAAGGCAGACTTGACAAACCATAATTCAGCAAGGCACAAGATGTTTTGGACTGCAGCCGCTGTCTGTCCTCAATTTCTTCTGGCCTACCCTGCCATTTTATCTTAAGTCTTTTAGCTGGAAATGCTGCGCAGTAACATGACTCTATGGACCTCACAGATGCTGGTGCCTCATGGAGAGAAATTTGGAAACCGCTGTCTTGCACAGTTTGGAAACCGTCTCTCTTACTCGCTTGCTCTGTGGCTCCAGGCATTTTCTCAGCACCCAAACATCTGTGGTGATGTCTCCCACACCACACGTACACACCAGCTCTCCATTTGGCACTGGGGGTAGGAGTGGAATCATAAAACAAATGTATTTTATGATTCAGCTATTAATGCTGATGCTGCTTTGGTTACACCACCTAGTTTGAGCTGCTGATGGCCGCACTTCACCTGTCATCAGTCCAGACGCAGGAGCAAGGGGACGTTTGCAGAGGGGCTCTCCGTGACTCGTATCCTGCACAGCACCCTGCTCCTCCGCTGCAATGAGACTTTACCTCAGCGAACACCCAAACCCCAAGCACGCGGGGCCGGAGCTTCGCCGGCGCTCGCTGCGGCCTGGCGGGACGGCACTGCTCCCTCGCGTGCCCCAGATCACATAGAATCATAGAATCATAGAATGCTTAAGGTTGGAAGGGACCTCTAGAGATCATCTAGTCCAACCCCCTGCACACACAGGGTCACATAGAGCATGTGGCACAGGACTGCGTCCAAGCGGGTTTGAAGATCTCCAGAGAAGGAGACTCCACATCCTGCTGCTAAAAATCTCCATGTTGTAGTTTGAGCTGCTGGGGATGACCATTAAGCTCAGACTGCTTCCCAGGAAATTTATATTTCAGCAAGGAAAAGCAGCTTTTCCATGATAGCTGTCCCGTTTAAGGGAAGGAGGAGAGTGGGAGAGGTTGGATCTCATGTAGACTGTAGGGACAAATCACTGTGTGCAGTTGCTTATGTGAAATGTTTGCTTTTAAACACTTGAGGCTGTTTCAGAATTCACTGATTGTTAATGATGGCCAAGGTCCATTGAAAAGCAGTAAAATAAAAGTATCTCTACGAGACTGTGCTTTGTGTGGCACCTGTGGCAGATACTTTGCAAGTACTGAGGCAAAATCCCTCTCCCTAGGGAGGTAATGGAGCGGGATAGGGATTTGAGTGATCCCCCCTGCCCTTTTCATGCCTTCTTTGGGTGTATCTATCCCAGACCTCCGCAAGGTGCTCTGATACTTGTCCAATTATAAATCTCTTTCTGTACTCTTGAACAGGCTTGTTGAGAATCGGAAAGGAAAAGTTGCATGAAAGAAAATTATATTAAACTAATGGTGAGACCTATTGTCAGCAGGGATGTTTTCAAGCTGTTTTGGATGAGACTTTAATGCCAGCAGATCGTATGCTGTACAGCTGGCAGGGCCAGAAAGTCCTTCTTTTTTCAGTGAAAGCCAACCAAAGCGATGGGAACACCAAAAAGCACCAACCGAAAGAGAAAAGATCACTCATGAACAAAACAGTCAGAAAGAGCATTTCTTCACAGGACTCATCTACAAATGGCTCCAGGTCTCAAGTAGATAAAAGCTCTGCCAAAAATGTATTAACTTTATTGCAAAAACTGCTTATAACAAAATATTGAAATGTTTCTCTAGCTGAAGGTTAGTTGTCCGGCCTCTTAGGGGAAGAAAAGCTGTTAACGTGCCCCTGAGGAGTGAATGAAAGCTGATTGTAATGAAACAGATGGTGAGGAATTTAACTGAAAACCAAGATTCTTCATTATTGAGACTGATCTACCTCAAGGTGCTCTTCAAGCAAATTGCTGTATTAAGAGGAATGTGAAGACATGAAACAATCCCAGTGGTTACCCTTGGTTAAATCTCTTGCTTACTGAGTTTCATATCGCATCAATTATTTTTAATATACATCTCATGTTTGCTAAACTATAACAAAATCCACATATTCTTAAGAATCTATCCTCATCTGTAGAATTATTCATATTGTTTAGAAACAGCCCATCCTTTAATTTGGAAGTTATTCTCAAAACAGTATGGTTATTTATATTATTCTTGCCTTTAAATAACTGTTATTTTCCAGTCTCTCCAGTTCCCAAAAGACTCTTTCTCACCCTTATCTCTAACTAACTTTATAGGAGACTTGTTCAAGTCTTTCCTCTTTGAAAACCTGATCCAGCTACTATTTTTCTTCTGTGACTTCCCAGTCCACCTCTTTGCTGTAAATACCATCCTGTCTGACATTTCTGCATGAATGTCTAGCCAAGAGTTGTAGCTCAGTAGAGCTACAGGAAAGTTTGGGGTTTTTTTTTTGCTCCCTGACTACAGCTCTTCCTCCACTTTCCCCTTTCTCCATTACTGCCACTTTCCTCTCTTTTCCTTTGGGCTCAGGAGGCCTCTTGGCTTGGCTAGTGTCTCCATGTAGATCCTTTTGTCTAAGTTACAAGTCTTAGCAGAGTCTTCTGCCTTCTTTGGCTAACATTTTTGTCCAGGCCTTTGACATCTCACCTGTACAACATCCTCTCCACTGCCATTTGCTGTCTGTCTGATCCTTGCAATAGCTTAGAGAACAGCTATCCACACATCATTTTCTTATCTATTGCTTTCCCATATTAGCCTGCTGTCTCTACTTTCCTCATGAGGTCCCCAGCTCTACCTTGCCAAAAATATGCAGGTTACCAAGATTGTCAGACCTTTTCCTGGCTTTCATTGACTGCACTTGCTATTTTTCAGTAAGCCTTGGGAGATTATTCCTGCCACTGATCTGTGAAGTGTCACATTTCCAAATGAGCACAGCTGCCCTGCTCACGTGGGTTATACACTCTCTGAACCTTACTGCTTTCCTTCAAATCCCTCCACAAAACTCTGGTTTGCCCAGATGCTTCTCCCAAGGCAGTGACAGCTACCAGGTTGTTACTGCTGTTCTCCCTGTCCTCATTACCTTGAGCACTGCCCATCTGTCCGTATCCATTTGGCATCTTTGCAGCAGGCTCCATCTGCCCGCTGCACAGTTGGGTCCTACTCTGTGGCCAGTGCTCTTTGGCACTTCCCAAACAGGCACCATTTGCTGTCACATAGTCCTTTTTCTCAGTTTACATGGAGAGGTTTTCCCCATACAGAATAGATGCCTTGCTTAGGCAGAAGTTGTCACATCTGCTAAATGCTCAAATAACTTGCATTGACTTTCTATTTCCTTTGCTGGTTCATTAATAGCTGAGGGGCTCCTGCTCCTCTAAATTAGTATACTAAACTGATATACTTTAGGTCACGCCTCTGAATTAATCATTCATTCCACAAGGCCCTTGCTTCTCAGATGACATCCTTTTTAATTGGGACTGCTTGCCTTGGCCCTTAGCATCCGAACTCAAGCAAAGGCATCTCCTCATGACATGTTTCCCTTTCACAGAGTCGCAGAATAGTTGAGGTTGGAAGGGACCTCTAGACATCATCTAGTCCAACCCCCTGCTCCAGCAGGGACACCTAGAGCACGTGGCACAGGGTGGCATCCAGGCGGGTTTGAAGATCTCCAGAGAAGGAGACTCCACAGCCTCTCTGGGCAGCCTGTGCCAGGGCTCTGGCACCCCCACAGTAAAGAAGTTCTTCCTCACATGGAGGTGGATCTTCCTGTGTTTCAATTTATATCCATTACCCCTTGTCCTGTCACTGACCACCACCGAGAAGAGTTTGGTCCCATTCTTCCTACATTCTCCCCTCAGGTATTTGTAAATGTCGATCAAATCTCCTCTCAGTCTTCTCTTCTCCAGCCTAAACAGGCCCATTTCACTTAGTCTTTCCTCATACAGTAGATGCTCCAGTCACTTCATCATGTTCCCTGCTTTCCTGCGCTTCCTTCTCCTTTCCTGCCCTCAGTCACCCACTGAGGGCCTTACCTGGGGCCAGGAATTGGAAAGGCAGAGACATAAGACAAGACTTGGACCAAGAGGCAGGGAGCAGGAATGTGCACCCGCAGTCCTGCTCCGAGCCCAGGCCCTCTGCTTCCTGCACAGTCGTTAGCAAAGCTGGGCCCAGGGAGAGTTTTTTCCACGGATAAGGATGGTCCCAGAGTGACAGGCTCAGGAGCAGCCCAGACCTGCTCTCCCCATGCTTGAAATCACCCCTGTACCGAGCAGCATTGCCTCCAAAGTGAGAACCCAAACAGCTGTTGAAAAGGCCTGAGTGTGTTTCGCCACTATGTGTTTAACACAAGTAGCTGTCAGGTCACAGCTGACAGCTCCATGTTATCCTAGGTGACCTCTGAATTGCTAACACTTCAAAGATGTGATGCGTTTTGCTGAATTTTTGGCACTTTCTGCCCAATCTCTGTTTCTCCATCCTTCTCAGGCTTCACCTCATTTATTTTTCATTTAATGCCCTTTTGTATGAAAAAGACAAGTCTTGTGGGAAAGGAAATTAATCGCCGACTCGCCTTCCCTTGTCCTTGGCACATCCAAAATGAGAACAGGCAATATAAAATCTGTGGGAATGACCCAGCACCCACGTCAAGCACTGGCCGAAGGAGGACTTGCTTGATCTGAGGCCTGGAGATTTTTTTTTTTTTTTTTTTTCCTGTCTGGGCAAGAAGCTGATCTCTATTTTGCAGACATAGCTATTTTTTTTTAGTGGTAATGTAACCCTTTAATATACTTTAATTTCTCTAGCTGTCATTGTCATATGAAAACACCCTGAAGTACTGCTTGTATTTATGCTCTGCTGTATGCTTTATTTTCCAAGGCAGAGGCATTTTTGGGGCGCAAGCAGCCCCAGCTGAGCACAGCTTTGCGTAATCGCCATTCACACAGTGTTTCATACAGGGCCATGAGGTGTAAGAACATATCCTTGGTGCTGATTCAGCTTCAAATGGGGGCAGGATTAGCACAGAAATGCAAACTCCCTATGCAGGTGGCTTCCCTTCCTGCACATGCACTCTCCCTTATCAAAAAATTAAAAGCCATTTGTAATCATGACCTATAAAATATATTTTCAGTCTCAGTATCTTCTCATTTCAGACACACCTACAGGGATAGTCCTTCACGCAGCTATCAGGGTATTCTTCCCTGCTGATTTCAATTAGCCAAACAGTAACCAGCCCAGTAATTAAAACAACCACAAAAAGCAGAGAGCAAAAAGTTTCCCATTTAAAACTGTGTTAAACCAACACATCAGAGTGATGTGATTTAAATCTCTAGGCTGAATCCTCCTTGTCCTCTTCATGCGAGCAGTGCTTTTGAGAGCAAAGGGATGTGGAAGAACAGCATTTAGTCCTGTATTAATAATGCATATCCTTTGACTGACAGGGAATGGGCTGGCAGAATAAATGAAAGCACCCTGGGATAAGAGGGAAAAAAGCTTCAGCTTTATGCTACAAACTGCATAGGCATAAAAGTACATTTTGTTCCACTATTAAACAAGGAGGTTTGGGATATAATACTGTCTCCTTCTGCAGCCCTTCCATTTTCTACTCATGGCAAAGAGGATAAAACTACCCACAGCTGTAATTGTTCTGTCCAGCTCTCACATGCCCAGGAGAATTAATCATGATCTGCAAAATCTACTGCTCTTATTTGCAAAGCAGCATTCTTCTGTACTGTAAATATCTATTGACCTTTGAGTCAAAATGCACAAAAGGTTCCTGTCCTTCATGTTGCAGAACTGCTCCTGAGACGCTGACAATTTAATGAGCAGTATATATCACTGCAGATGCTCAGGGCCTTCTTGTTTTCACTTAGCTGTTTCTTTTCTTTCTTTTTTTTTTAATGTGTTTCTTCTAATTGTCATTTGGAAATACAGGTCAACACACACACAAGCTGTAATTATGCTTAAATGGACCTGACCCAAATGCTTGTGAGTTTAGGTGAACAGGCCCTGGCCAGGCAGGGCCTGGGAGGTGCCCCAAGCCCTTGGAATGGGGCCGCGCTCCAGGGAGCCCCCGCGAGTCCCTCTGGTCACAGTGCACGGCCGGTCCGGGCAGCACTCGCTGTTGTTTCAATAGAGAAACACTCTGAAGAGGTGCTGACATCCATCTGTGCTTTATCTCATGGGGTTGGGGGGCTAAGCTTCATTCGATCTGAATTTACGCTATTTTATTTGGTTTGTGGTTGGTTGGTTGGTTTGTTTTTTCTTTCACCTGAAGAATTCCAGCCAGACACTTCCAGTCACCTCAGTAATTTGAAGGAAACCAACAAATTCCAGGAACCAAATTACCTCGCATTTTGCAGTGTAATAGCACTGTGCACTTCTACCATTCTGCCAGCCATTTGATAGTGTTTGTTATAGCTAAAATGAATTCATAATGTTCTTGTCTAGCTTCTGCCAAGCAACTTTTTCCGATGTTATTGGGCTCTTTCTCTAGATGATTTTTGTAATCTTATTGTGGCATATTTTGTGTCTCCAGAGTAAAGCCAGAAACTCTTGTATTAGTGTAGAAGGTCATCAGGGAGGGTAAAAGTCATTTTTTTTTCATTTCCAGTTGTAAAATTAAGGCTCAGTAACAAATGAAGAGCTGCTAATCGGGCTATGCATCTTTCCATTGCCTTAGTCTTGACCACTTACGTTCTATTGTGATATAATTATTGCATTAAAACATATTAAATTAACCTTGTTTACATTCTAAACCAAGCTCCTCGCAGTAAGGAAAAGTCAAAACTAAGGCAAGGAGAGAGGAGGCTTTCCCGAAGGTCATGTTGTTCCCTACCTCCACAGGGCCTCATGGGCCCAAGGCAAGACACTTTCCCAATCCCAGGGAAAAGCTGTGGGCAAAAATCTATTGCAAACCGAGGTCCCTAGCAAAGGAGGTTACAAGATGATCTTGTCATGCAGGATGCCTCTTAACCTATGACTGGTGTCCCTGTGCAGAACCTGCGTGGTGGCCCGGAAGGTCTTGAGCAAGGCACAGCTCTGACGTGGGAAGAGGTTGTGCACTGAGAAGTTGTACTGCTGGGTGGAGGGAATGCCGAGCGCTGCGTAATGTTGTCGGCACATCCAAGGCCTCCTCTGAAGCAAGGAAAACTCTGGAGATTTTATAGCTGAAGTCTTTTGGTAACACAAACAGATTGTAGGACCTAAACTGAGCTGCGTTTATTGCCTGCCTTGCCCCTGGCTATTATCATTTCTGGGGCACGGGCCTCAAGGCTGAGTCATGGGAGTCCTTGGAGTCCATGTCACCAAATCATGGGAGTTGCCACAGCCAAGCAAGCCCCTAGGCAGACTGGTCATCACGAGAGAGGATGGGAACCTGTGCAGGGCAGGGGCTGGGGCTGCCCACGCAGACCCTGCAGGAGGGCACTGGGGTTATTCGGGCAGACCAGGCCCTCATGGGGTCTCCACTAACACAGTCTGGCCTCTTAAAATCCTGAGAGGTGACAGTGAGGCTCAGCAGTAAGGTAAGCATTACCAGGCTGCTGAAAAAATAACATCCCAGGTGGTTTGGGTGAATATAAAATACCGTAAATTCTTCCTAATGTGTGAAGAACATTGAGAAACAAAGAATAAGTAATCATCTTGCACACTGGTATCCTTTCTGACATCTAAAAGCTTGTTTCTTTAGCCACAGAAAAGCAAAGTTTCTAGCTTCTCTTCTGAGCGCTCTCTGCAAGCAAGAGAGAAGCTGTACCTCCAAAAGGCAATGCGTCCAACCCGAGGTAGGGCTCTTGGGTTGTGGGAAGAAAGCCCCTCACAGTTCCACATCATCTGTAGTCCAAGATTTGTGGAGCCTGAGACTGATTTGTCAGGAGATTGGGAGTGGCGGGGAACAGGGTAGAGAAGAGACGAAATGGAAGGGAGAAGTGGGACAATTTAGATGATAAAGAAATAAACAACTAATATAGAGGTGAGACCAAAGAAACTGAGGCAGCTGGAATGAATATCTAGAGAAAATTAAGAGAATGGCATGAGCAGGGCCTGAAGACCCTGAGCACCCCCTGCAGCAGCTTCCCCCCGAGCACAAAGCAGAGTCCTCTGAGGGACGAACCTGCACAAACCTCAGGCATGATACTCTAATCACTAGTCACTCTAGTCACTAATTACAGCGCTGCGTGCAGCTGTTTGCAGTAACAGGAGGCCCAGACATCCTTCCCACATTATCATGGCAAGAGAAGACGTGATTCTCCCGCATGGAGAGACAAGCTCACAGCAGCACTGATCATGTTACTTGTTGCGTGTGTGGCTGCTTTTTGCTGTGGACGTGAGTCCTCTAGAGTAAAGGAGGTGACAACCAAACTCTTTCATCTTTCCTCTCCTCTTCGTTAGACTCTGGATTAAGTTTGAGTCCAAAGAGATCAGAGATGAAGGCGAGAATACTGAAAGGACGATGGTAGGTGACTGCAAATCTCACGAAGAGAGAAAGTCTCATGGGATTTCTTGCATGGCTGATTCAAGTTAGACTTTGATGTCAAATAATTGCAAGCTTCATGGATTATACTTTGCCCAGAAATGCTACCAGGACTCTGCTAGTGCAAAGGCAGTCAGTCCTGGAAAATACTGCAGACAACTGAACTCTAAAATAGACCCTGACAGTACACAGTCTGTTCGGTGCCCCAGCACGAGATGAGCGGGAAGGGTGCCGGGAAGCCCTGCTGACCAAAGCATGTCCAGGAAGAAACAAGAGCGCTCCTGCCTGCGGGCACTCACACTCTGCATGGTGGTTATGCCATTAATTGCCTTCGCCCATCCAGTCCTTTGTTTCTTCTTTTCCAAATGGCAGAACAAATAATGCTACAAACCTGTATGACCGCCGCCAGCTCTTCCAGATGAGGTGTCTCTGAACACATTGGAATAGCCTTTCCTGCGGCAGCAGGGCCTGGAAGTGCAGCAGGTCACAGCCCGCCCGGCTCCAAGGGGCTGTGACGCTCTCCTCGCGCGCGGCTGCGGCTGCGACTGCGGCAGGGACGTCTCACCACAGCCCAAGGCCACCGCCGCGCACAGCTGCTGCTTCGCGCGTCATAGCTTGGCCTCCCTAAGAGGCTCACAGGGATGGAGATGCCCATCCTTACGTTTCCTCAAGTGAAAGCACACCAGCTGGTGCGCCAGAAATGCTCACAGGTGTCCGTGAGGGAGAGTCAGGTCTTGGGTCCTTCCTCATTATTCTTTCTGCTAAAACCCAAGCAACAGCTATTCTTTTTGAGAAATCCTGGCAGGCCAAGAGCACTGGAGCCTCCCCAGGCTTTATTCTGCTGATGGTTTTGAAATCTCAGCTAGAGAAAGCACAGTGGGACCTTCTCCTGCAAATTCCGGTTTGGAGATCCCTTTGGCCTGGCACCTCTGACCAGTTCCTGACTTTCTCCTGTGCCCAGAGACACAGGACAAGCACTCCAGTGCTCAGTGCGAGGTGTCCCCACACCGGCTCAGCCCGAGGGACATGGGTCTGTGCCCTGCTCCATGTCCCCATGGGACAGGCAAAGGCTGAGGCAGAGGGAGCTTTTTCTGCCTTATTTCCATCTCAATTTCTGTGGCTTCCATTGCTCCAGGGTGGCTGCCAGGGCTCAGTCGTATCCAACACAAGTTTGACCGCTCTCATCCTGCCTTGCGGGCAAGTTGTAATGGCAGGGATTTACCCTTGACGTGACTGCGAATCACCCATTGGCCCTACGCTTTCCTCTTCGCTTTCTCACTAGAAGGCTTTGGTCAAAATCCATTGCACAGCGGCAGATGTGCTTAATGGCTTGTCCTCTTCTCAGATGTGGGACTGTGGGCACACAGTTGCTTGCTGGTCCTCACCTTGAAATGGATTTATTTTAGCAGCCTTATGTCCAGAGTTAATTTAAACCAGTGGAGGTCCCCCAAAATGGAAGCCCATTTGCTGTTCCTCACTTTGTTATTTAAAAACCAGAAAGATCATGACTAGAAAATCAGAGCTTCCCCTATAGTCCTTTGGATAACTGATCACTAATAATTTTCCTAGGATGGTTCTTATAAACTCTGTTTTTTCCAGCACAGCGATATTGTTGACTTGCAATAAGCTCTTGCATATTTCTCCATGGCAGAAATATCTGACTTGACCAGTAGGGCCAACCATTCACTGGGGTGTTTTCAAATTCACATGAGGAACTTACTTCTAGCAGGGAGGTGTGTGGTGGAGCATAGTGACATTATGGGGCATTCCAGTATTTTCACGTTGTTGTCAGAGGAGATGAGAGCCTGAACCATCTTTGGAGGGTGACAGCACCAGTGTGTTAGGGAAGGGGGAGCAGAGAGAGCTGCTGAGGTGCAAAAAGTTAGAGCAACGTGGCAATGAGTTGGCCATATCCATTAAAGGTCAGCACATGCATCCGTAATGTAGCACCCAGGAACGTGTTAGGAAGAACTTCCTGACTGTAGGAGTGGAAGAGCTCGCCTGGGAAGGACATTGGTCTGCCACGCTAGGTAAATGTCTAAGAACTGATAACAGCCAGAGCTGCTGTTGCCTTGTGACAGTGTGATAGGCTATGAGGTATTTCCAAGACTCTTCCAGCATTAGTTTCTGTGGTTTTCATGAGTCAGTCCTTCCTGAATTTGCCAAGACACAGTTTGGAGCCTCTGCCTGCAGCTGAGGCTCATCCTCCTGCAACACCAGCTGCACACCCAGCAAAAACAGTCATATTCTCCTAGCCAAACACTGCAGTAAGTCACCATCCAGGTCTCTCTCACCACATCTCCTTTGACTTACTGGGGCCAGGGAGGTCCATGCAGATCCTCATCCTTGTGTTTTGGGTAGAACTGCCCCATTTCCCAGTGAATCCTCCAGTTGCCTTTTCCTGGTAGCTGCAGCCCTTTCTGACCATAAGACCCAGTTGTGGTGAACCAGAAACATTCGTAAGAACTCCCTTCTGGTCTTTCACTCTAACTGTAACCTTGATGCCGACAGGACAGATGAGGTACAAGAAATGCTTGTAAGAAAGACATTTTTTCACTTTAATAAAAAATGGGGAAAAGCCAGTGTGAGAAGATAAGAAACAACCCAGGGTTCAGGAAATGAAGCTGAATGACATGAAGGCTCAGGAAATCAGTCTGCTGAGCTTCTCAGAGAAAGGAGATCTGGGAATGGAGTGGGAGGAAAATCCTACACAGATTCCTATGGTTGGTGGCAGAAGGGAGACAAATTTATTCAAGAAATAAGAGGCAAACTGCCATGAAGAAGGGTAGTTAAACCTGTACAGTTTCTCCAATGCTAGATGAAATCTGCTGTTGAATAGAGTCCTTTAGACACCATGTAATGTGTTTTTAAAATGCACTCTTGTGTGCAGGTTCTGGGGCAGATGCAAAGGGCTGTGAATGCAGACATTCAGACGAGATGCTCCTACTGCTTCTTGGGGGTCTCACAGCGTATGGAGCTGCACATCACTGACACTGTGTGGAGGTGAATGCTCTGCCCAAGTGAGGCAGTGCTGTACAGGTAAATAATCTCAGCCTGTGGTGATACATGAAGGCCTGTGGTTTATTAGTACCACCTTCCCCATACTGTCATGCTTTGGCATCATTTTGGGGCTGGGAAAACATTTTAAGGGTTAATGAATCCAAATGAACCGCCTTATTCTCACCTTGCTACTTTCAGGGAAAACCACTGGGATCAGCGTTCCTGCTTTACAGCCCATAGAAAGACTTATCCACCAAGCTCCTTTTCTTGCAGGTTTGTGCCAGATTTGGCACAGCCGCCCTGCAAGGCAGCCTCTCTGACTGTGATCTGCACTTGAGATATGACAGAGGGGCCTGGAAACCCACTTCCCATTGCTCGTTTTTAGCGTGCAGCTGGCGGATGCTGCTGGGGCATCCTGGCAAACAGAGGAGCAAGGCTAGTGGCATCCAGTCCTGTGGAACAAGCAGTGGTGGAGCTAGGACTCAGCACAATTTTGAGCTCTTGCCTAAAATTGATAACTCTTCTCTGAAAACGGATCTGGTTTTGGTCTCCTAGAGCACCACACTAGCATTCAGGCTAAGGGGAATGTGCAGCACATCTTTTCCTGCTAAATATATTCCCAGTGGGGGCAGCATCAGTTTGGTACATGCATCCTCAGTAAGCACCTGCATAACAACGTGTAGATTCAAGCAAGAGGGCAGGATCAGCATTTTGCAGTAATGGGCTTTGATGAGCACACAGCGATGACGGAATGGGACTGCTGCGTAAGCACAGGAGGAGACAGAGCATCTTTCACCTTTGCAGCTAGGATACAGGCTGTTACAGCCTCCGATCCAGGCATTTCCCTGTGACAGCTGCACACATGGCTTGTTTAGAGTGCAATGGGCCTAACATAAAAGCAATCCAGGCAGCTACAGAGAGGCAGCAAAAGCCAGTGTTAGCAGAGAGCTGCCACCAGAGGCAGACCCACAAAAGCAGCTTCATTATCTTTACCTTCAGCACTCAGAGAAGCTAAAAACACCTCTTCTCCATGTGTTCAACAGCCAGGGTGTCACTTCTGAAGGTTGCCAAGCTGGTAACAGCAGCAAAACCCAAATGTGGGCATATAATAGAACTGGGCTTCCAGTCCAAATACTGATGAGATGTTGTTGTTCTGATTCATACAGTTTATCCCAGAGTCTCTCCTCTACCCTGAGACTTTTGCAAAGCAATTATCTGCTCTTTCACTCTACTTTCTCTCTACTTACTGTATCTTATCCTTATTTTTCTAACATGGTTATTTTCATGTTGTCAAGTGTCACTAGCTTAGGAGCTACTGTAAATCTATCCTGCCTTTTGTAGTACTTTCTACCCTCACTCACGGAAGGTGGTTTTATAGCATACCCAGAGGTTCAGTATTAAGGTTTGTAAATATTTGTTTTGCCTTTGAGCTTGCCTAGTAGTAATTTGTTTTAAGCCGTATGAAGTGGTCCTCTCAGAGAGCAGAGCAAACTTGTTTTAAACTGTTGCAGCAACCTTTTGGAAATAGCTTCTTGAGCATCTCTGCCAACAAGGTGTAAGGGAAGAGGCAGAAAATAGGGAATTTTTCAGATCCATCTAGCTTTGAGCTTTTGCCATTTTCCTTGCTGCCAAGGGCAACTTCTCTGAGGCAAAGGTGCACCTTCCCTACAGGACAGCTGAATTACATACAAGTCATGTTGCTGGGACGATGTTACTTTTGTATCTCGGGAACCAGTTAGTTGAATTTTATGACCCATATTCCGTAATTGTCCTTACATAACGGAAGGTAAGATGGGTCACCCCAGTTCAGACTAACTGGTTACATATTCTGTCTCCAGCAGAGACCATATGCCAATAAACACCCAGCAAGAACCTAAAAGAAAGAACCAAAAAATTGCCCCTAATATACTTAAAACCACTAAGAACTACATGAATAAAACAGGCACTGTTGGCTAGCAAAGTAATTTTTCCTTGTGCAGATTTCCCCAGAGCTGAGCACTGTTGTTATTGTGAAAAAATAGAGCAAGATATTTATTAACTCTCCAAGGAAGCAAACTAGAAAAGCAAGCAGAAGCAGAGCACCCTAATGAACTCCTTCTGTTGAAAGTGGGACACTTACCAGCAGCAGCAGCCTCTCCCCAGCGCGGGTCCCAGCACATCTTTAGCGAGGACACCCGGCAAGGAGGCTCACGCTCCCCTCTGGAGCAAGGAGCGTCTGGGCTCGCCGGCTCCGGGCAGGATGTTTTCCTTAGGCCTTGCCAGATACAACCTGGGATCATCACACCATTACCTGCAATGAGATGCACTTGTTTTGAAAATCAAAATGCAGCAGCAGGTATTGCAGAACAGCACGCGAGCAGGGAAGAGTTGGTTTCTTCCTCGTGTTTTCTTGGCAACAGGCCCCCATGCTTACACCCTCTGCCTGGCACTGAGAACCTAGCAAGCACCTAGAGAAACAGCTAAGTTGAGGGCAACCATCAAAGTGCAGAGTAGCCAAAGGGAAGCAGCTGCCTGACCTGCCTGCAAGCTCGGCCTCTCACAGAGAGGAGCACGTGCCCTTGCAGGCAGCTCTGCGGGAGTGAGCTGAGGGCTGCTTTCGACCAGCTGAACATGCATCAGATGGAGACAATCTCCACCCTTCACACAGAATCCCTCCTCAGTCACGGGCAATTTTCCCCCTGGCATTTGGGGGAGATGCAGGAGTTCGGCTGGTGTGTAGCAGCTCCGGGGGTTTGCGCAGAAGCTGTCGGGCTCCTGCGCCGGCCGGGACGCGGCGGGAGGGCGACGGGCAGCCCTGGCCGGCGGTGGGATCTCTCTCGTTGCGTGTCACTGAGCCCAGTGTGTTACCAAAGTGACAAGCGACCGGCCCCGCCACATGCTGTAGCCCCGAAGCGCGAGGCAGCGCCAGGCCGGCCCCGCGGCCGCCTTCCTGCACGCGGCTGCACCGGGGCGACCGCGCGCTCCCAACACTGACTAGCCCTGAATTCCCATTGTGGGGGACTCCCCTCTTTCACCAGCTCCCGAAACGTGGATGGGAAACGCCTGGGATGCACAAACCCTGGCTTTTAGCTAGTTAGAGGTTGTAGCAGCAGGGATGAGCACTTAAAACCCCTTCATCAACCAAGGGTCAGGCCGTGGCAGGGTTGTGTCAAGCCTTAAATAATCCCTTCTTATCGCTGAGCAAGAGTAGGGGAGTTTTAATGCACTGGGGGCCTGCACTGCCCATGCTTGCAGCCCGCGGCGGCCGTGCGGGGACAAGAGGCGGCCGGCGGCGCCACAGCCCCTCATGGCAGCGCTGCGCCGGGCCGGGCTCTGCGGCGCTCCCCGAGCAGCACCAGCCGCCTGGAAAACCACGTTCTGGGGGCAGGTTACTAAAGATACCAGGTTTGATGGTAACGTGTGAGGAGCTTCTGCGGCGTCCTCAGGCACTTCAGTAGCCTGCAGGCCTCTGTCTCTTCCCCTCAAATGAAAAATGAACCGCGGCTGAAACAAGGTCAAGGACTCTTAGCCTGTTTTGTCTGGGTTTCCCTATTTCGAACAGAATTATATGTTCCAGCAAGTATTTTCTACTGTTGTTTCAAATTTAAAGAGACAGTATTGGGAAACTTCACTCCCCAACTCAGCCGAGAATTTAGAAATCGCAATGGGCTCCTATTTTGTGCAGGTCCGTTACCGATTTCCTTGTTTGGATGCTGCGACACAAATATGGCATGCACGAGCTATCTCTTTATTTTGTGCTTTGCATTGGCAGATGCGTTTATTGTTTCACCTGATAATGACAAAGCCCCCAGCACGTTTTACACAGTCTGTATTCTGGGCTCAGCTTTAGCCTTCAATGATAAGCGGCCTTTCGTGAAGAAGCAGCCGTGTTGAAACAGCCCAGAGCAACGCAGCACTGCAGTTCAAGACAGGAAGCACAGGAGAATGCTCTGCTGAGATGAAACAGCACGAGAAACCCAAACAGCAAAAATAATTAAGCTATTGCACAGCTCCTTGTAATTGCCCAAGAAAAATTTGCCCAGGGTCCTGGAGCTAACATACTGGAGCATAACTCTGTAAAAAGCACCACAGGCTTTTTACTCTGATGGAAATTTTCCATCCTGAAGCATGCAAGTAAGTTCTACACAGGTATCACAAGGGAGTGTAAAAAATGACATTAAAATCGAGCAGAAGGTAATTGAGCATGGCACCTTGGCTTATGGTTTGTTGAGCCATCCCAGGGAAGAAATGGTTCAAAAACTCAGAAGAAGGGCTTTAATTTTTTGCAGATTTTGGCGGATGGAGGCTGTGAGCGCTCCCAGCTGTGTCATGCGCGGGACCCTGCGGGGTGCAGAGGAGGAGGCACCTGAGAAGGGCAACACAGCCTGAAACCACTGCTCTCCTCCTACATATTTGCGACTTGCCTGCAGCTTAGCTATATGCACAGAAACATTTAAATGGATTTGTGCTTATGGCTGCCAAATCAGCAGGGTACCATGTGTAACAGGAGCAGAGACTAGGAGAAATTAATCCCAGCTCAAGCACTGGAGTATCTTGTTCCTGAATGCTGTCACAGGGGTTGCAAAGGCTGCGTTACAGGAGTAGCAGGGAGGTTGGTCAGGAGGGTAAGGGGGTGTAGGTGCCTGGGAAGGGCATGGGGATAGAGGCGTTGCCTTCCTTCAGTGCCACACTGGCTGCTTGGCCACTCCAAGGACAAAAGGCTCATGGCAACATAGGAGGGGGATATTATTACCCGGCAGAATGAGGGGGATTTTGGAGAAAATTTTCTCTCTTTCCTCTTGAATTGGGCTGCCAGGGCTTTGCAGGGCAAAGCAAAAGCTGGAGTTGCTAGCATGGTGCCTGCGGTTTTGCCAGCTGCTCAGACCTTGCTCCTTGCATCGCTTGCACCTTCAGCCCAGGAATGGGCAAAACAGGCCAGGGAAGCAGCACCCCGGGCGGGCACTGCACCCCAGGGCCCTTCTCCCTACAGCCCTGGTGACAGGGGGCTGCTGTGGCCCCCTCAACAGCACATCCGTGCACAGGGGCAACATCCCCCTTCCAAAATATGCAATTGCTTCCCAAGGAGTATACAAGCTGTGAGGTCTTCTCAGGCTGAGACTGCGGCGTCCGTAGCAGGGAAGCCATATAGTTGTTTACTGCAAACGTCTCCATAGAAACTCTTTCTCCAGGGCTGAAGACTTGAATTCTGCGTTGCAGCACAGAGTGCGTTTTCTACCTCAGCTCCAGTTCCATGAGCTTTATTGGTATTTTTCATGGTAGAATTGTTTGGAAGGAAATAATTCAAACTAATGTATCCCCTTGTGTTTTTGAAATTATGTGGAATTTAAAATGCTAAATTAACTAAATCATTTTAAACATGCAAGCACTATAATTATGAAGGGAGGAAAAGTAGAAAAGTCTGCCTGTTCCAATGTTTTCAGGCTATAATTCTTGAAACCATTCAATAAAGCAGAATGATCTAAAAAGTAGAGAAATTAAACCCACAAAGAGCTACTCCCAAACTCTAAAGCAGCATTGCAAATGCTCAGGATTTTTGAAGAACCAGGCTCATCCAAAGCTGGCAGTAAACAAAAAAACATGGAAAAGGGAACACTTTGCCCATGTGTGTGCTCCCGGCCGCAGGCAGACACTGTCCTGGCCGCCTTGTCCAGACCAAGCTGCTCCTTGAGCTGGTCCTGTGGCTTCTGCAGGCCCTGGCAAGCCCATGAGCATCACCACGGCCATGCCTACCCTGTGCACGTGCTGGAGCAAACCTGCCCTGGGGGGACCCACACTGCAGTCAGCATGAGAAAAGGTCCTTGTCATTTCTTGGACTCCGACTGACCCAACCAACAGCTTGGCTGCAAGGCAAGAGAGAATGCAAAGTGAAGGAAAACAACAAAGAGAGCACACATGAAAGAATGAGCAAAATGCCTGATGCCAGAATGGAGAAGTAGCTGATGGCCCAACGGGCCACACTGAGGAAGGGGAGATGAAACGTATGGAAATGTGAAACTGAGCAAGTGAGGCACGTCCTACAAAGAAAAAAAAATCACAGGGGCTGTTAGCAATAGCAATGTCCCAGTGAGATGAAACAAGAATGCAAAAGTTTAGGGTGGAAGAGGGAGCCTGCCTAGATCAACAGATAATTTAAGAAGCAATATGGAGAAGACACAGCCTGCTATTCCTTTAGAGTAACTACTTTAAAAGGAAAGGAAAATAACTATGGTCCCTGAATCATCCCTTTTTCCTCCCAGTGTTAGTGCCTGCAGGAGCATTCAGGTGCTGCTTGGGTCCAGGGCAAAGCTCCAGCCTGAGCACTGAGTCTGGCTGCCTCTGTGCTGCAGCACGGGAAAGCCCTGTGCTGAGAGGGAGGTGCATGGGGAGAGCCAGGCTGCCCACGGGATATTATGAGCTCTGGAGAGACGCAGATTTTCAGGAGCAAGCAGCAGGACGCTGCACCAAGGAAGCAAGGGTCCTTCCCTCCCTCTTCTTGTGGCAGTATCACCAGGTGCAGTTCAGGTGCCGTGCTGCTCCATCCTCATCCTGTGTCCATGGGCCTGCCTCCGAGATGCTGCCTTGCTGCTTTAGACTCTCATGTTTCACTGCATGGAGAGGCAAAAAAAGGGAGCTTTAATACAATAGCCAATATCAGGACCATGCTGCTACAACAGCCTGTGCTTCCATGAACAGCTTTAACACAGCTACCATGTGGCAGCCCTGAAATGACCTTTTAATTCCGCCTCCCTCTGTTTAATTACTTTTTTTTTATCTCTAGATTGTATCTACTCTGAAGTCTTAGTTTCCATCTTCTCCCCCTTTCAATCCTTCTTTGCCCACCCCCTCCCAATGCCTCCATCAGTCCCATTCCTTGCTGAGCTGGAATTGCACTTTACAGCAAGTACCTTCCAATCTCAGAGCAGCCGAAGCTGTCCAGTGGGAGAGGTCACAGAAACACAAGTGCACAGTTAAAAATAAAGCAATAAATAATAATAATAATTTTTGGCCTCGCTCCAGTGCTCGCTGTAGGTCATGAGCTTGTCTTTGCCGCAGCCTGGAGCGGGAGCTGGCCCAGGACACGGGTCCTTCCCTCCAAGCCAGCAGCTCTGGATAAATCCGACAGTAATCCCATCATAGCAATAGCGCACAATAAAGAAAGCCAAGTACCATCTTAGCTTCTACCTCCTCGGGTCAGATCCTGGCTGTAAGTCACCCGGCCGCTCAGCGGCACGGCGCGCTGCGGAGGGAGCCCGCGAGGGCTCCGCCAGGAGCTGCTGCTGGAGCCACGTGTCGTGTCCATGCCAAGTCGCTCCCTATTCCTGATGGCTGCGGTGCTGGGGACTTTGCGGGCACGGCTGGGCTCTGCTGTGCCCAGTGTCCTGGCACCTCTCAGGTAGAGGCCTGTGTGCAGGAGGGGGGATCTCTTATTCTAGCATTTAGCTGGGCCCCCAGGAAAGGGCGAGAGCGGGAGAAGGTGGGGACATGTGGCCAGCGACGTGTTTGCCCCATCCCCACAGCGCAGTGGCCAGCAGCCTGGGCGTGGGAGATGGACGTGCCCGGGTTTATTGTGGTTCCTCCGCTGCTTTCAGCTTTCACTATGACCAATGTGGGTGAAAGGAACAGAAAAGCCTCTCTGGGCTTCATCTTCATCTGCCATAGGCTGTTCACCACGAGCCTTTCCCAGGCTCTTCCCTGCGGCTATTTAAGCATCAGGCTCTGCACTGCCCAGGAGATGCCGCTCCTGGGCCCCTGCAGCTTTCCCAGGGGTTTGGCTAGTGCCACCCCTGGCAGATCTGCAGCAGGGGACAAGGACCCCATCTTCAGGAGGCACTTGGATGTTGTCAGCGTTTCACGTATTGCAAATACATTTAGCTGTGGGCTCAGCCTCCCTCTCATCAGGTACTCATGAGGTTTTTGTATTTTGCTGCAGTGTCTTGTGTGGCAGATGGTGCTGGGTTCGATTTGGATTATTCCTGTTCTGCTGGTGTGCCTCTCAAATGTGCTAACTCATGTACTGCTTGGCTGTGCTTATTGCAGGAGCACCATCAAGGACCCTTTAAAAATAAACCTCTCTGAATGCTTACTGGGAGCTGCATCTTTGCCTAAAATTCAGAGCAATACCTTCTGGTAATCCTGAAAATAATTACCCAGCCCAACTGCTCCTTGACTGATGAGGAGCTTGAGAAAAATAATGATTTTCATTTTCACTTAAAGTGAACAGGCTTGTCTAGTATTTTGTAATTCCCTCGTTTGGCAATCGGTGTCATGGATGGCCACCAATGCTGTGCCCAGCTGTGGGGCTGCAGCTGTGTCTGCTCCCTCTGCTGGCAAACAGTGCGTGGCTGGAGCCCAGAATTGTAGGTCCTACAGAAATCACCTAGGGTAGGCTAGGTGCATAGGTATCTTTTGTCTTTAAAAACAAAATAAAACACCCTCCTGTAGCATTCTGCTCTGAAGCATGGCTGAATGATCCTTCAACAAAATCTTCTGTTGAGCCCCCAGTAGTAGACGTCGAGAGTGCATGACTGAGTCAGCCTGGACACAGTAGTACTTCAACTGCTCCTCAAGTGGCTTCATATTAAAATCATCTGGCACTTAAATCAGGCCTTGGACAAAGCTGGGAAAAGCATGTGGAGCAAGGCTGTGGCTGTGCAAGAGTGCTGCTCTGTGGAGTCCTGCCATAGGAGCCCATCTCAGAGGGCAGGGGGTTCATGTGACAGTAGGAACCAAGTTGCTGTCAAGAAACACAAGTGGAGGCACGCTCCAGATCTTGGTAGGCTGTGCTAGAGGTTGAACTGCAAATGGCAGGTCCTGCCAAACAGGTTGTAACAGCGGGGACAAGGACATCTGGTCCTATCCAAGCAGGTATGTTCTGTGTGTGCTGCAGATTTAGTATCTGCAGCTGGGAATGATCAGGCAACATCTGTGAGCTAATATGCATGAGACGTGAAGTAGAACATCCACCTGCCTTCTGGAAGACTATTCTAACTCTCAGACTGGAGTAATGAGAAACTAGTTCCTCTCATAAGACATTAAGAAGAGGGAGGAGGCAGTTCCTAAAAAAAGGGCCCTGTCCTATTAAGATTTTCCTGGGCACAGGAAGGCACCTGTTTTCCACTGCACTCACATCAGTCTGACCACTTGGGCCATCTCCGTCCCTGCTGTGTGGTATGTATGCACTGCAAAGCAACACGCGAGGAAGACTGGAAACACCAGTGAGTTGAGAAGCCCCAGAAAATAGACACCCCGCTCACTTCAAAGCTATGCATAGTCCATGATCTGAGCAAACTACATGCCAGCTAGACCCAAGAGGGGCAAACTGCTGCGCTTTCACAGGCAGGTATGAGGAAACACTGCCTCATACTCCTTCTACATTTTCCTATTCTACAGCGGCTGAGTTTCTCACTCTACCCTTGGCAAGCCCCCACTCTAGGTGGGGTGTCTGCAACACATTATAGAGGTGGAGTCTCTGTGTTGTGACAGAGAGTGTGACAACTGTGACAATTGGATAACACAGGGTCAGGGCCTCTTTCCTCTGGTTCCATTGGCCCATCCCTCTCCTCTAAAGCTGGATGGCACGTGAGCTCAGCGGCTTCCCCCAGAAGCCAGGAGGAGAGGAGAAGCACTGCTGGCCTCCGGTGCTCTTCACTGCGAGTTGGCAGGGCCCTGAGGGCACCTATAGGCCTCACTGTCCCTGTTCACCTCCACACACCCCTGTCCAAGGCCGGACCCAGGTCCCCATTTCGGTGCAGCTCGGGGCCATCATTCCCTGCCCCACACCCTGGTGGTGTTGGCCTCTAGCCCTGTCACGGCCTCTTGATGGCCCTCAGTCCTGTGCTGTAGGGAGCTCAGCTCCTGGATGGAGCTGTCTCATGTTTTCTCCAGTCTTGTCTCTGGCCCCATCTCCTTTTGCTCATGACTGGACTCCCTGGGTGGACCTGGTGAACTACTGATGATGTTGGAGGCTGTTGATGGACACCATTACCAGCCCCTGTCTGTGCCCGGGGCACCCAGCCCTAGCTGTGTGGCACCCCATCAGTAAGGACACTGCACCAAGTCATCCTTGGCTCCCAGATCCCCATCCCTGGGGAGCAGCTGACCCTCACTGTGCCTTAACACATGTATCATCTTGCAGAATGAAGGAGAACTGCCAACAGAACCAGCAAAATCTACTGGGGGTAATAGCTCATGGCACAAGCCAGGGCAGAACACACCGTGCTGTCCCTTCTCTTTCCAGTGTGATCATCTCCTCATCACACACTGAACGCATGTTTGCGCTTTCTCTGCTTATGGATGAGGCTGGTTGACAGATTCATCAAATCCTTGTGTGAGATTTTCTTTTTTCTCTGGTTGCTGCTATTACTGACTTGAAGAAGGGATTAATCAGTCTTGTAGGCCTCATCTAGGAATGTTTTTCCAGAGCTACTGAACATAGTAATTAATTAACTGATACATGAATTGCAGTAATACTCACTTCATGAGTGAGACTTCACTCATGTAAGCAGGATATAAAAATAGTATTTTCCCAATCCAGCAAACAATGAGGATATTTGAATTAGAAGCCCTATTTTGTCAGGATCTATTAAAACTGCACGGATGGGAACCACTTTGAATGGATTCTTTTTGTTCAAAGCACCTGTTTTTCTTCCCCAAGACTATGCAATCCTTTTTTATTTTGTTTTCAGTTTGAATATTGATGGTGAAATATGAGACAGACCAAGAGCTTAGGATCCTGTAAAGGTGCTATGTAAACAGGCCCAACACAATGCAGTAGACATGAGTTTAGATCCTAAGGAGAACTAAGTGCCTCTGAAATGTTTTAGAAGGGCTATCTCTTGCCATTCTGTTTCCTGACAGCACCCGGCAGTAATGACCTGTCTTGGATAAATACCAGCCTTGTTCTCCATGATCTCCGCACTGAGCTGCTAGTGATGGTGGCAGGTTTTGCATAGGTCCCTGGTAAGCGAGAGCATCAGTTCATTAAAATCCAAGCATCCAAACTCCTCGAAGATCATTGTAACTCTGAGGTGCTACTGACTGTGCTACGTGTCAAGTGAGGGCCCAATATCAAAGGTCTCAGGATCCCTACCGACCTCCTGAGCCTGCCTGTCTCCATCCCTCCATCCACCCCACGTCTGAAAAGTCTTGTTTCAGCTCCTGCCGCAGCAGCTCTCAGTCATTTTAAGATAAGCATCTTCTGTTATCACTCACTCCAGGCTTCTCACTCAGAGAGGAAGGACAAACTGTTTCTGCATCAAAAGACAGTTTATTGCTTGGATTCAGCACCTTGAAAGGCAACCTTTCTTTTGCAAAAGAAACTGGTGTCATCTGAGACTGCTTGACTTTGATCGCAGAAGTTGCTGCCACTTTAAAAACAAGCCAACATGCCCATTTGAGAGGAAGTATTTCCTAACGATAGTTAAAAAACAACCTGTAGTTGGAATAAAGCAAGGTATAGATGGATGCTCAAGGGCTCTAGAAAGGCTCTGTAGTCACTGTATTTATATTATAATTATTTGATCAAATTATTAGAAGTCTTGCAGGCTGAGTAGCAAGTTAAGAGGCAGTCTTGATTGTGTCTGGAGATGAACTTCAGACATACACCAAGAAAAATCTCCAGGGGAATTTTGCAATATGCACAGCAACAGTCTCTGCTTTCTGCGTGAAAACCAGCCCATCTCCCCAAACACTTCCTTCTCCAGCAAAGTCTACAGAAACCAAGCAGGCAAATGCCAAAATAGATCTGCACAGTGCCCCTTGTATACAATATGATATGCTTAGACAGAGTCCTAACTATAAGCTATAAGTTACTATTGTAAAAGAGAAGCTCTTGGCATGCATTAGAACCTAATCAAAACAAAACCCGATTCACGCAGTTGCATTAGCCAGCCTGCACAGAGCCAGATTAAATATATATGATTATACTGCAAACTCCACAGGAAAAAGCCAGAGGGGCAATTCTCTTTACTCCTACACAGCCTAAGTCAGAAGGACCTGAACTAAAAGCAGCTGATTTGCTCTAGCAAAGTAAGAACAGCTTTGTATCATTCCACAGCTTGAGCATTAGACAGTAGTTAGATGCTCTGTATTTTCTTTTTTCTATTATTAGGCAAAACCAAGGCAAGGCATGAGGTGCCTGTGGTGCAGTGCTGTCTGCAGTGGCTGTGCTCCTGGCCACGGCAGGAGCCTGCAGGAGACAGCTCTTCTGCTCAGCCATCCAAGTCTCCTGATGAGCAGGGCCCTGAGCAAGGGACTCAGTGCCTTGCCTCCCTCGGCTCCTACACACCCCTACCCAGGTCCATTTGTTCATCTTTTTCTTCCTTGCTTTTCCATCACCTCTCTCTCATGCTCTCCCAGTGGCATTCAATGCCCTCTCCAATATACCTGTAATCAGTCTCTAGGAAAATAGGGCCTTGTTTTTCCATGTTCTTCATGTGTAAAAGCCATTTTTATTTTAACCATCACTATATGACAAGGAATTTAATTGCTGCCCATCTAACCTGAGCAGCTTTTGCTGAGTAGCTGAGTGCCTTGTGTGAAAGGCAGCTACAGCCCCAGCAGTAACAGCCACAGCATCATGTTGTGGCTAAAGTTCATATTCAGGCAAAGCCAAGGCTTTGATCCCAGCAGGAAATTTCAGCAAGCATTTACAAGGGGTGCTGCTGATCATACCCAATAAAGCCCTGCAGGCACTACACATCAGGATGAACATGAATTGAAGCACAGACACAACTTGAGTGTTGAGATTGAAGTGAAAACAGAATTGGAAAGGAAAATGCAGAAGAGATTAGTAAGTACAGGCAGCAGTTGTCATGATGAATCTCACATGCCTGTAATAAAATGGTCTTAAAGCCATTCCCTGTTCATGCCTTTATTAGAAAGGTGGAGACAGAGCAGGCTAAGCTTGAGGGGAGGCTGCAGAAGGCCTCTCTTCCTGATCACCCTGGAAAGACACACGCCATTTCTGCTCATTCAAGCAATGTCAAATAACTTCAACCTCATGTCATTATGGAAAACTGTATCTAACCCTGTGCTAAGACAAAAATATTACAGTTAGTTACACAATCTCTGGCTACTGAACCAGACACTCCAGGAATGAATCTTGCCAATGTCCTGGAAAGCCACATTATAGGAAACTCACACCCAGTCTTCCCAGACATGCTTAGAAATCCAGGTTTCAACGTACATATTTGGTTTCACTATTTTCAAAACTCTGGCTGCAAATAGATTACTTGTCCTTGAGACCAACCACCATTGAGCAAGTCCTGGACACTATGAATGGGGACGCAGGATCAATCTAGGTTGCTAATTACAGCTAGTGGTTAATGCCCTTGCCTCAAAGTTACTTATTTTAAACAACAGCTGAGTGCAAAAAATCATGGCTCTGGGCATTAAATAGCTAGGAAACCATAAGCATGTCCTACTGGAATCAGCTATGTAATTTAGAAAAGGTGATTTTAAAGCAGCACTTCCAAATCCAGAAGTCTTAAAGCTCTTTATGGTTCTAGGTGCAGGTTTTGAGTTGTACCAGGCCAGTCTGGGGGAGCTTGTGCCCTTTTCAAGACCTTCACAGAATCACAGAGTCACAGAATGGTTGAGGCTGGAAGGGACCTCTAGAGATCATCTAGTCCAACCCCTCTGCTCCAGCAGGGACACCCAGAGCACAGGGTGGCATCCAGGCAGGTTTGAAGATCTCCAGAGAAGGAGACTCCACAGCCTCTCTGGGCAGCCTGTGCCAGGGCTCTGTCACCCTCACAGGAAAGAAGCTCCTCCTCATAAGGCGATGAAACTTCCAGTGTTTTAATTTATACCCATTACCCCTTGTCCTGTCACTGGCCACCATCGAGGAGAGTTTGGCCGCATCCTCTTTACATTCTCTCCTCAGGTATTTTTACGTATTGATAAGATCTTGTTCCTCAGGCTCTTTTAAAGAAGAAAAACATAGGAAAGCACCTTGTGGTTGCAAAGATACCCTTAAAATCAGTGAAAGAACACAGGCTTGCCCATGAGGCTAATACCGGCTCCTAGGCAGTAGCCTGCCCACCTCCCCAACACGGATGAGGACTGTGTGCCTGGTTAATCATCTCACTGCACAATTAGCACGTAAGGAGGCCAAGTGCTTTAACCCTGCTGTGAGTGACATGTTGTTTCTCTCCTACAGCCTGATAGTGCTGGGGTCGGTATGATCTAAGTGTTGCTGTCCAGGCCTGCTGTGGAGCTGGGGGGCAGGAGTGGGGCTCTTGAGGTACCTGTGCCTGGCTGGCACGAAGGAAGCGCCAGTGCCCCCAAGTGCAGCCCGGGACCACCCCAGCCCTGGGAGCTGGGCCTGCACTGCAGCAAAGCAGGAGCTGAGCTGTTGTCATGTTAGATTCCGACTATTTCAGAATCTCTGTTCTTCACTTCAGTTTCCAGAGAAAACTCAATTTGCTGGTGCTATCTGAGGGAGCTGGGGCCTAGGGGCTAGTGATACCCACTTGTGCCCCAATTCTTCCCTGTCCCAGGATGTTCTCAGCACAGGTGAGACCAGCAAATCCATACTAGGTTGAGCACTGAGCACTTGGTGGGGAGTAGTACCCTGCTTTGATGCTTCGAGTGAGTAGAGCTGAGGTTGTTGACAGAGCTCCATACACCTTTGCTGTCCCTTCAAACAATGAAACTCATTCACTCACTTTAGCTTTCTAATTTGAAAAGCTATAATTTAGTCTTCTATTCTTTTTCTTTTTTTTCCTTTCTTTTCATGAGAACTTACTACAGCCAAGCCAAATAACGGAAGGCAGAACAGGGCTAGTCTACGAGTTGAGTTATGCCTTTTGTGAAGACTTCAGATGCGCAGCTCCTTTGGGTATCCTTGGTTGTGGATGGTGCACTGCAATGTTGTGTACATCTGCGGGGTCTGTATGAGCCCTTGAAACGTGCTCTCTTGTGCTTCCCTTCTCTTCCCACCTCTGCTTCTCCCAACTTCTGCCCGCTGTCACTTTCTCCCCATGCTTTTCTACCCTTGACCTGCTCTCTGTGCTTGCAGTTGCTGTAGACAGAGGTGCTGGCCCTGTTGCACGGGCTTCATGGAGCTGGAGCAAACACAGTGCAGAGCTGCCCGAGCCCCCTTCTGTGGGGTTCATGCTGATCTGGGCTTCCCTGAGGGTGCCCTGCTTGGAGAAGGCATGAAAATGAACACTCAGACAAGGTGCCATTCCCCAGTGAAGCCAGAGCTGCATTCCTCTTGCTATTTCTAATTCAGGTAGCAAATAGATACACTGTCCTCCACCCCGTCCCATCCCTAAAAACACTTAAGCAATAATTAAGGCACCCTTTTGTTCTCACTGATTTTTGACCTCTTAAGGCTAGCAATGCTACACACGCTTGCATATACATACATGTATTTACCGCCTTCTCTTTTTTATAATGTTATCCTATACATACGGTAAAGGAGAACTGCATGGAACTGAAATCCATCATTTAAAGTTTGTCCTGGCCTTGCACAGCTTAAGTGTCCTTCGCTGTCTTCAGCCAGGGAAGGAATTTGCAGAGCACAGATCCCATCCTACAGGCAGCTGTCTTACTGCATGGGCTTCATGGATTCCTGAATCAAACAAGGCTTACGGAGGGCACTGAACACTGTTCTCTGGAATGGGCGGTATCCCCAGGAGATCTATGGGAACAGGTTCCTTTAAACTCAAGTGTCCTGCTTGAAACTATAGAACACTGTATTTTGAAATGCACTTGGCAGGAGTGGCACTAGTCAGCCATTGAGCAAGAGTTTGGAATGGACAACTCTCAAAGGTCCCATCTGCGGGAGGCCAGACACAACTCCTGAAGGCTTCAACATGAGTCTAGCAGAAATCGCTTTATTCGTATTAAAGCCCTCTATTTATCTACTACATTTCTGTTAAGTCATCTAGCCACGCGTATGCTTACATTGCGATTGGTTACATACTACTGTCCACGCGTCTTCTACCGTACTAGGTTGGCCGTAGATATTGGGGCACGCGTTTACATGATTGGCCCGCACACAGTCCTCTATCCTGCACTGATAAGCTTGTTTACAGGTTCTTCCTCTCCTACTTCTGTGTTCTTGCAGCTGGTGACTTTCCCATGATCTTTTTGCCTTGGTCTTAGTCTGGCTCATCGTATCCGTCTTCTATCGGGAAGCCTCCATTACTTAGATAACACCCTTCCAATTAGCAAGTCCCCCTCTAACCATAGCACATGCTATGACTTTGGGGAAATATTGTACAAAGAATCACAGAATAGTTGGGGTTGGAAGAGCTGAATGGAGATCATCTGGTTCATTGTCCAGGACCATCTCCAGATGACTTCTGAATACTGCCAGAGGTGAAGACTCCACAACCTCTTTGGACAACCTGTTCCACTGTTCAACCACCCTCACAGTAAAGTTTTCCTGTGTTCAAATGTAATTTCCTGAATTTCGCCTTGTGTCCATTGCCTCTCGTCCTCATCTCACTGCTGGGCAGTGAGAAAAAAGTGTGGCCTACATTTTTTGATACCTCCCATCATCTATTTATACACATTGATAAGATCCCCCCTGAGCCTTGTCTTCTCCAGGTTGAACAGTCCCAGTTCCCTCAGCCTGTCCTCATATGAGAGATGCCTCAGTCCCTTCATCATTTAGGTGGCCCTGTCCTGGAGTCATTTCCAATAAGACTATGTCTTTCTTGGACTGCCATCCATGGAAATAAGTGCCTGATCTTAAAATTGCTTGAGAATAATTCCCAACAGCCTGGACCCTCAAAGTTGATTCTTGAACTCAAGTTTCAAGTAGGGGCCTAAATTTCAGGTAAGACAATTTGAATGCTTGAGGTGTTAGCCTAATTTGGCAACTTTCTTAAGGTTAATTCAGTCCATTAATTCTGTGTCATTCCAATATATTTTACCAAAGCGTCCATTGAAAGCTGCAGAATAGGAGGCTGAAGTTACGGTTCATATGGAAAAATGGGATGAAGAAGCTTTAAAATAATTGGTAGTGGCTATGCCGAAAATTTCAACGGTGTTGAAATTGCCAAGAAGAGCTTTCTTGTCTGGTTTATTTTAACAAATTAATAAAATGTCTTTTCTGTAAACCTTCAGGTCTTAGACACAGTAATGCAGTGTTTATTTTTTAATCTGTTCTTTTGCCCGTAACATTTCTGCAAAAAGTAAAGGCTTCCAGACTTCCTCCTCCCTCTCTGCTCCTTAGTGACTCATCTAGGCAGGTATTTTCTAACCATCCTATGTAACTGCCTAAGAGATGATGTTCTTTCCAGGTGCTAGCTGAAAAGTGTACCTGCTTAGAACAGAGCATAAATGGTAAGGCAATATGTCAGTTTTGAATGAGTAATTCAGTTCTTCACATAGCAGGGGTTTGTTTTTGTTACAAGAAAAAAAAAAAAAGGGAGAAAAATCTTAAAGACGGGATGTTAGCAGCAAGCTATACATTTTCTATTTAATACACTCTTCAGGTTCAGTTGCAGTTAGCCTTCAATGCTCCACAACAATAAAGCAATAAGTATCCTGAATTTCTGTCATTCTGCCTGCCCGTAACATCCCAGTGTTGGGGCCTTAGTAAGAATATATAAGAAAGTGGAGTTTGTGGGGAACTGGACCGACGCCTAGCAACTGAACACCTGGAGGAGAACCAATCAGCTGGGAGCCTGTAGCCAATGAGGGCTGCTCCTCAGTGCATGCCCACCTGCACCGGTATAAAGCCCTGCTACAGACAACAGCAGAGCGGAGTTGACCTCACTTTGTGTGGAGGTGTTGTTTGCTCTGGCTTGTGGGAGGGCCCTGGCACTTGGCGCGAGAGTGACCCTCGACATCTGGTGACCCCGACGTGATCGTGGGCGACGTGATTGTGCGAGAACGCGAGGGATCTTACTGGAGAAAAGCGGATTGTGACCACGACCTGGTGAGTCAGAATGGGAATTGGCGCATCTAGAGTGGAAGTTGCTGCAACAGCAATGGAACATGATACTGTTGAACGCTTTGTAAGGCTTGCTCAAAAAACTAAGATTGAGGTCTCGAAAACTGAGCTAACTGATTTATTACTATTTTGTAAGAAGAGAAAAATCATAGAAGAAGCTTCCCAAGCATATAAATTTGAATCATGGGAGCGAGTAGGAAGAGAACTATGGGACGGTGTACAATTAGGCTCGGAGGAAGCGTGGCGCCTCACAAAGACATTTCGTCTAATATGGCCTATGTTTGAGCGGTTAGTTGCTATTGCGTTTTGGGAAGCGCTCCATGGAGAAGAAAAGGAAAATGGGTCTGAAAGTTCTGCATGTACTAACAATACTGAGCCAAATCAGTGTAAGAAAATAGATAATAAGAAAAAGGTAACCTCACCTAAACAGGCATGTCCGGTAACTTTGGCCGAACAAGAAGTATGGGGGGGAGTGGATGAGTATCTCCCCCCGTGGGAGGGGGAGGAGCGACCACCCCCCACAGCACCCGAATGGGAAAAGCGACCACCTCCCACAGCGCCTGAATGGGAGGGGGAAAAGCGACCAACCCCCACAGCGCCCGAAATGGAAGTGGACCCAGTTAAAGTACCGATCCCAGATGGATCGGACGATGATAATGCCGTGGTTCAAAAAATGCGACAAGAACTTCGGGGACAGGCAGAGAGAATGACAGAATTATTAGAACAAATGCGGCGACTAGACGGTGGGTCCAAGGCCAGAGATGTGAAGGCAGCCTATAAGGCTGCCCATAGGGTTATAGTCGAAGGGTTGGAAAATGTACACAAACAATTGGAGCAGTGGGAGGCACGAAAAGATGCCCCTAAGATTCAAAAGAAAGCAGCTGGAGGAAGTGACCCAGCTGAAGAAGGATTGTTGCCGGAGCTCCCAGCCACTTCCACTGCAGGTGGAAGTAATGATGAGGAAATGCCACCTGTTAATCCAACATTTAATGCGGGAGCACGGTATAAAGGGCTCATAGAGAATGCTCAGTTACAAGGAGAATTTGTATTAACACCACTAGCAGCTCCTGTAGTAACGGGAGCCCAGGGCCCCAGGTGGGAACCTCTCGATTGGAAATTTGTTCAAGGCATACAAAAAACAGTAATGCAGTATGGGCACGACAATAAGTTGGTGAGAAATCAGGTCTCTGCCCTGTTTAAATATTCCCATATGGTACCTGCGGATAGCAGAGCGATAATGGAGCTCCTGCTTTCCTCTACCGCTTACATGCTTTGGTTAGCAAAATGGCAGGAAAGATTAGAGGAAAAACAGTTGGAGAATCTAAATCGCAGTATGGACGATCCATTAAGGGTTGCCACCCTTGATCAACTGATGGGCAATGGGCGTTACCGGGCAACCGAGGCCCAGGCAGCGCTCCACCCCAGGATACTACAGCAATCGAAAAATGCAGCGCTAGCCACTTTTCTTGCACTACCACAAATAGGAACGCCACAGTTGCCATACACCAAAATAACACAAAAACCGAATGAGTCTTTTTTCAACTTTGTTGATCGACTGAAGGAAGCCTTGGATATGGCACCTAATGTGCCTGCGGAAATGAAAGCAATATTGGCAAAGGATCTAGCAGTTCAGAACGCAAACCAAACTTGCAAGCAACTGTTAGCTACTTTGCCACCAGGAGCTTCAATTGTCCAAATGATAGAGACCTGTGCCCGAGCGCCATTGATGGAGGAAGAACAAAAAGCAAAAATACATGGTGCGGCTTTGGCCGCAGCAATTAAAGGAGAAAGAATGTCTAGAAAGGAAGACAAGAGATTCCATGGGACATGTTTCCTATGTGGTCGATTAGGACACATGAGGAGGAACTGTCCTAATAGATTCAGGATGGAAGGTACGGCCCCGAGAGGATTTAATGGGACCTGTACGAGATGTCAAAGGTTCGGGCATAAGGCAGCGGAGTGCCGATCACGGTTCCGCAAGAATGGCACGCCGATACAGGGAAACGGGAGTCGCCGCGTTGTGAGGGACGCGGCGAACAAGTATCCCCAGACAATGGCTGCCTCCACGAACTCTCTGCCGCAACCCGAGGAAGTGCAGGAGTCGACCTCTATGTGGCAAAATCCACAGTGATTAGAGATTCTGACGTGCATATTTTAGAATCAACATGCACTGGTCCTTTGGGGAAGGGCCTATCCGCTCTGATAATTGGCCGTTCATCAGCCTCAAAAATGGGTATTTTTGTGTTACCAGGGTGCATTGACGCTGATTATTCCGGCAATATTGGCATAATGGTGAAAATATTTAATCCTCCTATCACTATTCCGGCATTGAGCAGGATAGCTCAACTGATACCTTTTCGAGCTGCAATCCCCAATCCTGGACAGACCCGACGGGGAAATAAGGGCTTTGGATCTTCCGGACCCCCTCAGGTTGCTTTCTGCGAAAAGATAACTGCTCAGCGGCCGACAAAAATTGTGAGCATGGAAGGACCAGACGGCACTCGTCTTACCAATGTGGCCATGATGCTTGATACCGGTTCTGACATTACTATCATCCCTAAATTCGCATGGCCACCACAATGGGATCTGCAGGAGATTGACACCCCTGTGACAGGGATCGGGGGGCAATCTCCTACGCAGGTTAGTCAATATTTCGTGACGGTTATAGATGACGAAGGAAACAGGGCCAAGGTAAAACCGTATGTGATGTGTACCTCACTGTGGTTGCTGGGCAGGGATGTTTTAGCCCAGTGGGGTGTCACTTTGCAGTCACATTTTCCCTAGCGGCCATTGGGGGCAGCTTCCGCCCTACTTTAAAGCTAAAATGGATTACAAAGGACCCTGTATGGGTGGACCAATGGCCGCTACCGGAGGAAAAGCTGCATCATCTAAGGGAATTAGTTAAAGAACAGTTAGATCAGGGTCATATTAAGCCGTCAACAAGTCCCTGGAACACTCCTATTTTCACCATCAGGAAAAAATCTGGAAAGTGGAGGTTGTTACAGGATCTCAGAGCCGTTAATGCATGCATGGAAAACATGGGAGCTCTACAACCAGGGTTGCCCTCACCTGTTATGCTCCCACAGGCATGGAGTTTGCTGGTAATCGATCTAAAAGATTGTTTCTTTAATATACCGCTTGACCCAGAAGACAGTGAAAAATTTGCATTTACGGTGCCTACAATTAACAGGGAAGGCCCATCGGAGCGATACCAATGGGTAGTTCTTCCTCAAGGAATGAAAAATTCACCAACCATCTGTCAATGGTTTGTGAGTTTGGCCCTAAAACCCTGGAGGGAAAAGCACCCCGACTTGATCACATACCACTATATGGATGATATTTTAATAGCAAGCCCTGAAGTTTTGCCAGCTGAGCAGGAAGAGGAGCTAATTAACTGTCTAAAGGAATTTGGCCTGGTCATTGCCCCTGAAAAGATTCAAAGGCAAGCTCCTTGGAATTATCTGGGTATGGTCATCACAGAAGCCAGAATTAGACCCCAGAAGCTTAAATTGCAGACGAAAATTGACACCGTTAACTGTGTACAAAAATTGGTAGGAGACATCCAATGGATTAGGAATTTTTGCGGCATTACAAATGTGGAAATGGAGCCGTTGCTTCAACTGCTTAGGGGAGCTAAAGAGCCTGCAGAAAAGCGGAGCTTAACCCCAAAGGCTGTCGCAGCCTTAGAACGAATCGAGGAAAAGATAGCAGAAACAGCGGCCTACAGGTTCCAGGAAAGATTACCAATATCCCTGGTGGTCTATAATCGGGAAAGGGAGGTGGCGATAATTATCGCCCAGATAGATGAAAAAGGAATCCTGTTTGTACTGGAATGGGTTTTTCTCCCAAGCCACTTGCGACGTACCCTAACTCAAAGGCATGAAGCAATTGGAATGGGAATTTTGAAAGCCCGGCAACGCGTACGAACAATTGCCGGCAGAGAGCCTGATAGTATTATCCTGCCTCTAAAGACTCTGGAGTTAGTTGAAGAATGGTGTTTAAAAAGTGCAGAATTTGCTCTAGCTATTCAGGGCATTAAAGTGGACAATCATTATCCCAAGCATCCTCTCTTCCACACCTCTTTGGAGCTGGAAGAACGAGAAATCCAGAGTTTAAGACCATTATCGAACGCGATTACTGTATTCACAGAAGCTAGCAGCAAAACCGGGAAATATGGGTACGCTTTCCGGGAGTCAGATCGTTGGAAAACTCAGATTCGACGGGAAACTGCATCCGTGCAGGTTCTAGAATTAAAAGCGGTAATTTGGGCATTTCTAACTTTTCATGATCGGCCCATGAATATAGTTATTGACTCACTATATGTAGTAGGCATCGTTCAAAGAATTCATAGGGCAATTATAGGACATGTAAATAACCATAATCTCCAAGCTTTGTTCGTCCAGCTGTGGAACATCATTCAACAAAGAAAGCATGCCTTTTGGGTATCGCATATTCGTAGTCATACTGCATTACCGGGCCCTTTAACAGAAGGTAATGCAGTCATAGACAGTGCCGTATCAGCAGCGGGTATTTCTTGTTCGGCGGAACAACAGGCATCAACGTCTCATTCATTCTTTCATCAATCTGCTCGAGCGTTACAACGCGAATTTAAAATTTCCCGAGCGGCAGCTTGTGCTATCATTGCTGCCTGTCCGGATTGCGCAAGACTGACCCCTTTACAGGAAATGGGTACCAATCCAAGAGGACTACAACCGAGGCAGATATGGCAAACAGATGTTACGGAATTCACTCCCTTTGGCCGACTAAAATATCTACATGTTACGGTGGATACCTGCTCAAAGGCTCTCTGGGCGACCCCAGCCACTTCTACAAACGCTAAGTCAGCCTGCAAACACTGGGCTCAGGTAATTGCTGTTTTAGGGAAACCGGACATCATAAAAACAGATAATGCACCGGCGTATAAGAGCAACATCTGTAAAAACTTTTTTCAGCAATGGGGAATAACCCATCAGATGGGTATCCCATATAATTCGGGTGGTCAGGCCATCATTGAGCGACACCATCGAAATTTAAAACAATTACTGTCTGTTTTGAAAAAAGAGGGGGAGATGGGTCCCTATGAGTTAACAAGTAAAGCATGCTACGTTTTGAATTGGCTCAACCCTAGAAATGATGATAATGTACCCATTTTCACTCATTTTTCAAAAAATTCAGCTGACCTTTCGGGAAAGAAAGTACAGGTGGAAGTCTTTTGTCCACAGAAACAGATCTGGGAAGGTCCAGTTGAGTTAGTTACATGGGGACGAGGATATGCGTGCATACTTGGAAGAGACGGAGCGACCTGGGTACCAGCCAAGTGGGTACGACCGTGGTTGCGAAAGGACAGAAACAATGGACCATGAATTATAGAAATTGTTACACTTATGCGTAACCAGAATGGTTATATTTATGCTTGCAACTATGTTACTTTGTTTTTGTTCGTAATAATTTGATGCATGATATTGCCAATTTTTGTTTTTTGTAAAAAGAGGGGAAATGCTGAGGATTACAGCTATGTTAATTTGTTTTTTGTAAATGTTGCAATGTTTATTGCTAATTTTTCTTTTTTGGAAAAAAGAGGGGGAGATGTTGGGGCCTTAGTAAGAATATATAAGAAAGTGGAGTTTGTGGGGAACTGGACCGACGCCTAGCAACTGAACACCTGGAGGAGAACCAATCAGCTGGGAGCCTGTAGCCAATGAGGGCTGCTCCTCAGCGCATGCCCACCTGCACCGGTATAAAGCCCTGCTACAGACAACAGCAGAGCGGAGTTGACCTCACTTTGTGTGGAGGTGTTGTTTGCTCTGGCTTGTGGGGAGGGCCCTGGCACTTGGCGCGAGAGTGACCCTCGACATCCCAGGAATATTATTTTAAGGAGGAAGAAAGAAAAAAATAAAGTCATGCATAAGACTATGTTTTAGGTCATTTCCTCAAACAATTACAAATGAAAAATCCAACTTGCTGCCTATACCACCATTTATAAAGAGGATCTCCAGTGCTTTATTTTAAGCATTCTGGTCCTGGTGCAAGCACTGCGTGTCAGTGCCAGCCACAGGATACCTGTGGGATATTTGGGGACTTCTTTTAGTTTTGAAGTCTTTTTCTGTAGGACATCTTAATACAAAGTAGGATGATCCCAACCATTTCACGGTATGTACTAATGTACTATGAACAGGAAGACCATATCAGCCTGCTCAAACCTGTTTGTCTCTGCTCAAATAGATACAAAAAAGAAGATATAAAAAATCTTGCTAAGCCGTGAATTTTTCTTGCACAAGTAAATTGTATTGGTGAACAAACACCAGTGCCAAGGGCCTGATCAAAGAGTTGAGCTTGCACTTCTGACTTACGGCACATAAATTAAGATGAATTATGTGATGAAAGTACTTGCATTATGTGCCTGTCCATGCTGTGCTGCCTTGCTCATTTCACCTATTTACTCTGGGAAAAGACTACAAAGGTTCGGCAAGTACAGAAAATTGCACTAATAAGAGCAAAGAATTCATTCTGTAGTTGCTTAACTTCTTCCTTACTTCTTACTGCTAGAATTCAGCATGAAGGAGATTTCCTCATAGTTTTTAAATTACTATGTCTAAACCCTAAGTTAAGACTACTAAGGTTGTTAAGGGAAGGTAGGGGAATGTGGTAAGGGAAAGCTCTGCAGAAGGACAGTCCTGCCCCATCTATCTATCTTGTGGAGTTTAACACGTGTTTATTCTGGAGATGCCTGACAGCTGGATTCAGTCCCTCCAGCATGTTTTAAATGCCAGGCAGGTTTGCCACCCCATCTACCTCTCTGACAAATGTCACATTTTCTGGGACAAGATATTTCATCTCTCTGGACGGCAGTGAAAGCAGGGAAGCCATGAAAAACGTGAACAAGGCTCCCACTTTCTTTAGAGCCCTAAAAGAGGTGAAGGCTTCCAGCTCCCGGACTAGCAGCCCTGTTGCTGAGGTAAGTTTGGGCACTTTCTCCTCCTCTTTCTTCTGATGAGCCACACTCCTGCTGATGCATCGGAGAGATACACACTCACACACATACACCCGCACATACACACACACGCACATACACCCTTACCTACACATACACCCGCACATACACACACACCCGCAGGCACCGCTTCCCTTCCCCCATTTCCTCCATATGTGGCAAACTGCTGCAATTTGGCTCCCAGCGCTTAGAAGTCGGCGTTGATTATTCCCAAACGCTCGAAGGCAACACGCTGAGAGGACGCAGTGAAACTCCTGCGATCCTCTCCTGGCGGCCAGCTGCTCCGGGGTGCATTTCCAGAGCGCACGAAGCAACTTCAGAGAGCACAAAATGAGGAGCACCCTGGAGCAGTTGTGGGAGCCCCCCTGCTTCGGGCTGACCTTTGCAGGGCTCTGGAATGGGAGGGAAAAGAGCTCGAGTCTCTGCGAGGGGTAAGGGAAAATCATGGCATAGCTGCCACCGTGTTGCCAGGATCATGTCAGGGGCTTTGCCAGCAGAACTGCCTTCACTAACAGCGCGAGGCAAAAGAAAGAGGGGAAAAGGGAAATGCCGTAAGGAATAAGAAAGGATGGAGCATGGAAGAGGAGAGGAAGGAAGCAGCAAAGAAAATATAAATAAAGTGAACAGCTATTGCTACTGTAGCCAAAATAATGCAAAAAAAATGTGGAAAGGAAGAAGCAGCAAGAAAAACTGAAGCAAGAAAGACAAAGTAAATCCATGAAACAATGCCAGGAGATAAGAAGGAGTCAGACTGACCTGCTCCCAGCACAGCTACATTTCTATGCTCCAAGACTCTCCCCACACTCCTGGACCTTGTCACAGAGCAGAGAATGAGCCAGAAGGAAATCATGACATTTGTTGGCTTCGGTTCCAAGGTCTCTGCTTTGTACTCAGCCCTGTGCAAAATCATGCAGCAGGGTAAAATCCAGGCAGCTGAAGACAAACATTTTTTGATGTTTGGGTTAAAAAAGAATAAAGCTACAAGCTGAAAAATGCATGCATCCTGCAGAAGCACATAGATCCTCAGCTCACGCTCTCATCTCAGTCTCCTCGTACAAGAGATGCCTCAGTCCCTTAATATCGTAGTAGCCCTCCATTCCCGTAGCTCCATGTCCCTCCTGTACTGGGGAGCTCAGCACTGGACACAGTATTCCAGATGTGGCCACAGCAGGGCTGAGCAGAGGGGGACGTCACCTCCTTCGACCTGCTGGCAATGTTCTCCCTAATGTGAGCCAGGATGCTGCACAAGGGCACGGGTTCCCATGGCCTGGCGAGGAGCAGGCCTCACGGATGAGGCAAGGAAACAAACACACAGGGATGTCTGTTGTTTTCATTCATTTCCTTAGCTGCTCTGCTACTCATGGCAAACAAATGCTTGTCATTTGGAAAAGGCTGGGTTGGAATCATTTAATCAGCTGCCGTCGCCGATTTTCACGGTCAGCAGATGTGTGGATGCCAAGCCCGGAGACGCCTGTCAGGCTAATGAGGGCAGTCAGTTTGGGTGGGGATGGCGGCCTGGGGAACCCGTGGAAACCTGGTGAGAAAATGATTCATCCAGGGCAGAGAGAACATTAACATCTCTCCCTGGAAAAGGGAGAGGCAAAATGGGACTTTGGCTTTGCTGTATCCTGATAGGAATACACGCAGTGAGTGCTTAACATTAAAAAAAAAAGGCCTGAGTGCCGTTTCTGTCCATATTCCCCTGAAGCTGCCTGACCAGATGCAGCACCCAGTCTCGTAGCACTCTCTGCAGCTTCTTGTGACTTGGCCCTGCTGTCACCTCTTCTCAAAGCCCAGCTCCCACGGACGGTCAAGGGCCCGGTCAGGGTCAGCATGGCCTCTGTGTTTCTTCTAGCCAAGGCTCAGGCAGTTGTGTGAGGATTTAATGCCAAAAGCATATTTTGCTTTCTGATTTGAAGAGCTGTGCTTCATCTGGAGCCGAGACAGGGTTTCTGGACACCCAGTGTGCAAGCATCTCGTCACCACGGTTAGGTATCATGAATATGCTCACCAAGAGGATAATAAATGTTTGGAGATCTTCAAGGCACTGCTATAGACATGTGTTGACCCATTATCTATATTGTGCTGTACAATAAAGGAGACCCCTTTCCCAAAACAATCAACCTTTCTCATAGCTGTCTGTTCCCATCCATGTGGAGAAACCAATGATCTTCCACGGGACTGCAGACCTGAGCAAGCCCCAGGGCTTCTGCATGAATGCGCTGTACCCAGAGATGGGTTGTGGCGTCACTTCTGATTCGGAAGGAGCTTGATGTCTGGGTGCATGTGGGGCTGGCAGTTCACCCATGCTCTGAGCAGGGTACTGAGGGTGACATGAGGCTGGCCATGCTCTTGCTTAAGAACTTTTTCTTCAAGTCCTGCATGAACCTCCCAAGCTTTTGCCCTTTTTTAATGTTCTACCACTAAAAGAAAGAGCTTGGCTTCACTTACCTTGTTACTGCCTTTTAAGCAGTTGAAATTTACTACTAGTTTCTCTCTTACTTACTCTTTGAAACAAGTACAAGTCCCTCAATATTTCCTTACAGGATAATATACCACACTTTTAACCATCTTGGTAGCCCTCCACTGGTCCTGCTCCTATTTCTGTATTCTCCTGGAACGAGGAGCACCTCACTGGTACAATAATTCCCTCTGGTCTGCTGTGTACCCTCTGAACACAGTCCACTGTGAAGTCTGCATTATCTGCAATGAGAGCACACTCTTGACTCATATTCTTTTCACCTCCACCATAACCAAGCTGTTCCTCCTGATTTAGGAGATGTTGCTGGGGGTGTATCTGTCTCATCACTCTAGTCATCAGTGAAGATATTGAACACTGCCAACCTCAGTATTCATACCTGAGGTTTTCTGGTTGTTAGTGGCCTCTAACTGGATGTCAGGCAATTCTGATGCTGGTGGTCCAGCAAATTTTCAGTCCAGCTAGCAGTCTGCTCTTCCCACTCATACTACTACATCCTTCAAAAGAGAGTGCTGTGGGTGACAGTGTCAGAAGTTTTACTAGTGTTGAGCTGCTACATCCACCTCTCTCCTTGTCCACAGAACCAGCCATTTCATTGCTGGTGGCTATCAGGTTGGTCAACATGATTTGCCATTGGTAAATCCATGTTGACTGCTCCTGATTACCTTGTCCTTTACGCGCTTGGAAGTAGGTTCCATGAGGATGGGCTCCCCAGCTTTCAAGACTGAAGTGAGGTTGATTTGCCTATAGTTCCCAATCTTATTCTAGCTCTTCTTAAAGGTGAGCATAATGTCAGCCTTTTTTTTTTTTTTTTCGATTGCAAGAAATACTCCCTGGTGCTGATGATGGTTAGTGGCATCCTAATTGTATTGTCCAGCTCTTCCAGCATTTATGTCTAGCCCCTGGATGGCAATACATCATCTTCTCTTAGTTACTAACCTATTCCTACCCTCTGCTGGCTGCCCCTGTCCTTCCCAAACCACACTTGTATGCATGGAGGTCTGGGAGGTAATACTGTGAAAGTGCTGATTACTTCAGCCTTTTCCATATCATCCATCACTGCCTTGTTCCCCTCTTCAGCAAATAGTTCACATTTTTTTCTGAACTTCCCTTTGTTACTAGCATACTTCTTACCCTTTATATTCCTTGCTAGTTTTGCCACCAGTGGATCTTTGGACTTCTGGATTTTGTGCCAAGCAGCACTTTTATACTTTTTGTGTGCTGCTTGTTTACATGTCTTCTTTGCTCTCTTTTTGAGATTTGGTCCTTGAGAAGTTCCTTGCTTAAGCAAGCAGGTCCTTTCCTGAAATTCCTGGTCCAGCTGCCCAGCAGGATACTTTGCTCCTCAGCTTTTAGCGTTCACTTTAAAAATCTGCCAGCTCATTTTTCATTTGTGGCACCTTTCCAAGCAGTTATTCTTACCAAAACCCTAAACAATCTAAAGTCTGTTCTTGTGACATACAGCTGCTTACCTTCACAGTCTTCCTCCAGAGCCTGAACTCAGGTGGAGAGATAACCCTGTTGCCTCCTCTGTGAGCTCACACACTGTTAATGAGATTTCTTTCCTATTACCATTAATGGTGCTTTGATACAGATCTGCATTAATGGTCTGTATTTCAGTGAAAAGCGCAGAGATGCTTTTCTGGGCATTTACCAATACGTGCACAGGTAGTTGTCATTTACATCCCAAGTGTACAAAAAAACTCCACATGTATGACCTATGCAAACAGAGATACAAAACTAGCAAATAATATAAAATGTAAAAGGGCCTGGAGTGATAGAGCAAGAAAAGCAAATCATCATTATAAAGGGTCTGAATAAAGGCAAGTAGTACCCAGTGGGTTCAGGGGATAGGGACAATAGGAACTCTGTTCACTTCAAAGTTTAAAGGCAAGTGAAGCCTCTGCATATTTTTCCTCCCTTGATTTCTCTGTCTCAGGAGGAAAAAGCATTTACATTATGGTGTGGCCAATTTTGCACCTTTCCTCTTGCTACCTGTTTATTACATCCAGTCAATAGGAGCCTCGCTCTTGACAGTTCCTGCAGTCACAGGAATCCTGCTGGCAGACACTGCTGAGGGCTATGGTGATTCAAAAGCCAGGGCCCATATGGTCTCCACTGCCTGTTTTTGAGTCTTGTTCCTCCCATGCCGGCCTTCTCCTTGCAGGGTGAAGGGCGTGCTGACTGTGTATAAAACTACAGCATCCTCCCATAGAGCGGCATCATCTTCACTGTCTTCCCTGCCAGGAATTACTGTTGTTGTAACTGCCTCCTGCCCAAGATCCTTGCCACAAACCACTCTGCCAGGTCTCCAGGAAGAGAGAGGTGGCGTTTCCACCGTAAGGTGAAGTGCCTGGGTCACAAGATACTGTTCTTAGAGACCCAGCTTGCAGTTAGACCCAGCTCCGCAAGCCTTTGCAATCAGTTGATCAAAAATATGTAAGGCAGATGACTAAACCTGAAAAGGTGCAGCCCACAGATGTTCTCCTTGGAGACTACTCGTGGGGTCAGCCCATGTGGAAGTCCATGAGACTTCTCCTGAAATGTCCACCTGCAGCATAAATAGAAACAGAGCACAAGCGACAAGAGGTGTCAGAAAGGCAGGCAGTCTTTTGCCTCCTGGGCAAAAGGTCTTTGCATGGAGGATGGTCTAGGGCAAGGTGAGGTTTCTTGCTAGAAACCTGTCAATGGCAGCAAGTAGGCTGGCCCCACAAATCAGCCTCAAGGCAGGGATGCATGTAGCTGAGCACACACATAGTCACATCCACTCTTCTTCTGCTTGTTAGACCAGTGAGTGCTTGATTTTTCTATGTAAAACAGAGGAAAGATTTTGGAGCACTCTTGCAGTTGGAAGAGCCTGTATTTCAGAGGACAGGGTGTTCTCATGGGAATTAGATATTTAGACTTTCTCATAAAGGGACCTGCACCTTGGGGCAAAGGATTGGAAAGGCAACCCTTGTCTTCACAAAGGCATGATGCCTTCTCTTTTCAAAGTTCTGGAAGAAAGAGGAAGAAGGAGGTAAGAGCAAGTGACTCCTGAGCACAGGCTCATGTCTACATGAGAGCCTGAAGACCTGAAGATGGGCAGGATCCAAAACCGGGTGTTGTCATACGCACTTCCTGCTGCCAACCTTTGAGGAGTCCCTGCTCAGCACACCCATTTTGGGGGATTCTGCTCTACGGAGCCTCCCTCTCCACATGCCTTGTGGTAGGAAGGCAGAAGCTCGCTGCCTGTGTTATAGAGTCCTCCGCGCTGCAAGGCCTGAGGTGCCCTGTGGGTCTAGCCCTGAGCATCACTGCAGCTTCCCAGCAAAGTCACAGAGCTGTTGTAACTTCACTCAGATGAACAGAACCTGTCTCCAGCAAGGCAAAATAAGTTTCGGTTCTGCTTTGCTGTTTTCACTACTGGGAGCCCATTTTGCAGATGCAGCCTGCAAAAGTTAAAGTCCTCAGACTACCTACCCACCTGGGGACTGAAATTGCACCATTTTAATTGTATTAAACCTGGTGTCTATACTGAATTTCAACTAGAAGATCATCACTCCTCCCATAGTTCTCCTTGCACAGTTCACTTTCTGTCCTGAGCTAGTCCACAGTACTGCTGAGTTGCAAGAAGAGACTTGTGCCTCTTGGCTCACTTTCTGGAGATCTAATTTTGCTTTCCGTCTTTGCTGCAGGCTTTCTGCACAGCATTAAGCAAACGATCTCCAGTCAGGTTTTTCAAGGACTCAGTCACCAGCAGAGCCTGGTCTTCAAGACATACAGGTCGCGTTAATGCACCATGAGGAAGGTGCATTTTTTGAAAGTTGCTCGTCACCCAAAATGCTGACATCTTGCAGCAATCTGGTCCTCCACTCTGCCTAAATCGAAATTACACTCCTCCTGCCCTGAGCTTATCCTCCTTACACCCCAATCCTACATCTGTAAAGCTCTCCTTCATTGTGAGAGGGAGAAACACGGGTTCCCAAGATATTCCTGCCTGTCAGCCTGGGGAATATAGCACAGAGTATGGGCACTGGAACCAGATGATTTCTGTTGTTACACTGTTTGCAAACTCCCTGGCACACTTACGCTTGGAACAAGCGCTGTCCCTCAAAACTTTCCAGACATAGTTTAGGAATGACCACAGGCCAAGGATTTTTCCTGGTGTTCTGGAGGCTGAGAGGGTTTAATGGCCGGGATGTGGGTGGCCTCAGTGCATGAGGTTGGTTCAAGGTGTGTTGGACATACCAATATAAATGTCACCCCAGATTCTATAGCAGAGCGGAACCAGGGAAAATGAAATGCATAATATGTGCAGTTTTATTTGAGGAGTGGATGTATAATTTATTTCACTGATGAGTGCAGAAGTCATATAGTTAATGCTATGCACAAACATGCACACATTGCATGTGGAATATGAAATAATGCTCACTGAGTCAAAAATGCAACAAGTTTAGAATTTGTTGGTTTGAATGCTACTCTTAGGCTTTCCTGAGTGTAATTGTTATTTGTAAGTGTTCTTAAATACTTAGGAAAAAAACATTTTATGCTGTGGGTTGTCTGCAAATGTTCATTTTGACAAGTTGCTGTCTGTTACTGGTATTGGACTAGTCACACAGTGTATCTTCTGTTCCCTAACTGGATGACAAGCTTGTAAAACAGAAGAATAGCAAGTGACAGTTATGAACATGATTTCTGCTTGTTTTTTATAGTTCCTGATTTCATGGGCACTAGAAGCTGTATGAGTATCCTGAGCAGGATATTAAGAATGAGGAGATTATTGGAAAATATGCCAATAGTGGCACTAACCTTGTCAGAAAATAGAAGGCTTAATGATATATCAGGTAGCTTCCCTTCATATAATTAGCATTCAATAGCCAAGATATACAAGGAAAGGGTTATAAGAAATAATGGATAGGACTCTGAAAGGTTTGATATGTGAAGGACTTGTCTAGAAACTCCTCGTATATCAGAGAAAACACATAAGTGGATTGTCCCGATAAATGTTTCACTCTTATTTAAACACTGGGAAGAGAAAAGTGAAATATCCTCAAAGCTCAAAACAGCAGCCTAAACAGCCCAGATGCCAGTAATCTTCTCACCCTCTCCAGATGTTCTCCATACAACTCCACTCACAGTTTAATTAATTTAATGCAGTTTCAAGCTAGAACAATAATCATACAGAAGCATCTTGTTCTCAGGAACTTCTAACTAACATGCAGGTAGCAAGTACCTTGTGCTCCAATTAGTTCTTGACCAGAATTGCAATAATTAACCATCTGACCACTGGATCACTGGATCCAAGTCTAACAAACAAAATATGTCATCTATCAGCAAAAAATATATATTCAAAATAAATATGAGTGCAAATAGTTCAGAATTTTAATAGCATTGTCTTTCCATTGCTTAATAGAAATTATGTTTATAAAATTAATATTTAGCTAAAAATATTGTCATTTGCTTCAAAGGGAAAATACAATATAGGACATGGCAGAATTCAGCAGCCACCAGAGGAGCCAAGAAATTCAACAGGCTGTTTAAAAGATGCTCCAGTATTTCTCTGGAGCATCTTTTGCAGTTATTCTCCAAATTCAGTTCTTCCTTGTTCATGACTTAATGTTCCAGTGGTCAGAATTCTGGAAAAATAGATGTTCAAGGAGAAAAAAATGACCTTCAAGTCAACATCTGAGTGCATCTGAGTTGAGATATGGGTGCTAAAGGAAAGTGTTCATTTCTATCCCCTCTTCTTAAAGCTCCTTGAAAAGAAAATAAACTTTCTAAAGAATTTGAGTTTTAATTAGATTACTTGAACAGAGAGAGTGATGATCTTTATCTCCCTGAACTCTATGTAATTGGTGCCTGGCCATCAGCACAAGGGGATGTGAATCTCTGGTAGGTATTGGTTGGTCCAAGAGGTACCGCATTGGACACAAGCCCTTATAAACTTTCTTATGGCAGTAAGGAATTGGGCCTGCATCAGAATAGGAAAGCTATTACTATAGTTGAGTAGCAATATCCATATTATCCACCCAGAATAAGAAGCATTCTTCCTATCATCCATGCAAACAGGTTTCCTGGAACCTATATTTGATCATTTTTGGTGGTTTGGGGGAAGTAAAGGTGAGGAAACAATACTCACAGGTGTCAAAAAGATACTCACATAAGTTTAGTTGTGACTATAGTGATGAAGAGCTTTAAAGAAACTAAAATAAGCTAGCTAAAGGGCACCACAAAGCACAGGAAACACATTGTAGACAAATGCAGGAAAATACTTACTAGAAGGAGAAATCAGTGATCACCACACATTGCATAATCCTAATGCAATTTGCAGACACTTGGACCTGATGCTAGTTTTAGGCAGATGTGAAATAGGCAGCACGTGAACAAAAAGAGAGAAAATCTATGTATGGGCAGAATACTGTTCCCATATCAGGTGTCTCCCCCGCCAGCCCCTACACCAACCCTGCTGAGTGCAACTGGAGACAAGACCAAGTAAGCACCATGGCCACATCAACAAGAGCTCCCTTTACTGGCAGACAACAGCATTTCAGAAAGAAATTATGACGACTCAGTAAAGAGCAGGTTTCTCTGTAAATGTCTTCAGTTTGACTAATGCTTCAACAGTCAGCTCTAAAAGATGAACAGCAGCCTTCTAGAGCAACAAGCTTCACAAATTTGTACGTAACTTCTGAATAGAAGTCAAATGAAAAAACAGGCTCCCCAGTGAACTATTTCAGTCTCAGCAACATCATCAAATTCAAATTTCATTAATTGCTGTGCTAATCACCCAGATTTAAAGGCAGAACGACCCATCTGAGGGGCGGAAATAACTGAGGGACTGTAAGTGTCATGTCCTCTCTGCAAAGGATCTCAGTTTTCAGCCTTGTTATCTGACCACCTCAAAAGCTTGACCCGTAGAAGAATTTCATTTAGCACATTAACTGGCTACGTTGTGTTTTCTGGAGGGTAGGAAAACACAAAGAATTGACTGCTGTGAGTGTGGCAGAGCCCGCCAGGCCCAGCACCAAGGTGAGGAAGCCCATGCACTGGTGGTGGGAACCACTGACCACCTAGCTGGCATGGTAATCACCACTTTCACCAAATATTTTGGCCCTGATATGTCGGGGATTGCGAGACCTGAAATGAGGCCTGACCTCACTGCAGCAACCAGCGTCACCTTCATCACCCCATGTACTCACCAGGGAAGGACAGAGATGTCATTCCTCCCCTGCCAGAGCCTCAGGCTGGAGGCAAAACCCATCAACTGAGGCAGAATTCACCTAAGCCGAGTCACGGAAAAGCGGGGCTGCTGCTGTGTTGTTATCGCTGTCCTCCCTGCAATCAGTGGAGAGAGGCGCCTCTAGGAGATGACTCACCAGCTCCTCAGCGAGGTGTCTAGAGTAGGTGGATGATTCATGCTTGGGGTGGTCCTCGCCACTGGTGTTCAAGGGAGCCTAGAGAACAGCATAAGTTAGATTCCCAGCATTCAGGAGGCTAAGGGAGGTTAAATGATTTCCCCTCCCGCACGGCAAAACATTACTCTGTCAGTTCCCTTGTATATGCTTATGTCCTAAGATTTCGGGATGAATGCAGTCTCACATGCAGGAGCCCAAAACTATAAAATGTTTTTGGCAATTTTAGACAATCTGTCCTCCAACTATATCACATCTCGTGCCCATTCTTTCATGTGTTGGTAGTACCATAAAAGCCAGCATGAGGAAAAGGCCCAAATTTTCACAGATGACCAGTGAAGGCAGCACTACCATTTGTAGTATTCAAGCCAGCAGCGCAGAACATTTTATCATTAATGTGACATTTCACACAGAACATTCTGACATCCTGTTCTCTGTTTGCCATCTTCCAATGAATGCACAGCATCTTTAGCAGCCAGGTTGAAGACTGAATTATCAAAAAGTCTGTGGTCTCATTTAAGATCTGATTATGTAAAGACCAAAGCTGAATCAATTCGAATAGCTTAATAAGTAGTTATAGCTTAAGAATTTTGTTTTTCTCATGATATCAGAGACTAAGAAAAAATTCTTACTTTAGGTCAGATGTGAAGAGAAAAATATTAATTATGTGGAGCCTGCACCGGTTCCTCGCTAGGCTGGCTCCTGTCAGGCAGCTGTCTCCTTTCTGCTTGGCGACCGGCTCAACTGCCTGCGCCGGACACAGACAACGAAAAGCAGGACTCAAATAATATCAGGATTTCCTTTGGGGGAAATCCAGAGATCTGCCAGTGGGCTCTCAGTAATGCCACCTTTTAGCTTCTGATCTCTGCTAATATATCGCATAAAGTGCCCCTGAGGGGAAAAAAAAAAAAAAAAGTTGACTTCATTGTTTATGGAATCAGGCCACAAGGCCAGGATCCAAAAGTTTTGCTCTGCATCCAGCTGTACTCTTGTTGATATCTTCCCTAAGGGGATAAATATCTTCCTGTCTGTAAGACTGTGGTTATGTTAAACGCTTTAAAACCATGCCTTGTAATGAACAACACTGAGAGCATCAGATCTGCACAGCAGACGGCTGCAGAACACGAGTGTCCTGAGAAACACATGGTCCTGAGACATCCTTTTCCACATGCCTTCGGCTGACTCCAAAAAGCCCAGTGCAGCACTTCTTCAACGTTGAGGATGCAAAGCCTCCACCAGCACAGCAGCCTACCAGAGGTCTTGCCTTCTTGACATTTAAAGTTTGGAAGCGTGATTTCATCTCTTATCCGTACAGCTGCTATTTTGCACCTCCAGGAATATCTTTTGCACCTGTCATAACAAGTGTATTTGTTGGCCCAACTTGAAATCACACCTTTCTGGGCAGCTCAGAAATCTAAAGGAGTGGGTAAAATGTCTACCTTTAGGTAAGGGAGCACAAAATGAGCACTGCATTTCAAAACTAGTTAATAAGGCTCATGGAAGGCTGGATTCCACCACTGTTAGTCATGCTGAGTAGTTTCTTATTCCACGAGTAGCCTATTCATCTCAATTAGATTAGTCACAGCACTGGGCAGGAGAGCAGAACTGGACTCCGAATAAATTCAATTAATTTTCTGCTGTTAAAAGGGCTATTAATTGATACTTCTCCTGTTTCCTCTGCATTTGGCAAATATGTTTTAACTATTACTCCTTTACTCCATTTTATACATTCTTTTCCCATCAAACATATCTTCATCATTTGTCAAGTTCCACTTAGCTTTTTAATACAGATTTTGCTGAAACATAATTTACTGCATAACCTGAATAGAAGTGTGAGCCCCAAAATCCATAGCTTTCCTATAGTTCAGAACATTTGCAATTAGGACCCCATTATAATGTTCAGTATTAGGAAAATTGTATGAGTAATCCAATGCTATCACTGACATTTAATATTATTTTATATATGTAGGAAAGTGTTTAGTTCTTTAATATTACCTATGTAGGGAAGTGCTTCTTTCTATGTTTACTTCTCATGGCTCAGTGCAATGCGGCTTTGTAACCAGTAAATCAAAACTTTCCTCCAGTCTTTCTTTTCCTTGATTCTGCTTTGTAGGATAAGAGGTTCTGTCCTGGTAAATATATTATTGGTAAAAACACTGCAGAGTATCAGTGTGCATTATCTCTGCATATGGGTAAGGGGGATGTTGTTGAGAGTCTAGTGTATGCATATGGCATCAGAAGCAGAGGTGATGACTTTGCTCTGAAGCATAGCTGAAGGAAACTGCTCCACTTGTAAAAAGATATGGTAAAAATACACCAAGTCCCTGCAGTCCCCTACACCCTACCCAAGGGTGTAGCACTTCCCCTAAACTCAGGGCAGGCAGCACAGGGCTCCAAAAGCAGGGAGTCGGGGTTATTACTGAGTTTAGACCTGACAGTCGCATGTGCAGGACAGGATTGCTAAGGGTTCCGCTTCGGTCATAACCAAGGGTGTAACCAGCTGAATGAAACGTTCAGTAGAAGCTTCCAGAGAGAAATGGAGGGACCTTCATCTACCACCAATAGGGCCAGATGGGGATCAAAGAGACCAGAACCACAGACTGGTTGCGGTTGGAAGGGACCTCTGGAGATGATCTAGTCCAACCCCCTGCACCAGCAGGGACACCCAGAGCACGGGGCACAGGGTGGCATCCAGGCGGGTTTGAAGATCTCCAGAGAAGGAGACTCCACAACCTCTCTGGGCAGCCTGTGCCAGGGCTCTGGCACCCCCCACAGTAAAGAAGTTCTTCCTCAGCCCTGTTTCACAGCTTTGGTCTGACAGTGACATTCCTGAACCATTTCTAATAGAAGAACTCTTTTGTAACTAGGTAGCTGGGAGAAGCGGGGGGACAGTTTGCCTGACCTGCTGCATACATGCCAGCATACACTAGCATTTAAACAGCTTTCCATCAAAAGCATCTTTAGCTGATGAAAACACTGGGCAGCTCTGCTTAAGGGAGGCTTCCACAAAAGCCTCTGGAAACATCCAAACAACAAATTTCATCTCCCGGCCTGTGCGTATGTAGTGTTTTTACGTGGCATTTATTGAGGCCCACGTCTGTGCTCATGTCTAACAGCATGCTTTTAACATAATGCAGGCGATCCATAAATGCTAGAGGATAATCTGAAAAAAAAAAAAGAGCAAGATCTGTATCTGTTTTCTCTGGGTGCCAAGACATTTCTCTTTTTGACTTGAACAGACACCTGCCAGAAGTTTTACTCTTTTGTCTTGCATAACTCTACCTACGTCTCTTGCCTGTGTAACTGCTCCCTGAAGCACACAGATTAGTGCCTATGCAGCTGATCCCCCTGAGACTAATTGAAAATTAAGATAGTAGATGGAGAGCCACAAAGCAGACAGATCCCTTACTTCTATTAATTTCTATATATGTTGGGTTGCATTATAGATCAGGGCCTTAGCCATTCTGAACAAAGAAGATGAGCCAAATGAAAAGTTGCATTATAAATGTGGGAGAGAAGAATTTGTTTTATGATGCTGCACTGGGTTATACAGGTGCCTTTAAGGAGTAGCCAGCAACTGCTTTGGAAAACAACATTTGTCAGCATACTTGAATGATGAAAATTTAAAAACCATGAGCACAGAAACTAAAGAGATGATCAGGCCTCTTCGTCCAGTCATCCAGAATATAGTATTAATTTGCTGCTCTAGCAAACTCTGAAATGTCATCCTTAATAGATAGGGACTGATTTGCTAGTTATCTGATTCTGTGATTTATAGGGATAACTGCTATTTGCAAAATCAGATAGAATTAATACTTTATTTTATTACAGCTCTTTTCTCTCTGAGCATCTCAAGACACTTCACAAATAGCAATTATTTTTCGCCAATGTACAACCTTCTAAATATCCTATCCTTCCAGAAGGACCAGCGAGGCTTTCCCTAACAAATAAAATCATAGCGAAAAAGCAAAGACTATCCTTTCCATGACTGCTTTGCTTCATGGACATTTGTTTCAGAGCACCACTTGTAAAATAATAAAGAAGAAATGGTGCACGCAAGACACTATTTCTTCTTACCATATAAAGGATCTTTCCATAGGGCCAGTAATAGCATACTACAGCAGCAATACTGGTTTCCATAATCTGAAAAGCTGAGTTTTCTAGTTGCTGACACTGAACAGCTGGTCCAATTTGTTTCACGCATAACAAAGAGAGTATAAATTAAGTTGCCATGTGAATCAAGAATGAATCCCACACACAAAGAGATATGCAATACCTTTTATTTAGCATTGTGCAGTAGATGTGTTCATAATACTGAAACCTACCATCCTGCAGCAAGGGAAAGATACATATTGTGCCACCTCTTTGAACAACAAAGATATTATTTTAGGCTATGATTTTTACAGCGGGTATATACCTATGCGCCTCTGTATGTTCATTCTTAAAGAAAAATTCAGCAGTGGGGCTGTGTTTTTCTCAAAATTTGAAGTCTTCTATTCTGTTTGGTGTTCACACAAGTGCAGTTATATATGGGTGTTAGTGAATATCCAGTTTGCTGAAGATACCCCACGGAGCTGCACTGTAGCAATCAAACCTCAACAGATACCTCACCTGTCTACATGGAGGTATGAGACTGAAGATTTCTACATCTCATTTCACTTCCACAAGACCTGCCTTTAAAAGATGTTGTTTCTAGCTGCGGTCATCTGGCATTTCTGAATGACCTAGTTCTATCCTGAGGGATGATTCCTAAAATCACTTAATTCAAAGGCCATAATCCTTTCTTATTTAAAAATCTTTTGAATAAAGAATACCAAGTTCAGTGTTGTGTTTCTCTAGGCAGTTGTTCTGTGCTGGCTCAGAAGTACCATACAATGAAGAGAAAACTCATTTCTGGCATATTGGATCAAGTAAGATTGCCTGCTATGTGTGAAAAAATATCAAATATGCAGCTTCAGAGAGTCATTCCACTACCCTTTTTTTATTTTTTTCTTTCTTTTTTCTTTAGAAATTGGCCTTGTCTGCCCTTCCTAGAACAGGAGAGGAGTCAGCCTGGATTCTCACCCCAGTATCACTGGTGATACCACAAATTAAGCACAGTTGGACCACCAAATCTTTTATTTTCTTTGAGCAAAAAGCTCTTTGAACCCATAAGTAGGACAGGCCATTTTCCTCTGGCGCTTTGAACCTTATTTCCCCTTCTGGAATAGTGCCATAAAGTCCCCACTTTGCGAAGACCCTACCAATGTGCAGCGTTGAGCTAGGCTGTGTGAGCCAATGTGCTGGGTGTTTGGGGGAAACAACCTCACTAAAGATTTGCCCAGAGCATTAGCTTTCCACAGAGGTGCCCCCTGGGCTCTGTGGGTTTGCAGGGTGCTTCCTGGGGTGAAAATATTCCATAAATCCTGCTTATCTAGCAAGAAGGGATTTGCAGAGTAGGACCCTCTGCCCCCTCATCTTGCACAGACCATCTGACTTACTGGACGCAGGATTCCCATCTGGATGTCTTTTTGAGAGATGGCTCCAAGCCAAAGAGTTTGTCTATTCTTATCTGAATCTGCTATAATTTTCCCCAGAAAAATCTACTTTCTTTCAGCCGTCTCTAAGAACACCTGTCTCTAAGCAAACACGGCAGCCCTAGCAGTGTGAATCCTGTTCCCTGCTCGTTTTACTGAGGTGTTAATATCAAAGACTGCTAGAGATTATGTAAGTGCTAACAAAAATGGTGAAAGAAACAAAAATAAATGGAAGTCAAGGAATATGAACCCTGTCCCCATGTAACGCCAGATGCAGGAATGTGAACTGTGCTTTGAGGCAGAAAAATGTCCTTACACCTGCAGTATCCAGAAGTAACACCATCTGCTCGTTCATTTTCCAATCGGCATGTTTGCACTTTCTCCCCCGTTGCCTGGGGCCATGGCACATCCTACCTGACATGATCCATGGAAGTGTAGCCTTTCTCCTCACCGCAGCTCCACTCCGCCCTGCACACGGATTCCTCCTGCAGGGAATGGGCACCTGGCAGCAAAGAAGTAAGCCAGAGGGGGCAGTGTGTAGTAAAAAACAACTCCACAGCCTCTTAAACTGCCTGGAACAGTGTTGTGCAATAACTGGCTTGTGCATGTGATCTTATCACTGCGAGCCAGGGCTTTCAGAAGGAACTGAAAGGAGTGAAACACCCACTAGATTTTGCTTCGGCTCATCTGAAAAGCTCAGCTGTTTCCTTCACCCTCTTTCCTTCATATTTTACATTTGCTCATCGTGGTATTTCTCCCTGGGAGCTCATAGGGAGCTAGGCTCATTGCCAGGTCTGTTTATACACAGTCCCAGGGTAGGCTTGGGCTGCTGTTCACAGTTTCCCTTGTATCCGGGTTTTCCGTGCAGCGCAAGGCTGAGGTGACCCAGGTGATCTGCCAGCAAAAGGCAGCCGGGCTGGGCAGGTCGCCTCAGCGCAGGCCGCCCTCAGCCCTGCCTCTAGAGCGGGCTGCCCTCCCAGCGGAGACGTAGCGTGAGGAAAGGGCCTTCAAAGACGAGGATGAGATGTGAGACTGACAGGCCTGGGGAAAAAGAGGAAGGAAAAGACCTTCCTACCTAAATATGACAGAAAAGTAATAGTCTGTAAAGAGAGAGGAAAATCCTAGCAAAATGTAGCATCTAGTGGATGCTCCCTGTCCCAGCTTTCTGGTTAGAGAAGTCAGGTTCACTGAGATTCTGGTCTCTCTGGGCTCCTTGTGACAAATGTCTGAGCCTTTTCTCACAGATGCACCCTTGCAATTTTGGAGGGGATCTCTGGTTGCAGCACTTGTGTTGTCAACTGTCACACTGCAGGGCTGACCAGCATGTGTTTGCCACCTGCATGCCGTGCCTGTAGAAGCTATGATCAGTCAAAGGCAAAGGGACACAGGTAGCATAGGAAGCTGGGACAGCATCTCCAGAGCAAAGTGCCAGCCTCCTCCCACAACCTAAAGAGGAATCAGCTATCCAAGGGCCTGATTCCTTTCATCCTCATGCAGATGTCTCCAGGAGATCAGGCTGAACACCTTTTAGGTGCCCATTTCTCTCCTTTGACAATAACGGGATCTCAATTGATCAGTCAGGTGAAATGAATCCCACTGGATCTTTAGAAATTGGAGCAATCTCAAACAGCGACTTGACCCACGGTACTTATACGTGGAGACACTTACAGGTGTCACATTTACATTCTACAGTGTGCATGAGAACGTAAAATCCTTAAGCAATATAAACAATGCCCTTAATCCTACAGTCAGATGATTGTTAACTCCACACTTCTACCACTTAAAAACATTGGGCAATACCACCAAATTTCTCTAAAGAGACATCGAGACAATGTCCAGGACTAGACTGGACCCCTTCAGGCTGACCCCAGGGGTGCGGAGCCCTGCGTTGTGTGCCTGGGTGACAGTTGGCCTCTAGAAGTCATGCCTTTTGCCACATTTATTTCTTTTTAGTACAAACTGCCCTTGATTAGTCACCAACCTGGTTTAGAAGTTGCACTGCTACCACACAAGCTGTGAGTGGGGTAAGTATTTAAATATAATGGATTCTGCCATCATTTTAAAGCTGGCCTAGATCTAAGCCCACAGGGGGTTATAACTAATTTGATAGAAACTGTAGCTTCTAAATAGAACTATCTGAAACCTCTCCAGAGTTTGACTGTGGGGTTCACTGCTCCGGCATTAAATCCTACCTGAGCTCCTCTGACTGCTTCACAGGCCTTTTGACAAACAAAGGCTGATTTTGGGGGTGCAGCAATTTTCCAAGGCATATCCTTTCCCATACGGAATGTGAAGCAGATAATAGGAGGATGAAATTATGGTTTCAACTCAAAATTATTAGAAGACAGCACCTTTGCAAAGTTTTGAGTCAAAACCACATGCAGCTTCATGGTTTTATCTGTGTTTTGCCCTTTTTCTCCCCAGCTATCTTCTATAGTCAGTGATCCAAAAGAACAAGCAAAGTCACCGTATGTTTTAAACATTCTACACTGGAATGTTTGCTGTAGTATTTAAGTCCCAATTTTAATGTCAGAAGCGCTTCCCACCTGAGCTTTTCACTTCTGTGGCATAGACTATGTGCCCTTGCAAACCCAGGACAAACTCTATCTGCCTTATGTCAGCAACCACAACACTGTGAAACAAATGGATATGTGTATCTGCAGTGAGTTTGCTTGCATTAGGTGGTACTCTATATATATATATATATTTGCATTAGCTAGTACTACTGTAGCCTGGAGACCTGGTGCTGGTTCTATATAAATATTGAATGAAATTTTGGCTGGTGGTGGATGCTATTTAGGTGCTACTGTATTAAAAGTGTCATTCTCTTAGATGGTACCATAGCTGAGATTCCTTTGCCCATCTCTGATGTCTGCTCAAGTAGAAGTCAGCCATTCCCCGAGGCTCTTTTTCAGATTTCATCTCTTTCAGATTTCATCTCTTCCCTCTCCAGAAGAGATTCTAAAGGAAGATTTGAGTGTTACGGCTGCTGTATTTGCCTGAAAAATCACTCTTCCACTTCAGTATTGTAGTATAAATGCTATGAAGCCATGATAAAGGGGACAGGAAAGTGAGTGTTAGTGTACTGTGTTCTAGGATCATTTTTATTGATTGCAGACAATAACACAACAGACATTCTGAATGTAGTGCTATGCAACAGACCAAATATTCAAATACGAGTAAGACTCACCTGTGAAAACATAATAAATGCCAAGTGCAATTTATTTGCTAACTAGATTTCTTGACTAAAATGAAAGCAAACATTCCTAAATTGTTTATTATTTGATGCCTCTTCAACACTAGCAGATTGTGTATTGCAATATTCTCAAAGACTCAAACTCCACATTCCCCTTGATCTCAGTCATTTGAACTGTGTTGTGCCCTTTCTCACTTGGAGCACAGAAATAATGTTAAAACCTCCAAACTGTAAAGGGAGTTTGTTTCTCCCAGGACTTGAGAGAGGGAGGGACGTGGCTAACTTTGCAGACAGATAGGGTTAATTTTTCCTCCTTCCTGCATTCCTGCACAGAGCCATCCCAAGGGGACGTGTCATATTACCTCACCTCTTATTTCTAGGTTTTAAAGTTGGACCTGGATTTGAGTTTTCCTGACATTAGAGAGGAGTCACATTCAGTGTTCTGGTTTGGATCAGGTGGGAGCACACCTGAAGGGAGTTTGCTTATCCCAGTTCCAGCTAAACTCTACTTATTTTGGGCAAAACGCCATGGCTAGTCCCCACCGCTTTTGTGTAGTTGTAGAAAATACTGGAGCAAATCTCTGCTTTAAAGGGGAAATGGGGCATTCCCTTCCCATGGGAGAATTCCTGAAGACAGAAAGACAGTGTAGGTAGCACTGCAGCCTTGTCCTGGCTTGTCTACACATGAAAGGTATTCCAGAATAAGCTGGAGATTGAATGTACAGCAGGGTAGGCATTCCAGAATGGCTGCATGTGTTGCTGAGCTCTCGGCAGAAGCAGTGGGCAGGGTGGCTGGATGTTGAGTCATGGGGACTGCCCGGCGTCTCCTTTCACTGTGTAACACGGAAAGACACAGGGAAACATTCTGTGCACTTTTTATGCGGATTAATGCAATCAGAAGCAGAAGTAAACTATTTCAGAATAATCATAATACAATAAATATTTCTTTATTTTTCTGACTTCATAAAGCTGAAACAGCGAGAGGGCTCTAGCACTTCTTTTGTTCACCTTTCATGACATGGGCTCAGATGAGGATGAGGGAGAGAGAGCAGTAGATGTGCATAAAGGCAGCTTCAGACTGCTTTTTTCTTCCTGGTTCTCTCCCCAAACATAGTACAGACCTGTCCTTGTCCCCTTTGGCTGCACCATGCCTGGCTCCGTGGTAGTGGCCAGGAAGCTCACATACGCCCGGAAAGACACGTTCTGTCACAGGATAGTTCAAAGGAGCAGCTTCACATTCCGGCAACCTCTGCTTCAATTTCCAGACAATCTAACAACAAACGCTGCCTGACAGCCATATTTCACCCAAGAATTTGTGTTACCCCTAAGCATCAGACATGTGAAGAAAGGTTATTCTGTATGGCTTTTTATTCAGACTTCATATTTACTGTTTCCTTGAATAACCTGGCTGTATACCTTTGGCTTCACTCTCCCCCTTTTCCATCTCTCACCACTGTCTGCTGCAGGAGAGAGGCAGGGTAGTTGATCCGGTATCTGCCATAGCATAGCACAGCCTTGGCAGTGGTTCCCTGCTTCCTTCTGGTGCCATGGGAATCTTTGGCAGCAGTGAGCACGCGATCTTTTTTGAAATGAGACTCTGGTTAGACTGTCTGAACTGCTAGACACTCATTAATACACCCAGTCTGATGGTGATAACACCCAAGCGCGCTGATCACACCCTCTCTTAGACATTCATTTGCTCAGTTGGGCTGAAACCCATTTGTGTGTTAATGCCATCGCTCTACTGCATTTTCCTGGAGGTGTCACATGGAAGTGACACCTACTGGCATTACTTGGCATTAAACTAATACAGGTGCAGAATGGGCCCTAGGTGCTGAAACACAGGAGGGAGAGGCAAGAGGAATTACGGGTGGGTTTGTTGTTGCCTCTGCACATTTGGGCCAGGATAATGTGAAGTGTAGTCACAGGAAGGTAACGGCTACTGTTTTGGACAGGTTACCACAGTGACGTGGATTCGCTACTGTCCTTTCCTCTCCGAATGCTTCGCTCTTCCCCAGTTATGGTCTGTTTGCTAGAACATTCCCCATACTTCTGTGATAAGAGGGCAACACTAATAACAGCTAAAGAGACAGATTAAAGGATGTACATCCCCTCCAGTCTTTTCACTGATTTTCTTGGAGTGCATGACAATGAACTGAAAACTCTTGGTTTTACATTTGGTCCCATGTATATAATGATTTAAGGAGAATAGGTCCTCACACACATTTAAATGAGAGAGGTACAAACTTTTATCCACTCACCAAAGGCCTCTTACCCCAAACACTTTTCTCCTCCTCTTGCCAAGCTGCTTGGACGGCCTCATCCTGAGATGGCTGCACCGTCCTGCCCTACTCCCTGCCTTCCCTGTCCAAGGGTCCGCGGAAGCTTCCAGAAGGCAAAGAGAGCACCATGGCTGGAGTGGTGAGAGACCTCTGAGGTGCAAAAAGCAAATCTTTTTTTTTCTGAATAAAATGTTGTGATAAAACACTATCGGAAAGGAAGATGCTGACACACAGTATCTCGGTGACTGTGGCATAGACATGTAAGGGCTCTGCCCAACTGAAGCGCATTTTTAACCATTTTTCTCTCCCCAAGAAAGGAGTGCTCCCCAAACTTCCACCAGCTGGCTGCTGCAGATACACATTATGCCCCCCAAAGTTGGAAATTGGTCTCCTTGGATTTAATAGCAGGCACTACGCTCTCTTCGCTTGAACATGAGCAGAAACCAGCCAATATAAATTAGTCAACAGCAGTTTTAATGTTTGCTGTCTTCTGGGAAGACGCAATCCTAGGCTACGTCTTTATTGTGAAAAAAAATGCTTTAATATAGTTATAAAATCCAAGTTGAAACAGACTTGGCTACTGTTGTGCCATAGGCTGACTGATGGAGCAAGGCTCAGGTTTGTTTTTTAGAGGGTCTTTGCAAAACAAAAAAATAACACTTCAACATGATTTTGAGCTTCTACGGAGAAATCTGGGAAACTGTATTATATTAGCTGTGCCTCATTGGGTAAAGCATCCTCAACAGTCAGCAATAAAGTAAAGCGTATTTAGGCAGATGTAACGTCTTTGGAGAGGGATGAAGGAAAACCGCCTCGGTTGGGTAGATGTGAGCAGCGAACGCTTCCCGGCACCGCTCGCTCACGACGCTGGCAGCAGTCCCGGCACGCTCCCCTCGAGCTGGGAGCGCTTTCTGCAGGAACCAGCTCCCCCTCTCTCCTCTCCCAGCCTCCCAAAGTATATTCTTCCCTCTCCCAGAGGAATCCAGAGGGTGCAAATGCGGATGTCTTGCTCCTGATTTCTGCACAATATTATTCTTTAGTGAAATGTATCGACACAACAGAGGTAGAGTTTCAAAAACAGACATACGCGCAGCACCCTGTTGAAGAGGTGCCATCTGACTTCTTTCCTCCTCCTCTGAGGAAGAAAGAAAGAAATTTAGTAGGGGCTTAAGCTCTTCATTACCTGCTTGCTCTGACATTCACAAGAATCCCTGCAGGGTTTTTCTTGCTACCTTGGCAGGATGAACACCCACAAAACTTGGCAGGGAGATGACTTTTAACTCGTTTTCAAAAACTGGCACCATTTCAAGTAGACGGTGTCTCTCTGGTATCAAACAGGGAAAAATGTAGTCTTGCTTTTCTGTTAAAAATAGAAAAGGCAAGTAGCCATCCTACTGATTACCTTGAATATAAACAGAAATACAATGTTTTAAGGATCAAAAAATAAGAGAATTTCACCTGTCAAAGCTTGAGGATGAAGTTGCATGCTTGACTGATAACATGTTTTAGCTGAATGTTGTAAAATTGTAAAGCAGAGCTATTTTTCTGCATAGTCTCCTCCCCTGCACCACTCCGGAGGTGTGGATACTCTTGTCTACAGCAGGGAACACCCAAATGCCAAATTCAGAGGTTGATCATTATGTCAGGAGTGAGCTGTTATTGCCACACCGATCATTAGGATGTAAAGTTACACACCAAAATGGTATCTGTATGCTGGAAAAGATGACTCTTGGTGCAGTTGCAGAAGGAAAAAAAAAGTAATTTTATGGGGGTAGCATATTTAAATCAAGAAAAGTTAGACCAGGTGCTTCAGCAAAAACAAAACAAGTCTTTTTTAGCCACTGTACCTTGAGTAACAGAATTAATCTGTTAGCAGAACTATACATGCAAATCTTTCTTAAAGTTGACAAGACTTGAGATAGATTTGACAGACAACTGAAAGTCTAATAGAAATGCAGAGGAACAGTGGGAAAGAAGGCAGTGCTGTAGAAGGATGCCTGTACATTTTGGCAGCATTGGAAGGCACATATATCCCGAGACACAATTAATCTTATTAAACTTCAGTTTAGGTCAGTTTGTTGTCTGTGCACTACCAGGAAACACTAGCGAACAGGCTTGGAATTGTTACTGCTGGGTTTGGGTTGCAGCTCAGCTGATGTGAACTTCTCACTGCAGTGAGATTGTGATTCCCTTAGGAAGTGATATATCTGAGACACATCAAACAAGGTCTGCTTGACCCATGGGGGAAAAGACAACCTTGCTGTGCAGCTCCTATCCTGCACGTAGGGAATTTATTTTCTTTGTATGGCCCCTCTTGCAAGCTCAGCAGGCAAAGCACTGTGATGAACTAGTACCCACCAGAATTACATGACAGGTTTTTATCATTTATTGGAAATTTTCCATGGCCTGGAGAAATAGTTGCAGTTTATTGCATCAGTAAGAGTGCAGTTTTCATTGGGAACTAAGACTATAGTGTTTATTACAGGAAATCATTGCCATCGCTTGATGCCACTTTACTTAACCTTGAAGGTATCACTAGCTTGTAGTCATTATCAATAAATTATAAACAGCTCATCCACTGTAATACCTCCTGTGGCAGATGCAGAAACTATAGCTGTAATCTCCACAGTCTCCTGAACATTAGCATCACTGAGGTGGATGATGCTTTCTTATGCAGTGCAGGAGTCCACCACTTTGTCTTGATAAAGATTTCTTATAAACCAAGCACAAGATTTTTACCATAGAGACTTATGTGTTTTCCTTCCACTTCTTTTCAAACATCAAACCAGGTGTTGTGGCAGAGAGGTGAGAAATCCTGATAGCTTTTGCTTCCTGGCTTACCGTATGTTTCTGTGATGGTGCTTCAGGTGCGGAGTCTTGCTCCTACTCAACACCACTTGGCTCAGCTGCTCTTCAGTGTGTGTGCATCTACAGAGTCCTAGCACTGCATCTTCAGATTCCAGATAGACTGACCACAGCTTTTCACCACACCTGGCCTGGACATGGTTTAGGAGTGAGAAGAGACTCATTCCATCTCATTGGCCCATAATGTAGAGTCTGATTTAAACTCCAAATCCACATATTTCAGCCACTGCAACAATTTCCATTTTGATTCCTGTCGAACATCCGTCTAAACTACGAAAGTTTTCCCAATATTATACACAAAAAGCCCCTGCTGCGGAAACATTTGTATTATCAAATGGACACCTTTTGCTGGTAACAGTTAAGCCATCTTCATCAGTTTAAGCTCTCTAATCAAAACTACTCTTTTTTTCTGAATATGTTGAGTCTGCGTTGACTGTGGGCAAAGGGGGAGGTGCTGGCAAATCTTTGTCAGTGAGAATAGAGTTTTTCCTACTCCTGAGTCAGAGGGGCTATGCCGGGAAAACTTGGTATTGAAGACCTGCCCAGCATGACTCCAGTCCACTTCCACTTCTCGCTGAGCAGACTTGACAATGATGTGAAATATCACCACTCCTAACGCGCCAAGAACTCCCTCCAGATCACTATAGCTGCTAGGAAAACCAGTATCCCACAAATTAGACACCTACTTCAAAGAACAGTGTGCCTCACAGTAACAGACATGATAAATGCTATGAGTAATGACAGATCCAAGTGCTATCAGCACTCTGTATCAGCCACCTACTGGCTCAGCTCTTCTTCTGATAAAGGCTTTTCTCCTTAGGTTATGTGTGAAATGTGTACTTGTTATCTGAAGGTGGATCTCTCTGAAGATGTAAGACGGAGCAGAAAGCAGCAGTTCTTGAATCCTAATTGCAGCTGTGAAACAGAGTTGCTGTTGAACAAACAACTGGAGTGTTTTGCCTCAGTCAGTTTCCCTGTCTGTAATATAAATAACGTCCGTGTTGGAATCACGCTGCATGGAATAGCATTTGCACGGAAATGCTTTGGACATGTTAAGCATCCGATAATCCCAGGAGATACCATCACTGGTATATCAGTTGCATGTACTCTGTGAACAAAAGTAGGCACAGATGCTAGCATAATGTTAGGTATTTTGGTACAAAAATGAAATAAAGCGCTTGCCTTCTGTCCTCAGATTTCTTGTCAAAAAATCATTGCTTCATATGCTAAGGTAGTTAGACATACAAAGCATATTTCTATCCTACTTTATTTTATTCTTTGAATAGAACTCCTGATAAAAAAGTGAAGAACCATGATTGAATCTTAATACAAAAAAAAGGGCTTAAGTTACATTCTCCTGGGATCATCTGTAGCAAAGCATAATAAGTTTCTCAATATCTGACCTAATTATAACTGTCCTTCTAAATTTTGTTTCCCATAAGATCTAAATGTCTATGGTTAAAAATAACATTTGAAACTCCTCCAAGTTCCAATAGAACTTTTTCAGCCTCTCTCAAATTTAATATCTATTTTTAATTTGTTTTAATTTTTTACCCAACTTTACAAGTTATGATTTTTAGAATGCCATTCTGCTCTATAATCCATCTCCTAAAAATGTTTTCATTAGATAAACACAAGAACTGGAAAAGAGAAAACTTTATTACATGTGTTTATTTTATGTTGGAAAAATACCACTGCTATTGAAACAAGTGATATAGAGGCACGGGGAAGGAAGGATGGACCCGTGATTGAAAAGAAATTGGCTCACTTAGAAGTGTGTCATCATCTGGAATACGCCGAGGTCTCTGGCAGACCAACATTGGGGATCCTATGGTGGCTCTCTGTAACATTGACTCTATCTGAGCACCCATCTCTGCTAGCAGTCAATGTCCCAGAGCAAGAGGGATTGAAGGCAACACAGGCTCATCCTCCTGTGACCTACTGAGTCTCATTTAAAGCTCCCCATGTCGATGCAAAAACTCCTGTGTGTTTGTGCTGATGCTGGAGTGGGAGAATTCTTTGGATGTGTTTCCTTCTGCTGCCCCTGCTATTGTGGACATACACTTCTGGCACAGATCTATGGTTGGGAGCGCCTGGCAGATGCAAGGAAATGCACTTCACGATGGTTAGAGATCCCAGCAGTCTTCTGAAGCCTTTGTGCCTCAACTGGAACTCACAGACACCTTCCCAACCGGACATGCCAGGGGGAAGTCCTAAAGTTTGCCACGGGCATTGAGGCACATTCAAGCAAAGCATGTTGAAGAAGTACCAGGGATTACTATAATTGGTCTATGCTCCATTCTCAGGGACGTTGATAATAACGTCTATACAGTGCCCTTCGTTGTGAAAGAGCCCAGAAAGAAGGGAGCCTGCAGACACAGAGACCCAAACAGTATTTTTGGATAGGACATTTATTCAACCTGTCTCTGCTAGGAGTTTTTTCTTTTTCTTTTTCTTTTTTTTTTAGTTTATAAGGATATTGAAGGCAGAATGTGGACTTGAGACTGAATATTTGAATATCAAGCCTTGTCCGTCTGTACAGGTTCCTCATCCATCACTGTGGGCAGGCCATAAAGCCTCATCCTGAAGCTTTATAAATGGTACTGCCTGGTCACAAGTGCCGAGACAGAGCGAGCTCCATTTTCACGGTTCACTTTGCTGGAGTGGGGCGCAAGCTGAACAACAAATGCAGTTTATAATTGCCCAGCCGTTCTGCTTGGAGGGTCTGAGAGACTTAAATGTCACAGTATACAAATGGGAATTGTTGGGAGAAATAGAGCAATGCAAGGCTCAAAGTGATTTCAAAGGCATCCAAGTCCAGAGTTTTTCCTAGTTTGTAATACAAGTTTAAGGCTGCAGCAGATTGCCTAAATTCCCTCAGAACGATTCAGCAAAAGGTCTTGAGGGCAACATAGTGGATCCTCCATGGGTGCTGTGGTATAGACCTGGTTTTGTAGGCTGGAAGGTTTGGTGGTTGCGGTTTTTGGGAAGGATATGCGTATCCAAATCCCTGCCAGCTGAGATGGGCCCAGCACTCCAGGTTCACTGACTTTGCCTTACACATTGCACTATTCTGCTTGTGCAAAAAAATGCACTTTGAATTCTGAGTCCTAATTGAACAGGAGCATCTGACCTTCTCCCCAGGAGCCCACCTGAGAAACCAGTTTGTAGCTTCCCCATGGTCTGCTCTGGGACGAGCCGGAGTGAGGCCCCCCCATCGGACACAAGCCTCTGCTGCAGGGAACTCGGGGCAGAGCCGGCTCAAGGCACCTTGGAAGAGCCAGTAACACCCAGTACGTCCATCCCGAGGACAAGGGGCCAGGCCTGGGTTGCTCTTGCCACAGGAAAGGGGAAGGAAGGGAGGGCAGAGCCCTGACGGAAAACCAGGCTGGTTACCGCTGCCTCTGCCCTCCTAGAGATAGGAAGGCAAAGACAGAAGTGCTGTTGTGGGACAGGGCCCCACATTTACCCCGATGGCACCTGCGGCCCCCGTGTCCTTGCTGCCCCAGGGCTGCTGCAGCAGCGGGGCTGGTTTCCCTGATGCCCTGCGCCACTGTGACAGCCTGATGTCCTGGCCCTGCAGTGCCCGTGGCACTTGTCCTGCGTGGGCGTCCGCAGCAGCTCACGTTAGTTCCCCTTTGGAGCCTTGGGTCTGCATCTGCAGCACATCAGTCCATGGCAAAACACCCGCCTGCCCCTGCTTGGTCTTGGTGCCACTGGGTGGCTGGCACTGGCTGCAGGCAGAGCATCTCAGAGCCCATTGGGGGAACAACTGAGCAAGGGAGAAAGGAAAAAAAGGCAGAGAGAGAGAGAGCCTTTGCTTACAGGGCTTTCTCTTTACTGTACTTTGCGACGGGGATTCAGCCGCGCTACTCACAAGGCAAGGCTGATATGTGGATTAAATACTACATGATGCTGCACTCCGTTTTCTAGGGGTTCTCCTCAGGATATGGTGTCGAAATGAGTTTTCTCTTACCCTTTTTTTTTTTTTTTTTTTTTGGGAAGAGTAAGGTAGAAGTTAAAGATCCTTGGCATTTTCAAAAGAATTTGGATAAACCAAAATTTGAAAATTTGTCCTTTTTTCGCTAAGGCATTTTCTAATAAAGAGGTGGTTTGCAAGCACTAAGCATGTGGCATTCTGTGATGACATATCACAGCACTGCCACACCACTTTGGGAAGCAGTAGATGGGAAAACTGCTAATATATAACTAGTGTAGATCTACTTGAAATAAAACATTCCCAATTTTAACAATATGAAGCATCCCACGGTAGGAAGAAAACAGAAAATAAAGCTTTTTTTTTTCTTCAGAAAATATTGGCATTTCTAAAACCAAGACATTCATATGTGTCATATGTGATTTACAGCAATAGGTGCGCACAAACATTCACTTGCTCCTAGACTGTGAACAGGAATGTAAGAGACTCATTTCTAAATTGGGCACTTGCACCTGCATGTGTAATATTCCAAACATATCAGGCTCCTCTGACTATTTCTCTGTGTCTGATTTTGGAAATCTGCTCCTTGCTAGATTGAACTCATTAATTGCTTAAATTCCATCTTAAATAAAAGTTTGCCTGCAGTATTCATCCCGGAGTTGTTTGCAGTATTAGTTCAGATGTTACATTTTCAGAGCTTATTTGTTTTGATTGTTCCAAAATGTTTTTCTGCCTTCCCTTTCATTTCTATCTGGTCTTCCAGTAAACCCTCCTAATCTTGAAACACTATTTTCCGAGTTTCTCCGGTAATCTCTTTGAAGAGAATGGACAAGCTAGACCATCCCTCAAGTGATGTAAAACATTTCCCTAATGTGGCTGTTACGTTTGCCAAGAAATTCCTGACTTAGCTTGAGTGTTTCCACACTGTGCTCGTGCCTGTCAGCAGCAGCCCCGGGAGCAGGCTGGCTTCCCTGGGGATCGCTCCGGCCCCGAGAGGCTCTTCCGCACTCCAGGTTGCTGTGGCCACCTCTGCCGGCACCGCTGTGCTCAATGGCTCCGGCCCCAGCACCCAGCTGCCAAAAGCCCATCACAACAGACGATATTCAGCATCCTTTGAAACAACCAACCTAGACAGCCGCACACAGTTTCTTTTTATAGCTAAATACTGTCCAGTTGCCTCTTTCAGAGGAATGGCTTTTCTCCCTTTTTCCGTGCCTGGAGTAAGCCTTGACCACCCAGGCAAAGCCAGAGCGAGGAAGCTGCAGGCACAGAGGAGCAGAAACAGGAGCCGCTGCAGCGGCGGTGCCGGCGTTCCTGCAGCGCAGCTGTCGCAGCGCCCTCGCGCCTCACGGCCTTGCTGCCCCCTGCGCCGCAGCGGGAACGCGGCCACTGCCGCCTCCGCGACGGCCTGTGGGGCCGCGGCCTGCACTGCCCTCCCGCCGCTGAGGCGGAGGGGAGAGGATAGCGGGGCAGCACCCCGGTGAGGGCAGAGCAGGGCCTGGGGGCTCCGTTACCGGCCTGTCCCAACACCCGCCTCTACAGCCCGCAGACCCCCGCGTGGAGGAACAGAGGTCCCCTTATTCCTAGCCGCTTCGCTTTAGGAAGCCGGATTTCTATCTCCACTTATGAGAGCATTCAAATAGAGAAGTTAAACCCAGGCTTATCCTCTCTTTTCTTTACATAAAAGCTCCCACTCGAAGCAGACATCTTCTGAAATCTATTATCCTCTATATTGTTCATAGCGGTTCTAATTTTTCCCACATTGCTCAAAGCTCTATCCTCAGGTGACTGTTCTGTGAGCTTTCACAGCTGAGTTTTACCTTTCAAATAAGATTTATCCATTAAAAAACAATTCCACCGCTTTTCGCAGCTATCATTTTGTCACATATGGATTTATTCAATAAATGCTTTTAATAGCAACATTTCTAGGCTTTGTTTGTCAAGCGCTGCCAGGCTTCTACAAGCCAGGGTTGGCACAGACACTGAATTGCCGCTCTGTACCCAGAACAGTGTTCCCTGCTGGTCATAACTGAGGTCCTGCACACACAAATAAATGAAAGGAAATTAAAATATGAGTATCTACATAGTTCACAGCCAGTAAATGGTGGAGAATAACAGGCTTCCAGCAACTTCTGGACCTTGGCAAAGCTGCTAATATAAGCAGGGATATGCAATTTTGCAGTTCCAAGATGTGCCCAAAGCCTAAAAGCCCACGTTCAACATAACTACGAGGGCAGGGAACTATAAAGGCCATCAGCAAGAATAAATTCAGCCAACCCAAGGGCATTGTGAAGTAACAGCTGAGAGGACAGGAAAGAGAGGTCAAGATCAGTATGCCAAAAATCCTTGCTCCCTGGGTCAGCCTGGAGGCTGTGGCAGGCGAGCAGTATTGCTCTTGTCTATCAGTCTGCTGGGGAGCAGTGGGTCTCTAATGTTGCATCTTGGTGTGTGTGGCATCCGTTAAGTGTAGGACTTCCTAAGTGTCTCTAAATAACTGTAAAAAAAGTTGCTGTAAAGGAGAGGGAGCCTCTTCTTTTGTTCTGTTTCCCCAATCCCATACTTTTTCTGAGGCCTTTGGATGTCAGTTGTTAAATCCTTAGCCCAAATTTTCTTCCCTGAAAGTGGTACAGTGCTAAGCTTTGCTAAAACAATATTAAAAGAGGAAAGTTACACATTGCCCAATATTCATTTTTAGCTTTTCCAAAAAATTATAAACTCCTTTTGGTGCCTCTCTTGCCTTCTTTCGATTAATTGTTTAGGACATTCAGACATAAGGAGGATGATCTCTCTTTGCTCATCTACCCCCATGCTCTCCATAGTCTCCATGGTCCCACAAGGACTTATTAATTAAATTCGCTCAACACACTGTTTTCTCTCTCTGACTATCTCTGTCTTCTGTGCTGCTGCTTGTGTACATTGCTGAGAGGAATCAGAGCTGAGAACCAAATAAAAAAATCCCTCCAGGAATACAGTGTTCGATTATACAGAGAAAACCCACAGTAGAGATTGCTCATCTTTATTTCCCAGAGGATACCTCAAATATCTTTGTTCTTTGGCTTTTTAAAAAGATTTTCCTTTTCTGGTACAATCATTTTACCAGTGAACTGCAAGCCGGGCTTCTGGTCACATTTACCCGCTCTTCCATTACCAGCTGTTACACACTGGTCGTTTCCATGCTCTGCCTCCAACAGATCCAGGGTGACCCCGTTAGCAGCATTCCCACCTCCTGGTTTCCCCCTCTTCCTGGGGTCCAGGACCCTCCACAAACTCTGGATGTGCTGGGGAGAGCATGACTTCATACAAAGCACACAGCAGGTTTTCCTCACGGAGTGTCATAAATGCATCGCTAATGATAACAGTGATGATGAGCTCCCTAGAGAGGCCAGGAAAGGAATGAAAGGGGGGCCCAAAGCCTCCGCTCGTCTCCTCATGTGTTGTATCTGCTGTATGGACAAAGAACAACTTCTGCTCCCAGAGTTGTCAGTCAAAGCCAGCTTCCCTAGTGCTAAAGTTACTATAAATAGCCAACAATAACTCTTAAAAACATAAATGGTAGGTACAGTAGAATGTATAATTCACCAAGCATTTCAAGCTGAGTTTCTTGCCTCTTTCATGCATATCTTATATGCGCATGCATACACATGTTTTTATATGTACAGTATTTTCTGCTTATCTAAAAATAAAACTCTAATAGGGAAGATGAAAATGTAGCTATGTCCTTACACTTTGTGCTAGGAACCTGGCATTACCTCCAGTTTGCTGCCTTCCCAGCTGGCTAGCTAGTGTATTGTTTATGTTGGATGTCCTCCAAGATTTATGCCATCATCTGTATAGTTTTAGAACTCTAATCTTGCTAAATCTCTTTGCTTTGAAATTTGATTGTACCTGATCTTCATTATTTTAATTGTTTAATGTATGATAATTAAGGCTTAATTAGATCTAACAGATCCCAGTCAGCCCAGTGTGTTCACATCCATCTGAAGGCTGTGGGAAGCCTAAGACATAAAGGGTTGATTCTATGCTGCATTTTCAATCCATAGACCAGGTATTATTATTTTTACCGCTGACATGTTTGACTGCAGGCAAGTCATTTATCTTTCTGTTTCTCCAAGGGATTCCAGCTTGCTGTGTGAATAGCCTCACTGGGTGTCAGAACAGGTTGACATCTTTACACACAAATGTTATGAACCTAGCAATAAACTCACAGCCCATCCAATATGCAGCTGCTTTCTAATTGGAACTGACTGTAGCTTAATGCATGAAGGAAGATCGTGAGCATGGCAGCCTCTAAATATGCACGTTGTCTCTACATCAAACAAAACATAAAACATCCTTCTTCAACCCCTTCATACCAAGCTCTGGTACCTCTCTGGGTACTCTTGGTACCTTCTGGGTGACGGGCTCATATGGAGGGATAGCTGGAAAACGCTGTTGCCACAACATGTGTAGGCCTGGTCTCTACATCCCCAGCAAAACATGTCTCTACTGACACGACCAAGGCTGAGGATGCATCTCCAATTCTGCCCAGTCCCAGTTTCAAGGAAGGATCTCTCTGCCTCCAGTTAATTGCCAGTTACCTCTTCTGAAGATGGAGCTGGGAAAAGAGCAAGCAGTAATCACATTTTCCTTTGAAAGAGCAAATGAGATTGCCCTCCTCCTCTTCTCCATCGTCTTAGTGCTTCGGTGGTTAGAGCACTCACCCAGAACATGGGAGATCCACATTCAATTCCCTCCTCCATCTCAAAGGAGATAGACCCACTTCTACAGGGCACACTCCAGCTACCGCAAGGGCTTCACAAGGGGATCTTCAGCTCCTGCTAAAATTTTGTCTCTTTGTCCAAAATATAAGTAATAGAGCATTGATTCTGAAAGAAGTCACAGCTTGCCAGTTTACTAGGGCTGTCAGCTGAGGGTGAGGAGACCTGGTTCTGCTCCATGCCCCAAGGACTACTTGTGTATCCTTTGCACGCCTTCTGTGTGTGCAAAATCGGTAAATCAGATTATTCTTCTGAAGGGTGTCAAGATTCTCTAGTACCTTCCTTGCAGCAGCAAGTGGTATGGCAAGAAACTGAGACCACCACACGGATAACAAATCAAGCCTTGACTTAATTCATCATAAAAACAAAATGGGAAGAAACAAACACATGCAGAAACCTGCCATTTTCATATCTACAAGAAAAACATACATGTTAATGCCCCTCAACCTGATAAAAGACTTTCCCTTCAGCATTATGGGCAGCTGGCCAAATGTGTGAGGCTACTCACTTGACAGTAATGAACATATGCTCAAAAGGAAGACATAACAGGTGTGACAAAAAAAAAGCACATGCATGTGGGTCAGAAAAAATGTCCTCTGCATGTGTAAAATGGATAGGTTACAGAAGAAGCAGTCGCTAATAACTGCACTTTTCACAAACAGTGTTTTTTCTGCAGCAGGAATGGTTTTGTGGAGTCGGCAGCCAGCTTTCTCTGAAAATGGTTCAAACAGACTAATTGAAGACCAAAGAAAAAAATTCCAAGAAAAACAATTCCTTTCTTAGGAAGAAGCCAGAGAAAAAGAAGCAGATAAAGGAAACACCAGCAACACTAGCAAACACCAAGATAGAATTTAGTTTTTAAGGCCTTAGGAGGGAAAAAAAAAAAAAAGAGAGAGAGAGAGAAAGAAAAAAACGCCTCCTTTACTTCTAAATCCCTTTGAACATTTTCAAAGCTGTAAAAATATTCAGCTAGAACTGCTGTAATCAAAATAATAAACTGTATATTTTTGTAACCTAATTTGGAGATTCTCTGTACTCCCCAAATGCAACATGGGCTGATTTTTACGCAGAAGAAAAACCATCTATTTCTGTTGTTGATCTTTTCTCTGAAGAAAATGCAGTTTTAAGTTAAGTGCTGCACGGAGTCGTAAAGTGGAGCTAGTTCACGGCTCTTAGAGTATACCCAAACCTAAAACATAAGGCGGGAGCTCGGGCGGCCGCGCGGGGCTCCGGGGCGGCCTCGCTCTGTGTCGGCGTTCGCGGAGCTGCCGAGCGCGGCCGCCTCAGGTGGGCCGAGCTCCGCGCGCCCCACAGGCCGTGACCGCGGGCGGGGAGGATCCCGCGGGAGCTGCTGTTGCCAAGGGAGAATTTGTCAGAGCAAGAAGCTCTGGGAGCGCTGGGGAGGGAGGAGCAGGCCGGAGTCACCAGCACTGCGGGAGGAGGATCCCGGAGGGAATTTGTGGGGCAGAGCAGGCAGGGCCGAAGGGGGCTTCAGTGCTGCGTGCACCCAGATTTGGAGAGGCCTCTGAACATCCTTTAGGCTGTTTTGTCTCGTTTGCCCCGAGAGACGATGTGCTGGAGGTACGAGCTGTTGTGTGGAGGTTGGAACGGTGCCAGGCGCTGCGTGAGCGGGGCAGGAAGGACGAGCCCAGCAAACTGCACTGCGAAGGTGCCAGCAAAGGCTCGGGGTTTACACTGCAGCTATGCGGGAGCTCTACAGCTGTGTCACCTTAGCTTCTTCCCCGAGAGTCTGCAGGAAAAACCAAGCTTGTGCTTAGCAGTTCTGCGGGGCGAGCCTGATGTTTTAAACCGTGTGCCTGTGTGCTAAAAGCCTAGAAGTGTTTTGGCAAAAACTGAGCACTTACCCAGGTTCCCCTCATTACCAGCTAGCTGTAGGAGATGGAGAAAATAAATAGCCTGGACAGCTTGTTCAGTGCTGAATAGCTTCAGCGTATACAGCTCTTGCTTGTTGATATAAGCATCCTCCACGGAGTTCAGTATATTTGGAAAATTTCTCCCTACTTGAGCACCATCCGTATTGCTAGCTGGACACTTGAAAATCTTCACGTTGTTTTTCAGTGTGCATATGACTCCCCTGCAGCCTGTCTCCCCTCTTCAATAGCTGCTGAATGCAGTACATTCTCCCAGGTCTTTAAGACCATCTATGAATTTATACAAGAGACTGCATTTGTAGCAGCGACTTCAACTGCTTCTTTTCCTTCAGCCAAATCCTGAAGCTCCATATGCTTCAGACTTCCTTATTCCCCCTCCTTACTTTTTATTTTCACATCAGGTGAAACATTTCCTACACTAATTTTTGAAGGCCTGTCTTTTTTTCTCCAAATTTTGTTCCTCTAGCTATCATTGCACTTTAGCCTAAAGTCCACATTCTCTTTACCAAGCCTCTGCTTTTTGCTTCTGCATTTCAGGTGCAAATCATCTTCTCTTAGCCTTGGTCTTGGTACAAATCTGAATCCATGGCCTAACAAGTCCCATATGTTGCTCTCTCCATACAGTCTGTTTGTATTTGTGGGCATGAACTGTGACCAGCTATGGTGACACTTTAAGTACAAGAAAAAAGGTACTGTAAAAACCTGGAGCTGATTTTCAGTTTTGATGGGGGATTTAGAGGAACTCACACTACTCTGCAGTTAGTCTAGGGCTTCCCTTGCTGCTTGCATGCCATTATATTGTGCTTATCATTACACAGAGATCATTTGCTCCCAGCCTGGTTGCAATCTAGTTAGTCAAGCCAGAAGCTTGCCAAGTTTGAAAAAAAAATAAAATGTTTAACTGAGAAGTGAGACATTAACTATTTGAGAGATCATAACATCCATAGACTGGTTAGTCTCCTTCTGTAGTTTAACTTTCTTTTCGCACAAAACTCATTTTCAAGTCTAGTAATAAAAAGCATCTTAGAGAATTCAGAAGTCAGTAGAAGAGCAGCTGCCCTATGAGACCTTATACCTGGAGTTTTTCCTTCAAAAATCCTTCACCAAGGCTTAGGTTTTCAAAGCCTGCTCTAAATAAATGACGAGAAAGATTGGTTTGGGAAGTCCAGCCATGGCTTGCGAGGGGCAATGCCTCCCTTCCTTGGCCTCAGGTTTTCCATACAACCATGAGCAAGGGAGCTTTGTCCCGCCAGACCTAATCCCGCAGGACTGGGTGTAGATGTCGATTTGCTGGTGACCTTTATACGACTGTAAAACTGTAACCTGGCCACGCTGCGAGCACTCCTACTACCTTTACACTTCCTGGGGCTTATCTATTATGCAGGATCAGACAGGTTTCACGAGCTGGGAAGCTGTGCAGAGCACCAGTCTTTATCACAGTGCAGTAGTATCTATCTATGTTTTGGGGTCTTTTTTTTTTTTTTTTTTCTGACACCAGCCCAATAGCATCCTGTGTAGACAGGTGACTACAGAAACTTTCCCGTCTGGAGAAACCTTCCCGTCTGGAGAAACCTTCATGGAGAACCTGACAACCAAAAGACAAAGAGGAGATAAGTAATTCTTCTTCCTTTTTTTTTTCTCTTTTTATAAAATACACAATGCTCACATTATCTCATAGAGCTATAAGGATTCTGTCAGCTAGTCCTAAACCTCTGTACCCTACAAGAATATTCTAAAAACTTGGTGATGTTGGGTTGGTTTGAAATGTATGCATAGATTAAAAAATCCATTTGCTTAATTATAGTTAGCTTCTTTTAAACTAGACTTACTAGTCCCACCACACACAATGGGATCTGTAAAATGTCAGACAGCTAGGAAGGGGACATAGTAAGAAGCCAGAAATATCAAATGAGTATAAATACCAAAGCAGGAGATTCTCCAGTCAGGATGGAAAAGGGTCTCTAACAATTAGTTTTGTTGTAGCTCTTGACATGAACACATCTAACAGCCTGGCTGAACTTTTTGGATGAGGGAGCAGCCATTTACTGGTTCCCAACAGAGTACTTGTGAGACCTCGTTACTAAATCTGACAAAACCCTTATGTTATTACATGAATTGATACAGAGCAAAGAGAGCAAGGAGACTGCAAAGATAGTAACAGACTCTGGAGATTCTGAGAGAAAAAGAGGTGTTCGGGGTGGGAAGGAGGAAGAGGCAGGACAAGAAAAGCCAAGTTGTTCTGCAAGAATAAAACAAGCCAAGTGGGTTTGACTGCTGGTTTTCATGGGCTCGTGGCCCTTGCCTCCTGAGCTCCCCTTTGCTGTGGTGGCCAAGGCCTCTCCGTGCAGGGCACACACTCTGCTCCTTCACAATCTCTGAGCATACGCTGGCTGCTATAGAAAGGCCAACTTCCACCTGCCTTTTCCTCAGCGCAGACATTCAATTATGCTCTTTGTCCTCTGTACAGCTGCAGTTTTTCACCAACCTTATTTATCTTGAGATTCCAGCTTGTCGTTGAAATTGGGCTCCACAGTTTTTAAGGAGAATTGCTGAATGTACAGAGAGATAAACAACGCAATCTCATAAACTTCATTTCAAAGGCAAGCAGGCTAAAAAATGCCAGTTTTTAATTTCTGCTCCTGTTCATGCCAAATGTTGTCTAACATTTCAGCAGCAATCTGTGGCCCTGAGAGCCTCTTTCAATATCCTATCAAGAATATAAAATAAATTGTGATAAATGTAGTCAGTATAAAATAAAATGAGACCAAATTGGTTGCTGGGATGCAAAACTGAGGCTGACAGGCAGTTGAGAGGAGGCTTGCAAGAAAATGCTTATTTTGTGTATTTCTTTGGGGCTTAGCAGCCTGGAGCTGTCAAGATGGTTTTGCACATGCTCAGCAGCAAAACGAGGGAACTGAGTGATTTACCAGTGGAAAAAGTGAGTTCCTGCTGCATTGAGAAAACCGTGAAGAGGTGGGAACAAGGTTGGAAACACCTATTAGTACTTGTAAGTTGAATAAAGTTGTCTCAATATGCGTTTAAGGGTATAAGGTTCCCTCGTAAAATTACCTCCCAAATTTCTTTGTCAGTTATGAAAAATTTTACTAAAAAACTTCTGAAAATCTAAATAAATTAATCAGTTCTCTTTCACTCCTGCCTCTATTGAAGTATTTAGGTGATTGTAAGAGATTTATGAGACATATTTTTCTACCGTAGAAATTGTAGTTCCTTAGACAATCTCATAAAGTGCTATATCATTCCACTTTTAAGCATAACTTGAAATGAGGTTTAATAATTCCTTCGATTACCTTTTGAAAATACAAGATCAGAATGTTACTCATTGATCCCTTTAACAGCAAGTGTTAGTTAAGAGTCCTCATATTTTATATAGGAGCTAAGCTATTTCATTTTTGAGGCCCTGCAGAAATCCTTAGGCTGTACCCTATGGGATTGGTAACTTACATTCTTGCAAATTATGAGTTCCCTTGAGCGCTTCTTTCGATGCCTTCAGCTCTAACAGTATTATTTATTACTAAAGAATGTAAATAAATAATTTACTGTTAAAAAAAAATCAGACTAACACAGAATAAATGCAAACAAGACAAGAAGATATGAAATTAAGTGGCAGAAAGATTTCAAGCAAGACATTATGGAGCCTTTTTCCTGACAATCAACATTAAAAAACATTAGCTAGTATGTTCAAATAAATAAAAAGTAAGTCCAAAAATAAATCAAAGGAGATATAATAGAATGATGTTAGTCCCAAGTTTGCTTCAAGACATCCTGTCTCTTCTGGTAACACTTTTTAAGTATTATCTTGCTCACTCAAGAACAGTTACACATAAAGGAAATGAATACAAGCTAAAGAGAGTTCCAGGTTCCCAAATCTCAGTGTCTATTGTTTTCAAAATAAAAGAACCGTTATCATTTATAAGTCAAAAGAATTATTCAGGATTTAGTAATTGGGGGTGTAATTCGGTCCTACAGAAGGACCCAGGATAAGGCCAGTGCACAGTGAATTTATCAGTGCTCTGTTGTACTCACTGGAACTCCTGCCTTCAGCCTGCAGGTCCAAGCCTGGCCGGTGCTATCGGGTGGGCGAGCGCCCGTCGCACCGACACACGTCCCAGGACAACGTGTGCCATGTCAGCAACACCCTTCTGGTTCTCTGAGAGAGAAAGGCAGAACAAAACCCATGGGATAAGGCTTTTCAATATATCTTTGGAATATATGCAAATACCTCAGCATTGGGCAATGGGTTGAAAATGCGAATATAATAAAATCTTAATATATAAACCAGCTTACGCCACTTGCAGGCCTCTGTCTGGCCGAGTGTTTTCAAACACTTATGTTCAATCTCCTTTTTGCTGCTGATGGCTGGGGGTATTTTTTTTGATGTTTTCACAGTTCTGATGACTGCAGCAGAGCATTCCTGAAATGCTCGTTAGCTGGATATCAGAATAGTTGGATTAATCAACCTTGTTCAAGAGTGTTGAGCTCTGTTCTTCCACCTACCTTTTCAGCTTGCATTTAATATTCCAAAATCAACTCAGGTACAACACAGAAATAAAATGATGTTTCAATGAGAAACTGAACACACCCAAAACAATACTAAGCTGCCTGTTTTCAAAATGAGCTCTCATCTCTTTAAGAATTTCCACTTTTACACTTAACATATAGTTACTCAAATGTTGCTGACACCCAAGCACTAGAATGAGAGGAACTGAACGACATCCCTATATGGAATTACCTTTTACCAGTTTCATCACCTAGGCCTCTTCTTAGACCCTCTTCCTAGTTAACTGGTCACTGAAATTTATTACAAGCCTTCAAATACAGCCAGGTTCTGATGTTCTAGCTCATTTCATACCCTAGGTAAGAGGAACAGCATTTCTTTAGATCATATTAAGCTTTCAGTGACACCTGTGCAAATTTACTGCTTTTCATACCTTTCTGGAACATTTTCTAAACAAGGAAGAACACAATCTAGCTTTCTGTTGCAGAAATGTTAGTAGGGAGCAAAAAGCCACACTAATTTATTTTCATCATCTGGTGACAAGTTCCGTGAAAGAAGTTGACATTTTACATCACTTCTTTTTAAACTCAAAAAGCTAACTTAGAATTTTTCGGTTCTGTGTTGTTTATTTGGTGAGTATTTTGACATTCTCCTTGGATACTTTTCCCTTTGGTAACTAAATGTTTGCAAACATTTTAAATTCTTTTCATGAAAGTGACCTTTGCATTTTACTGACAGAGAGCAGAATGTGAGGATGACTCCTCAGGTGGGGACATTTGCAGTTATCCTCTCCCTCACGCTCTCCCTCTAATGTATATATTTAAACCAGCCTATAACCCAAATCATTTGAGGATTTGAATCCAAGGAACATGATTACTCAAGCAGGACATGCTGTTACCTTGATACTGCAGATAAATGTGCCATTTTTTATAAAACTAGACTATGGGCAGTCAGGGGAGAGATGCTGAGAACAGGCTCCAAGGAGATCTTTGATGAAGCAGAGCATGGGAGCCACTAGCTCTAACTACTTTCCATGCAGTAATGGAAAATAGGACTACATCCCAAATTTATATTTGCTAGCCCAGCACCTGACACACAGTCAGAACCCATCTCCTTTTGTGAATACTGAGGAAAAAAAAAAAAAAAGACTAAAATTCATCCTTGCTGCACTAAAATATCTGTTTGTCCTAAAAAGAAAGTGTGGTAGGTGACTCAAAAGCACAAATAGACATAACAAAAGAGACGAATAAAGTATATACCTTCTCATCCGTACATTCTCTGAGCAAACCTTAAAGCTGGACTTAAAAATCAGAGGCTGTGGCCAAAGAAAGAAATGAAACTCGCTCCTAAAAATGTTGATGAAAGGCAGTACCTCTCCACAGGTCTTGCTTTTGTCAGCTGGGAGCTGAGCCTGCTGGGAGCTCAAAAAGACTGTCCTATATACAAAATAATCATGTAGCCTGAGCATCAGCATGGAAAGTACAGAACAAATTAACAACAGGTAAGATTCTGAGAAAGCAGCTTTCAGAAAAGTGGCTCCTGACAGCAGGATCCAAGACAACAGAGCTGCTAGTTCTTTTTTTCCCCCACAGACTATAGATTTGCAGAATCATCCCCTGCTCCCCAGAGGAATGCTCTTTGATGGGCTGCCTTTCCTCGTTTTCCCTTGCCCAGGAAGAAAACAGTCACTCAGAGCATCTCTGTTTTCTAACAGCTGCCTGGTTAGCCCAGAGAGAAAACAACGCTGTGCTTCCCAGTTCCCAATAGGATTTTCTGTCTTGTAAGACAGTTATTCCTACTGGCTTCCTGGACTGCTTTCCCTGGCCTCTGTAAGGGTAGCCTTGCCCCCAAAACCTCCTGTTGTCCTGTTTGCGAGTGGAGGACACTTCCTTGCCACCCACACACTTTTAATTGGATGTGGGGAGGCAGGGGAAGGAATAACTAAGTACCTACGGGAGAGCAGATGAGAGAGAAGAACGAACTAAACGCTGTGTTAGGAGGGGGAGTGAAAGATATCTGAGGTCATTTTCTTTCATTTCCTTCCACTTCTTCCTTTCGCAGAAAACGAAAATACAGTGAGAAGCAATGTACATAAATATACATATATATGCACTTTTATATGGAAATGTGTCTAGCTCTACAAATGAGTCTTTGCTTTTAGATGTTGACAAGTATGCCTGACAGCCTGAGATAGTGAAAGTGCAAGTCATCGAACAAAAAGCTGCGTGGAAAGCAGCAGAGAAAATGCATTTCAAGAGAAGGGAAACAGCTCAAAGCGTAGCTTTTCAAGAGACTAAATTCCCTGGTCAAAACTGCAATAAGCAAGACAAAACACAGCATTCCTCACTGGGGGAAAAGTGCAGGAAATGTAAGAATAGAAGGCAGCAGGCAAGTATCTGCTCAAGAGACAGCACATGCAAAGGTGAGTAATGTCTAATTCCTTGGATCTGTTTCAAATGGCAGCGTTCACGAATGCCAGAGAAGTGGAAATGGTGCTTGGCAAAAATAGCCTCCTTAAAGGAGAATGAGTGCTGCTTCTATTGACATATGGGGCTGTGAGCAAACAAAAACTCTGGCTAGTGGCAATTAGGGTTGTGGCAGGAGACATTCCATTCACTCCAAAACGGGAAAGAATGGAAAGAAGTGAACGGAAAGACTGATGTTTTTCTTCCACAAAAATATTAATGCTGCCTACAGTGTTATCAACAGCCTACTTCACTCAGTTTTCCCTTCTATTTCCAGAGATACCCAAATGCAATACTTACCTATGCATCCTCTACTGTTTGCTCCAATGTTGATTCTCTAGGTACTTTAAATAATTTTTCCTGCATCCATTCATTTTTCACCATGCTACCACAAAATATTCAAGTAGCACTCAAACTGTGTAGTCTATATTTGGGCTGATGCCATTTCGAAAAGACTTTTCTACAAAATAAAGGTTTAAAGCTTATGTTAAAAATGAACTCTGTAACATAACTTCAAGCAAGTTGCAGCAAATGCTGTGCCACGATACCATCTGTGTTCAAGTACAGCTCCCATCCTATTGCTTCCTAAAGTGGAAAATAATGATAAAAAATAAAAACAGATAAGATGAAGAATTGTGTACTGGAATACGTTATGAACCTGAGCCTTACGATGCTTTTTACAAAAATACCACATGCGAATGTGCGTAGCCATGCAAAGTTATCACTGTGGAAATAGAAAGGTTATATTCTTCATTCTGTATAAATTAAGCAATTTTCTCACCTGACAGCTGGTGCACTCAGGTGAGCTCTGCTCTACCTGCTACTGCCCATCGCTCTGAATACTTTGCTTTTTCCAGCTCTCTTCACAAGCATTTCAGAAGTATTTCACAGGAAAATGATGGAAATTCTAAAAATCCTGGGGCAAGTGGAAGGCACTAGAACTGAAGGGAAATAGAAAGAATATCCCACTGTTAAATCAATGTCTAAGATAACAGACATTTCTAGACAAGACTTACACAGAGAAAAACGTACATTATGACGAACCTCAACATACCTCCGAGGCCATGGCAAGGGTTATAACAGAACCATAAATGCTGCAGGTAAAATGGCACCACAGAAAATGTATCTGTTCTTTGCATGATACAATTTTGGAGTAAATTTTATTACAAAGACCACCTTGTCACAACGAACTTAAAGCTTTTTGATACTTAATCAAAGGACAGGATGGTTCCTTTGAAGATTTAGGGAAAAAAAATCCCCTACTTTTTTTTTTGGCGGGGGGTGATTTTATCACATTCAGAGGCCTACAGCCATTTCATCAGTCCAGGGAGAGACAAGGAGCGTGCCAAGAGGATACTCAGAAGTGCAGAGATGGAAAATACATAGAAAAAGACATGCGGGGGGCACAGCACAGAGGGCAGCAAGTTTACAGAACGCCTTGAGACTGTTTTCTCCCGTACCCCAATCAGCCAAGGGCAGGTTGCTCGTCAAGAACACAAATATATCCAGAGCTTCCCCTTTCTTTCCCAGAAGCAAGTACCTCTCTCTTCCTATGCTACTCCTGCATACTGTCCAACTGACAGATTTTTATGAGTCTGGCTGCATAAGTATGTGTCCACCCCATGTTTTGGCTATTTTGGCATGAGTTGTTTTTAATGAACAGTCAAGCAAGTATTGATCCTGAGTTGCTCCAAGAGCTGCTGCTGACCCTCTCCAGGTAATGCTCCCCAGCTGAGACACTGTAGCCAACCATGTAACCACCATTTAAGGCTTTATATCTTGCTTTAAAAAAGAATAAGGTGGCGTTCTCACAGGAATCACCTGCAAATACAAGAGCTTCAAATAAGTCCGTAAGAGGGGATCTCCCCCTCCCAGAGAAGATGTTCATATCCCATCACATTAGCACATGCGAGATACATCTCTGAGGGAAAATATCCCTATTCCCTCTTTTTTAACTGACTGTTATCAAACAGCAGATGCTTTCCCTGTCTTCCCCGAAGGCACATAAGCTGCACAGGATAAACCTCTGCATCCCGAAACGCTTCCCAGCTCCGGTTACTGCTGACACCCCACGTTGACACCCCGCTACCTCAGACGCTTCCAGGCAGACCCGGTGTCAGACCGAAGCCCGGCGCGGGGCCGCGCGCTTTGGACGATGCCAACACAGACCTTCACCACCCGCAGGGAACGCTTAAAGACCCCTGTGCTAACGGCATTCCCGGCAACCGTCGTTATTTTAACACGTTTCCCCCTCCTTTCCGCGCCGTCTCCTCCCGCGCACACGGCGCTGCCCAGAAGGGCCGTTCGGGTGCGGCGCCTGGGCACCCACGGACCCTCCCCGTGCCCGCACCGGGGCCGTCCCGGCCCCTCCGAGCGCCCTGCGGCACCGGGGCTGCCGGTTGAGGCTCCCGCCGCGCCCCCCGCTCCGCGGCGCGGGCTGCTGCGCGGCCCCCACGCACCGCCATCAAGGCAGCCCGAAACCGCCACCGTGCCGGAAACTCAGAGAAAAACAGGGTCGGGGAGGGAGGGGGAACTACAATTTTTTTCTTTATTATTTTTCACTCGGGAAACCGCGTGGCTAACGCGAGGGCCCCCACACGAGCCCCGGGCCCCCTGACGGGCCCGCGCGGCCCCCGCAGCCGCAGCGAGTGGGGAGCGGGGCGGGGGGAGCAGCGCGCGCGCCCGCGGAGGCGCCGCCGCCTCGGGGCGTGTCCCCCCCCCCCCCCCCGCGGGTCGCGCGCGCCGCCGCCCGCGGCCGTTGGCGGGGGCCGCCGCCCCGCGCGGGCCCGCGCCCGCGCCCTCGCCGTTGCCATGGCGCCGCTTGACGTCACGGGCGGCGCGCTGCCCGCGCGCTGCGGCGCCGTGATTGGCGGAGAGGCCGCGCGCGGCGCCGCGAGAGAGGCTGCAGCGCCGCGCGAGCCGCACAGTCCGCGCCGCCGCCCGCCCGACACACTCGCCGCGTCGCTCCCGCCGCGCAGCAGGTAACGGCGCCGCGGCCCCCCGCGCCGGGAGCCGAGGCGGCCGCCGGGCAGCGCGGAGCCTCCCCCCCCGCCCCAGCCACCACCGCCCACGGCGCCGGCCGCAGGGCGGCCCCCGCCGGGGCTGCGCGGGGAGGGAGCGGAGCGCGGCGGCGGCCGCCGCAGCCCCCCCCCCGCTGCCCAGTCGGTGGCGGCGGGGCGCAGGGTGAGGCCGCGGCCGCCCCTCCCGGCCGCGGGGGTGGGGGGTGGGGAAGAGCCGCCGGGGCGGCCGGCGGGGGAGGGGGCGGCAGGTGAGGGCGGCGGGGCGGCGTCCTGCCCGCGCGCGCGGCGGGGGCGCGGAGCGGGGCCGGGGGCCGCAGTGCGCGGGCGGCCGCGCTGGGTGTGGTCTCCGCCGGGAGCGCTGCCCGGCGCGGAAGCGCCGCAGCGGCCGCCGCCGCCTCCTTCCTTCCCCCCCCCCCCCCTTTTCCTATCGCGACACCGGGGCGGGAGGGGTCGCGGCGGCTCCCGCCGGGCCGCGGGCTTCCCCTCGGGCGGGCGCTGCCGGGGCGCGGGCGCCGCCTCCCCCTCGGCCGGCGCGGGGCGGCGCTCGGGCGCGCTCCCGCGAGCCGCCCGCCATGACAAAGGCGGCAGCGCGGAGCCTCCGCGCGGGCGGATGCGGCGGGAGGGGCGGGGGCGGGGCCGGGCCCGGCGCGCCCCCCCCCGCCGCCGCCCCTGCCCCTGCCCGCAGCTCCATTTTATGGTGTCACCCGGGGGCGCCGCCGCCGCCTCGGCCCTCCCCGCGCCCCGGGAACCGGCCGCGCCGGGCAGGATCCCGCCCGCCGCGCCCGAGGGAGCGGCGCTCCGGCCAGCGCGCGAGCCGCGTTCGCCCCCATCGCGCCGCGCGGTGAAAGAGCCGCGGCCAAAACCTCTCTTTAAAATGGCTCCTTAACCCGCTATTTATAGTGCGGTCAGGGCCTCGGTGCCTGCTCGCAAGTACTGTGGAGCAGCCGCGGCGTGTCTGAGCGCCGGCACCGGGGGAAGCAGCCGCTGAAACTTTCTCCTTTCAGGTGCCTAGGATGTTCTCCTAGCGCGCTCCGTGCTTAGACAGGAGCTACTGCAGGTGCTGCCCGCCGTAGCTTTGTGTAGAAGGTTAAGTTATAGGGAGGTTCTGTGATGTGTGAGGAGGTCAGTAGTTGTGATGTGTAGGAATAATAAAGCATACATGGCCGAAATTGGTTCCCATGTGAATAATGAAACCTTCAGGGGTGATGTATCTCAAAGCACGTTGTGAGGACCTGAAACGTGGCCGAGCTGAAAATGACCGAATGGGAGGTTGAGCAGTGAGGAGGCATTGGGCAGCTTGCATGTGCAGAAACAGGTATTGCCTCTGGGGTGAGGAGCGGTGCCTGGAGAGATGGCCCAGCCTGTCTGGGCGCAGGGGGTTCTCCCTGAAACGCCTGGGGTGTTTGTGGAGCTCTGACTTTGCGACGTGCAGCGCACGCGTTAATTTGCACGTCCCCGTGGCTGGTGTTCCTATGTATAAATGTAAGGTTCTGTTAAGGCACAGCGTTTTTGCATACTATTTGACTAGCCGTATTTTGTCTGTTTCTGTGGAAAAAAAGATAATTTGGGCTATTATCGTTGTCATTCTTGTTAAATTGGTCATTGGATGCAACTAATGCTGCACCTTGAATGTAGTCATATGAGAAAATGAGTGATGATGAAGGGCTGGAATGGTACATATGCTTGAGATAGAAATCATCTGCTTGGAGTTCTCCTTTGGATGCTTGGGTTTATAAATATCTAAAATAATGTTCCTTTAAAAGTTAACCTTTTTTTAGAAGAGTGACTTGAAGTGGCTTGAAGCCTTCAATCTATGAGCATTGAGTGTTTGTCTGCTTTGTATTCGAGATTTTGGTTGTATATTTTGCAGTTTCAAACTTCTTGGGAAATGGTTGCTCTGCATATGACATTAAAACATCTTTGTCCTTGATAAATGTCTGAATAATTCCTCCCTGTTTTTCCTCTTTAGAAAGATCAGCATGGATAAAAATGAGCTGGTGCAGAAGGCCAAACTGGCTGAGCAGGCTGAAAGATATGATGACATGGCAAGTTGCATGAAATCTGTGACTGAGCAAGGAGCCGAGCTGTCCAATGAAGAGAGGAATCTTCTCTCTGTTGCTTATAAAAATGTTGTAGGAGCCCGTAGGTCATCTTGGAGAGTCGTCTCAAGTATCGAACAAAAGACGGAAGGCGCTGAGAAAAAACAGCAGATGGCTCGAGAATACAGAGAGAAAATTGAGACTGAGCTGAGAGACATCTGCAATGATGTGCTGGTGAGAAATAATGAAACTGTTGATCCGTTTTTACTTAAAGTTACAGCGTAAATGGTGCTAGCCCTTTCAGATTATTTCTAGTCTTTCAGTAAATGTGCTCTCTTATGCCATTTCTGAAGGACAAGATTTAACAAATATCTGACTTTTCTCTCCCCAAAATAAATAACAATGCTTAAAAAATGTATTTTAATACTAGTGTGTTGAAAAATATGTTAAAACCGTATTGCATATAGAGGTAATTTTTATAAAAAGAAATTTATGACTGAACAAGATTGAAAAACTGAACAAAACTGGACCAGGTTTGGTTTTGAGGCCCCCCATCCTGCTCGCTCTCCTGGAATGTGCTGCTTGTGTCCTAGGTGGCTCTGATTTCTAGAATTTTAACATGCTCTATGGTTGTAAGAGGTGGTTCCTACTCTACGGAAACTGTGCCCCTCCCTGGGTAAGATGATGTAATGTGAGTTATGACTCAGCCATGCAGAAAACTGTCTGCAGGAAGAGGCAGTAGAAACGCTGTGATGCCCACTTAAATTTAGATTTTTTAGCAGCAAACTACAGTGGGGGCAGAGTTAGACATTGTGGAAGGCTTATATTTGTGTTAAAACGTGTATCTGGAAAATGGTGTTGGAGAAAATGGTTAGGAGACTTACAAAATCCTGACCTCTTCCCAGTGCTTAGTCCGGATTGTCAGGTTTTCCAGTTCCATATGCCAGTAGTGCTTTAGTGAGCACATTGCTAATGACGGATAGGCCTGCCACTAGCATGGGAGATGTTGCTGTTGGCAGTAAAATTTTGTGCTGCAAAAATGTAAACTGCAAACTCCGCTGCTGTGTTGTCCCACGTTAACAAGGGATCAAGTGCTACCTGGAAGTCTCTGAAGAGCATACGGTACGTGGAAGGTGTTAAGAAGCCAAGAATGTGGTTGAAGCCCTGATATCAAACTAAAATGAAGATCAGAGACTAGTAGAAGCTTGGTTTGCTGTGTATTATAGCTAAGTGAAATGGGTGGTGCTCATTTCTGGGAGACTGGTTCTCCAGGGGGGTGCAGGAGCATGGCTAGCCCTGAGTCTTGGTTTCCAGTTTAGGCTGGCTTCCATGGTTATCGTAGCACGTGCAGTTCTGTGTGTTTCGTCATCCCGTGTAAGGATATTTTACCAGCATGAAAGGTAGAGGAAAGAACTGATTTACTAATTCTTAGGTTTGAGTGGTCAGTCAGTTATATAGGCCATGGAAACAGGAATATAAACCTAGTTCTACTTTCGTGTTATTTATTTAATCAGTGGAAAGTTTTAGGTGGGGGTAGTGGGGACGCTTTCAGCTCAGTGTGATCTGAAGTTCTTTGTAGAACTAATTTGGGTTTAAGAAATAAATCAAACCATTGGTTTTAGAAGCTCTTTTTAATAGAACCTAGCAGAGTGTTTGCAATTATTTTTTTTTCTGGTGATGGAAACCAGACTGAGACAAAACTACCTCACTATTACTGTGCGTACTAAAAACAAAAATGACAACAGAAAATAGCTTTCAAATCTGGTAGAACAAGTGTGTATAAGGGGTGGGGAATTTTACCTTGGGATTTGCAATACAAAATGGGCTTGTATTTTTGGTTGTGTTTAATGAAAAATATATAAACTATTTGTATAAATTCTTGTTCTTCTACATGCTGTTACTTTTAAGTAGCTAATGACTTACTTTTAGTGTTGCCAGTCCAGTTTTTCTTAATAGGTTACCGTCCAGCTGAAGCAATGCCTTAGGCAGTAACTTGATAATAAAACTACTTTTCTAGACTTGGGTCTAAAAATAAAAATACTCAAAACTTCTGTTAGTTCCCTTGTGTTCAAGGGACAGGATTTAAAAAGGCTTTCAAATGGCATGCCCCAATTTGACTTTGATAATTATATTGCAAAAAATATATATTTTTAAATGTATTCTTGTTTCTTGACTGGAATGTCTTTTTCACATGCATTCTTTATTCACTTAGAAACTTGCATGACCATATCGCTTTATATGAAATCTACTTCCCTTTACCAGAGGAAAAAAAATGCATAATATATTTAGTTTTCTATGAGCAGAGATCTGGACAATGCTACTTGCAAAGGTAGAACTTCTTCTTTTGCCAGTAGATCGGATGTAATTTTTGAGTGTAGTCGGTAATTACGCTTATAGGACAGAGATGAAAACTAATACTCGCCAAGTCTCCAATAGTCTGATGTCATTGGCGGGGTCTGAAGCGTTGACAGGCATCCAAGCTCTTAGCCATGAGCCTTGTTGCTTGTAGTGCCAGGGCAACCAGCTACTTGGGTATCCTCTATGAAGAGTATGAATGTGTGAGAGCTGCTGTTGTGCCTTCAGCTGCCTGCTGGGCTCTTAAGTAATATTTAATACCCGCAGCGTTACATCACAGCCATGTGTGGAAGTGGCTGGTGTCCTAACTTCGGTGTTGAAGGGGCAAAAGCGTTAAGAGGATGTGTTTCTGAGAGCAGAATAGAGCCAAAGCTGCCTTCTCTGTAGCTTCTCGCTCTTTTCCCTCAGTTCTTGAAATCAACTTGCTAATGTTTAGGAAAAAAAAAAAAAAACAGTCCTTGTAACTTGCTGTATGTTGATTATACTAAACTGTTTCTGAATTCTGTTCCCTGTTCTTCCGCTAATTTCAGAGCAGTTGACAAACTACTACTTTCTTGCTTCATAACTGTTACATACTTTGTGATTAAAAATTTTGGCAGTTGTGTGCCAGGTCCAACCATTTAGATTTTCTCTCCATGCTAACCTTTCAGTAGTCAAAAGAAACATGTACGTTCTTGTCCTTTCATATATCTTTCCCCACGTACACTCATTTTGGAGCACCGACGTTGCTCTCAAGGCAGACAGGCTTTTCCTTCTGCTTCCTGCAGCCTCTACTATTGCACAAGGAGGAGAGCACCAGGGCCTCTGAACCAGCAGCAGGTCTCTCAGGTGTGCACCAAGCCCACGTATGTCACTGTGGCACACCCTGGTTTCTAGTACCGAAAACTACAAATAATAAAGCACCATGCATATTACAGGGTATTTGCAGTGTGTGTTAACTGCGAGGATCGGATTACCTAATTCCCCAAGAATAACATAGCAAAAAGTACAGTGCTGCACTCGAACATCTTAAATGTACGTGGGTAATATAGGAAATTTCCAGCCTCGGAAACAGGAAATTAAGCTTTTAAGTACTTTTCCTCATGTCATTGAGTGTGTTCTTCACATACAGCTTCACTTACTATAGTAGAAGGAGGACCTGCTTGAAATACCCCTAAAATGGTCTTTTTTTGTTGTTGCTTCCATAATAAAGGGTGATATTAATCTAACAGGTATGCATTTACTTCACAATGATTTTTGTAGCTGATGAGAAACAGATCTATAGTTAGTGGCTCACATTAAATCTGTAATAATATGATTTTTTTTGGCTCATGAAGATTCCGAAGTACAAAGAAGAAAGCAAAAAAAAAAAAAAAAAAAAAAAAAAGTCAACTTTGGCCAACTTCTAACATGCAAGCAGTAAGAAAGAGAAGTTTTCAGGAGCTCTAAACTACTAGTAGCTTTCAGGCAATCTGATACAAGTTAAATACAAACTAAGCATTTGAAATATGACTGGTGCCCTTCTGTTTTCTATGGATATAATTCCAGGTGGTTGCACTGTATTATGTAGTCTTGCATGTGTAGCCATGGTCCTTGTGTTTCCTCTAAAATGTACCATATATGATTACTTCCATGTTCTTCTCCCATGCCCAATATTCTGCGTGATCTGTCCTCCTGCCCTAAGCCTCCTTTCAGTGTCACAGCTTGCCTTGAGCCAGTCTCCTTGCTTGCAGTGTCCAGGCACTACTTTTTGCTCTCTTTAGAGCCTGTGGTTTCAGCTGTAGCCCCTATAGAGCAGAGTGCTTCCTGATGCCGTGGCTCTCCTTGGCATCCCGGAATTACATGGTGCATATAGGTGCCATGCAGCATTTTTCCCACTCCCTACCTGTCAGAAAAGTGAGGATAATGGTGCTGTTCAGGACCCTCTCAATAAGGTGAACTGTTTCCTTTGGCAGTGTGCTATTTCCTGCTGAGTTCATGCTCAAAAGCATACAACGGTACTTCTTGTATGCTTAGGCTTACTTTGCAATTTTTATGGATCTTTTACTTTATAGAAGTTGCAATTGTTGTGGAAAGAAAGTTAAATCTTAACCTGATGACTTGAGGTTTGTGGTTCTCTCATGCATGTTGTTTTTTGGGAGACTGGGGTAAAGTTTCATAACCTGTTATAGGGCTGCAGCTCTCTGAGGAGAGAGGAAAACATAGTTCCTTTTCAAATGCTTTTAAAGGGCTTCTTAAAGAGTATACTGCAGGTTTATGTCCTTGTTGCCTTCAGTTTCTCAGATTACTTTGGGACTTTTTTAATCACCTGCATATTTGGCAAAGCAGAATTGCCTTTTTTTTTTTGAGCCTGCCTCTGCAGTACATTGCTCTTCAAAGGAGGGTGGTTAATTTTTTGAAACCTAAGAGTTAGATGTCCAACACCTTTGTTACGAAAATCTCAATCCCTAATTTTTAAGCTGTTTTCATCAAATAATGTAATTTGAAAGTGGAATTATTTAGTTTAACTCTGCTCTAAGCAGGTCCAGTGAGGTAAAATTGCTCGCCCTCTTCTCCAGTCAAATTTTAAATATCATGAAGGATGGGATTCCACAATCTCCCTGTGCAGCCCGTGCTAATATATATGCCTAGTCTTACAGAAAAAGAAGTCCTTAGCAAGTGATCGGAACTTCCTGTGTTCCAGTTTCACTGCTCCTTCTCGTCCTTTCACTCAGATCTGCAAGGAGAGTTGGTTTGGTCTTCTCTAGGTAGCTGTAGGCAGCAGTAAGAGCTCAGTGTGACCCAGGCTGAACAGACTGAGCTCTCGCCCTCTCCTCCTAGCCCATGTCCTCTAGCCCTGGGCTTGTGCCTGTGGCATCTGCCAGGCTCCTGTCTGTGCCTTCACATCTGTCTTGTACCATTGAGCCTGGGTGTGGGTATAGGTATCCAGATTCCATGTCATGCTTTGTTAGACTTCATGTAAAGCACTAGCACATGGAAATGTGCTAGTGACATATGTGAAAGTATGTCTGTACCTTTGGCAGATATTTATGTGAATGTACTTCTGTATATTGCAGAGCAAAATGCTTACTGACTTCACACGATGGTTACAGGTTAAGCTTTTGATTAACTCTCCAAATCTATCTTTCTCAATCAGGCTTTAGCTGGTAGAAATTCTCAAATATATGGAAAGTAGGAGGCTGAGGAAATTTCCTTAAAACCTCCTGATTCAACTCTCAATCGTTTAATCACTTCCCTTGTTGTAACTACACCCCTTTGCAGTTTATCTTGCTGCAGTGGTGAAAAGGCTGCCTAGATCAGAATAATTTCAGGTATTTGCTAATAAATATAGTGCATTGAAAGTATTGAAAAGCTATTGAATAAAGAAAATTTAAGCAGTACTCATAGATCATTTCAAATATGAGGTAACCTATTAGATATCTATTATGGAGAATAAATGTGTTGATTTTTATTGATTCTACATTGTTAATTATTGTAAATACATGAAACTTTAGCTCTTGTTTGAAAGGATTTTAGGTTCAGCATATATGATATAAATAATTTATGGTAGTGGGACTTCATGAGCAAAAGTGAGGCAGCAGTCATTCATCTTGGCAAGAAATTCATCCGTAATGTTGATGGATGTTTTTAGTCTGCCCATCTATCACAGCATTGGCCAACATGCTCTGCATGAATGCAAACAGAAGCGTTTAGAATAGTTTGTGGAAGTTCTCACAGCTTTACGTGCGCACACACAGACATGCCTGTTTATCCTCTCATGTTTGTTGGATGCAGAGCAAATCTTTATTATAACTGGTTGCCTATTATTTTAAACTTACTTGACATTGGTGCTTCACAGTTGGCTTTGAAAAATAAGAACCACACGTAGTGCTCATGCTGTTGAGAGTCATCTGAGTTACCATTTGTTTTATTTGAAAGCAACCTGATGTTGAAGAACCTTATGCACTTGCCAGTGAGACTCAGTTTTAAGCAGTAAAGTTGATCAGTTTAGTCTCCTGGCTAAGACTGATACTGTTTGTGTGCCTTGCTGTTGAAGCAAGAGCTTCATGCTTTTATGTGTAGTATTTTGGAGTTAAGTGTGTTTATTTCACTGGTTTCTCAGCAGTGAAAACAGTGAGTGTTTCTCAACATATAAACGTTGCTGAGCTAAGATACCTGCTTTTGCTGTGCCGTAAGCAGTGGAAGTATGAAATCTGTACATCTGTGTAACCAGATGCTAAGCTATCTCTGGTTTTATCTAGAAATTTCTGTCTTGTTACCATGCTCTTGGCAGAAACACAGATTTGTGAAGCAGCTTCTCACAGTCTTGCCTTAGGCAGACGCAGCAGCTCCTAGCTGTGAACCTGGGAAGGCCGTGATCCCTTCAGACCACGGCTGACTACCATTTTGAAAGGCTGTGAAAAAGCCTGTACTATTAAAGTTAATCCTTTGCTTCTGGCAAACAGCCAGTACAGTGAGGAAAGAAAACCTGGAAGAACATCCTTAGAGTGTGGTTGTTTCTTGAACTTGTTTTTTATTGAAAGTCAGCTCTTGCACAGTTGCTTATATTTCTTGTAATCCGATATAGCAGTGCCTCCCTTTGCCAGGCAGTGATAAGAGATCTTTGCCTCTGCTGAGATGTACTGTAAATTCTTAAGTTTGTTTTTTTTTTTTTTTATCAAATTCAGAGTGGGTCAGATGAGGTAGAAGCAAGTTTTTTTTTTTTTTTTTTTTTTTTTTTTTTTTTTTTTTTTTCCCCTCTCCCTTTCCTGGATGTTAATGACCTTTGAATATGATTACACAGCTACCAAAAAGTACTTAACAGGAATCTGAGATTCCCCTAGTGCAGAGCAGACTTACCTTGCTAAAATAGCATTTTTCAGCAGGTTTCAGATCTTCTCAGAGCTCAAATTGTTGAGGATAAATAGTTCCTACTTTTGTTTCTTTAAGTGAAAAGTGCTACAGCATGTTCGTAGGGGACTTTGTTATTTCTTCAGAGACCAAAACTATAGAACTTAAAGATAACTAGAACATGGCTTCTGGTTTATACAATAAGATTACTTAAAACTACCTTTCTAGAAAGAAATCCCATCCGACTAAATTAGTTTGTTTTATATTATCCCACAAACTTCTCATAGATGTTCTATTTCTTCACAAAATAGTGATCTTTGGCATTTGGTACTATTTTATTTTGTCAGAAATCTACAGTGATTCTATATTCAAGAAATCCCTACGAGGTAATGCTAGCAAAATAGAGCAGTGTGGCAGCTTGGGTTTGTTTTTCAGTGAAGTAGAGATTGTGTTTAGTTTACTGTTGCTTAAAACACACAACAGAAGAAATACTTTTCTCCCATGTTTTTCTCCTTCTGTCCACATGTGATTCTGCTTTTGTCACGCACACTGAAACACTTAGTTACTCTTTATTAATTGCTGTGATTTTTTTTTATTGTTGTTTTGTTTGTTTGTTTGTTTTTACACCAGGTAAAATTTCCTGCCATTTTTTGTTGGTAGCAGGGGATTCTGCAGCCTTCCCAGCCCTTTCTCAGGCTTCTGCTGATGGGAGGAAAGAGTAACTGGTGCTGCGAACACGCAGCGGGTGGTTTTCTGGGCTCGTCTCCTGCCTTGGCAGCTGTTCTACCAGAGACATCACTGGTGCTGCAGCAGCCACTAGTAGTTAACAGATTTTATGTACTTCTGTTTCAGCAGGGAAATGGGTAGATAGGATTTTTTTTTTGCTAGTTTTAAACAAGAGGCTTTGCCCTTGGCCAGAGTGGAGGGCAGTCAGCAGAACACTCCTTCCCCCTGCCACCCCATCATGATATTGGGCTGCAGAGCCCCGATACTGAGGTAAAACTGTAGCAATCAACTGCATCCAAATATCCGTCCCAAAGAAGTTTGACATTGTCTAAAAATATTCCCCTTAAATACAAATATTTGTCATTTTCTCCAAGTGATTGAGGTAGCCCGTGAAAACATTTCTCTTGGCAGCAAGTGCTTGTTAAACCCTTTGTAGTGCATTTGCAAATCTGTGCGGTGTAGCTAGTCAATGTATCATTTTATAGTCCGTAACTCCTCTAATGCTGTTGCTGAGGCAGGAGGACACACATGGAAGAACAAACACCAGCTTTTGTAGGAATGGTGGGTCTCTGAACTTGTCCAGTGCAGTTGGCCTGTTTTGAGTAACTCGGAGGTCACCAGAAGAGAATTCTGTAAAGGAGCAGTTGAGCAGAGGGGTGTTACAGTCACCACACGAGTTGTTTGGTTCCACTTGAAACTAAGTACATGTAGTTCTCCCTGCATTGTGTGTCACAAGATTAAGATCTGGATCAAGATTTTGAATGTCTACCTAAGTACACCTGATACTTTGCATCTGTAGTTCTTTAAAATGCTTGTGCTCAGCTGTGCTACTTGATGGAAAATATTAAGGGAGCAGAGGGGAACAGGGGAGTCTCGGGCAAGTTTTGTGCCTCTCGCTGTGGATGTGCAGTTGTTAACCCTGGGAGCATTTCAGTACAAGGAGTAGCTTGATCCTCTGCTGGATTGTAACTGCTAAATGTATCTTGATATATCTGAAAAGCTGTATCGTAAGATTTGATGGACTTCCCCTGATTGCAGTGTTTCATCTCTTCTTCTACCATAGTGTTGCAGATGCACATTCTTGCTCTTAGTATCACTCATGTCTGGCTCATTTTTCTCTCCTTCTTCACTTGCCCTCTTCCTTTGTAAACAGCATTTAGGGACCTGGATGGTGTAAAAGCACAACAGGGACTCTTGATTATGAATTGGTATTAAAATTACTCAAATGATCTGAAACTATCTGTTTTTTGAACCAAAATGCAGGCTTTAGTACTAGTGGTTTTTCTAAAGTAAAATCCAATAAGGAAAGGTCTTCCCAGCTTGTCAAGTATCTGCAACCTCTTTGCCATGGTATTTTGTGGGTATTAAAAGCTTATATTGATTGAAGGGGAGTCTGGACAAGCATGTGGATGAGGAACCTGAAGTTTACTAAATTCAAAGAAAACACTGGTGGTTCAGGAAATCCCTAAGCGTCAGAGGATGGAGGTTATAGGAAGAGTGATAGGTTGTTGCTTTCTTGTTGTTTTCCTGTAATGGCCCCTTCTGGGTGCTGTTGCAGGTGGGATAGGAGGTAGAACAGACCTGTTGGCCAGTGCCAGCTACTTTTATGCTCTTGTGATGTCTTAATGGAAGACAGCGGAGCACTTCTGATATTGTGAAAATGTTAGACCATTCTCAGTTAATTCGCGAAGTAAAAGAAATAGGTTTTCAGGCTGAATTTAAAGTGTTCTTTCATGTCTTATGCGTCCTTGTGCTGTGTAATGCACAAGGCCACTCATTTACAACTGCATTGGTTGTATTTCTTATGACTTGCTTATTGGGAAGAGAATACCTAAACTGAGCTGTTGGTGCAATCCTCAAGTGCCTTGGTAATTCTGTAAAATCTCCAAGTAGTAATGTGTGCTTTAGTCAGGATAAATATACATAAGACTAAATGGAATAAGGCAAAATGAGGCATTAACATTAATGTGTTTGTGTAAATTTGGGCATGGTCATCCGGCCCATACAAGTCTCTTGCCAAAGTTGTATGCAAATACTTTTATAGGAAGGGTAATTTTAGGCCTCAAGTGTCAGGAAAAGACTATTCAAGTCTTTACGGGTTGACTTCCTGTCTTCAACTGAAGTTCTGACCACAACCTGACAAACTGAAGTATGTGCAACTTGTAGTAAGAAACAGGATTTTTTTTAATAGTACTTTTTTTTCTTTCCTTTTTCTTTACACTAAATTTTACATTTCTCTACTTTTCAAGCTGTATCTGATTAACTTTTATCTTAAAGGCTTTATCTCGCAGAACTGTAGGAACAGGGCCTTTCATCAAAGTAATAGGCTGTGTAGTGCTTACAAAACAACTTAAACATCATGCTTAGGCTTACTTAAATGTTGCCAGCTGTGGCCCGTGTGCTCTTCTGGCTTTTGAACAGTGAAAGAACAGGTCTAAAATCAAGGACAAAGTGAATCTTCTGTTCAAGGTTTAATATAAACCAGGATTGAAGTTCACTGGTAGAATAATAAAAGTTTGTGCTGATGCAGTCCCTGTTGCAGCTTTGGAGACAAAGACGGCTTCTCTATGGTGGACTTCCTGGGGGTGGGGGAATGTACCACGTCCGTGGCACTGCTCCTGTCTGGTATGTGTGAGCACAGCCAGCAGCTGTGAACATCCAGGGAAAATCTTTTCCAGGAAGCAAGTTGGAAGCTCTGAAAATTACAGCAGAGGAGTTGGGGGCAGGGGGAAAGAGGGTGCCTTTGGGGGCTTCTGTTTCACTTTTGTTTTTATTTTTTTCCTCCAGATTCAAGCACTGTAACTAACTGCCCCTGAAGTCACAGTCAATGCGTGTTAATATGTGAGATGTGGATGAGAATTTGGTATGAGAGCAGGAATGCCACGAATGAGCACGAGAGCTTAGCTACATACCATGTGCTTTATGCTGAATGGCCTTGTCTTGGTAGGGGCTGGATGTGTTGCAGTGATGGGCTTCACCTAAAGACTTAACTGCAGATCAGTGTTTTGGTCTGGCACTAGGCTAGTTGTTAGCTGAGGTGACCCATGTTGTGATTAGCTCTGTATTTGTCAAAATGGTCCCATCAACTGCTAAGAGAGAGAGAATGTAGCTGTGTATGGGGCGTATTGTTAAAGTAGTTCTTGCCATCTGTGGGAGCTTTGTTTTAGATGAACTAAACAGAACATGCATCAATGGATTTTTTAAATACTTTGTAGCACCTCCTTGTAAAGCATGTGGAAAAAGTGCATCCTCCAGAAAAGCTTTACATTAGTTTTTTTTTTTTTTAGAAAAAAAAAGAAACTACTCTCCAGGATTCTTCAGAAGTGGGTGGGATTTAAGCATCAAACAAAATATCATGTGGCTTCCACGTTTCACTTTTATGTTGTCTTTTTGTAGCTAGAATCTAAAAGGTCAGTCATTTTAATGGTTTCAGATTTGTATGACTTTTGCAGGCACACCACCTACACGCAGACTGTTGCTTTCACAGAAAGTCTCTAAAACAAATTAGTATCCTCTGAATTTATCCAAACTAACTCCTAAGGAGTGTTTAGAGCTTCATGCCCTAAAGCAAGGGAAATCCTGAAATAAAAAGACCAGGTCTGGTGGGAGAAGCTGTCTATATGCACAGTAGATACTATTAGAGAAAAAGATAGGAGAAAGATCTTCTAGTTATTTTGTATACTAGCTTTTAGATTTTAATCTGATATGTAAAATCTTTTTAGAATTTTAATGCTTTCATTTTTTCTTGTTGTTATTCTTAATGTTTACTGGCCTGCAGTGTATATGTTATAGATAAAAATCTCCCGAAGATACGTGGCTGACCCCAGTCCCCAGAGGGTTTGGGTAGAAGAGGCTGCTTTGCTTGAGAAAGATGAGCAGTCCAGGGCTCCGGGTGTCAGGGTTTCCCATAGGCCGTATCCGTTTCAGCTGAGAAACCCTCCCTTCCCACCTCCCTATCCCAATATGAGATTCACCTGCTGTCTGTGTTGTTACTTCCCTGCTAGAATATATCGAATTAATGAGATTTTTATGATTATTAGACATTCTTAAATGATGTCTGCTATTGCAAATTACCCATTCAATCCTGCTGTTCGCAAACCTCAAACCTCAGTTTGACTTAGGTCTGAAAGTTTGGTTGGTGCTGTGCTAGTGAGTAAAACTCTGCTTCTCAGTCAGACCCCTCTCTGTACAGATGATTAATTTGTGTCTCTAGAATCGTTGAAAATATTTTGGTCTGGTCAGTTAACAGGGAGGGCCCAGGGGAGGGCTATCCCTGCCTGGTGCGGAAGGTTACACCTGGCTTGGCTGCCCTCCTGCAGGGAAGAACTCCTGCACAACCTTTATCCGTAGTAGCTGGGAGCCTTCATTGTCACTTGGCACTGCTGAAAAAAGTCCTGGCTGTGAATGTGGGTGAGATTCACCCGTGGGTGAATGTGGGTCTCTAATGGTGAGAACGGAGCGTGTCCGTGGCTGGGGGGACGCAACGCGCGTAGCTGACAGGCTGCAGCAGCACCGGGGCCTCTCCTCGCAGAGCAGCTGCCCTTCCAAGGGTGCCCTGCACGTGAGGCAGCCCCTTTGGCTCCCTCCATAACAATTCTTGTGCTGCCCACGTGCTTGTGCGGCGCCGTCGCCAAAGGAGTTTTGCTGCTCTCGTTAAGATACGAAGCACAGACCCAAAGGCTTCTAGATGTCTTCTTGCGTAAATATAGAATGCTAACTCCCATATATTGAAAATGTGTGCTAAAGATGACTGGCTAAATATCTTCCACTGCATTAAAAGTAAATAAAGAAAATCCATCAATAGTTTTAAATTAATTGGAGCATAAGCTTAGCAAAACCTTGTCTGAGTTGTTTCTGTCAGCCCAGCTTTGTTGCCCTGTCTCTTGAGAGAACTGCCATAATGGGCCACTTCACTGTGGCAGGTTCCACACAAGTTTGAGTCATCTAAGCTAAATATTCATGATTTATGCAAAGGAATTAGCCATACAGAAAACATATTGTTTACTTTTGTATCTTCTGTATGTTACAAACATAATTTTGTTCGACTTCATGTACTTGTCATGGAATTGCAGCGTGGAACATTCTCACTTGTACCTAGAACTGTGAACTAGAGCAAATTCTCCTTAGGTGCATGACCTATGTAGGATATTTGGGGGGGAAAAAAAAAAAGGTGGGTAGGACACACACAAAGCTTTCCTGATTTTGAAATAGATTGAATCAATAGTTCAGTTATATTACAGCAAACCGTAAAAATGTGTTTGTTCAAAACACTATGTTCTTTGTTTCCGTTTTAGTCTCTGTTGGAAAAGTTCTTGATCCCTAATGCTTCGCAAGCAGAAAGTAAAGTTTTCTATTTGAAAATGAAAGGAGACTACTACCGTTACTTGGCTGAGGTTGCTGCTGGAGATGACAAGAAAGGTATTGTATGTCAACTTGTTGCTAAGATTTGTCAAATTAGATTGCTTTCAGTGGGACAGTGATGCTTCTTGAATGTTGGAATACTTCTGATTTTTATGTAAATTTCTTTACTAATAAGCTTTCCTTTTTCTACAGGGAAATCATAAGTCAAAGGCTTTCAAATTAGTTACTAAAATCCAAAGTACCCTGCGGTGTGAAGCAGAAAACAGGTGTTTAGGCACAACATTTTGAAGTCAGCTCTGATGCATATTTGCATCTGCCATTGAAAGTGTGGGTTAGGCATCTTCCCCCTGACCAAGTATCATTTTTACTCTTTTTTTAGAGGCCGGTGTCTGTAGCTTTTTTTAAACTGTTTTTTTAGTTGTTGTTTTTGTTCTTGCCAATTCTGCCGCATTTCTACAGCATGCAAAGCAGTCCCCATAGATCCATTGAGCAAGGAGATTAGAATCCACCTGGAGTGGTAGACTTTTACCTTACTCTGAGGAAAACTGCCTTCCAAAGCTATGTCTAGTTTAATCTCCAAATGTTTTTTTTTTTTTTTTTTTTTTTTTTTGCCTAATGTTTAAGTCTTCACTTGAGCTGCTTGTCCTAGCTGTAGGTAAGTTGGCTTCACCTGAATTTCAGTAGAAAAGTTAAAATAAGGTACTTAATATTTACGGTTCAGGGATACAAACTATTCCTAATTATATATAATGTGGCTTAACTCCTGTAGACACCTAAAACACATGTTGACTCCTCCTTTTTTTAACCTATATTATATTTAGTATAGTTTCTTGTGAATAGTGCTAAACTGTTTCCTGAGGCTGCTTTAGAACTGGGAACAGCTTAGCAGCTTCAGTGCAGAGCCCTGCCTGATAAACTCTGCCAGCCAGCCCTGAGCTGCTTTCTCACAGAAACAGATTAAATACCCTGCAGAAACCTGCAACTGTCTGGGATTGTGGGGACTGAATGTATAAACTTGAATCCCCCAGGGATTATTGGAGAGCCACTAAGCTGCACAGCTGATGTTTGGTGCAATTTTGCTCTGTCGTGGAGCTTGTTCAATTCCGTGTAGTGTAGTATGAACGTGTGGCGCCCTGTGGTTCAATGCTCTTTTCAAAGATACCTTCACAGAAATCAGGTTGAGTTTGGTGAAGTCCATGTGTATATAGCTGAAATGTCCTGTTGAATTTTGGATAATTTCCAGAGGCTGAGGAGGTGAAGCCTTGTGGTTGGTGGCACATCCAGTTACAACCACATTACCTAGGATGCCAGGTCAGAGTTGCCTGAAGTTACTCGCTCTTAGGGACATGGGGTTTGCCCTCTGCTTGCAGCCTGAACACTCGCCTCTTCTTGCTGGCTGTAGAATCACATACGTGCGTGATACTTCACAACTATTTTTATATAAAAGCTAATTTTCCTTTTGGTGATCTCTAATTCACAAACCTGCAAGGTACAATACTTAAAAGTCCCAAAGTTTATTTTTTCTGTCCAAGACTAAGCTGCAGGATCTAAAATTAGACTGTGCAAGTGTTATTTAGACTTGTTATAAAATAAATTATTATTCAACCATTTTTTTATTCATCCCCAGTTTTTATTCAGTCTCGTAGCTAAGCATTTTTTCTTCCAAGTTTTCACTCTTCAGGTGAAGAAAACCTTTTGAAAACCTGTCTAGATTACTGCAAGAAATTCTAAGCTCAGGAGCCCTAGCAAGTGTTTAACCTGGCAGGTTCTTCCTTCATACGGTCTGTGACAGCTGACCTTGGAGCAGAGCACTAGATGAGTGTGGCGTAGGGAATAGCAGCCCTTCAGCTGGACAGAGCTCTATTGGTCTTCTCCAGTAGGTACCAGCAGCAGGGTGAAGCTTCCCACTCTGGGGTCTGGATTTTTATCTTAATAAAACTGTTTGCTTATTGTATCAAACGGGGTTGGAGGTCTATTGTGGAAAGATCCAATGTTGCTATTTTTAGTCTGGGACTTTAGAATTATATAACTCTTTATAAGAGTCTAAGGTTAGTAATTTTGCAAATTTTTTGTACAGGATGATTTCGAAATTAATAAATGTATCGAATTTTGCATCACATGCACTAATTTCCTTGTATTGGCACTCAGTGGGTAACTGTAATTTCTCAGATAAGGAGGAATATGCCCTTTTTTTAAAAAAAAAAAAAAAAAAAAAAAAAAGTAATTTGTTTTAGAAAATGCTGAGCTTCGTTCCTAGCAGCTATTTATTTTTCATGCTGTTTTAGCATTCATAAATGGCAGCCTTTTCTAAGACATGCTATACTAGCAATGTTGAAGAGTGGAACACTTCTCACTCCTAAAATCAACTTCCAGTAAAACCAGCCCTTCTCAACTGTAATGTATCAATTTCTGGCAACCTTCAAGGCAACTTCCCCTCCGCCGCCAACATGACGTTATTACTTTTATTATTGAGAAGCGGTGTAAGCCTGTAGCAAAATGAATTCAGACTTCAGGGTTTGAAGTCAGTTGGTAAGTTGCATGTAAGATGAAACAGGAATAGTAAAGAAAAACAGAGTAATTAATATTTGGCCAGTAAATGAATGTTGTCCTCTTTCATGCTTTCAGGACAATATGATGCTATAGTTTCTATGCATGTTTAAGAGAGAAGGCATCCAGAATATTGGTATTCAGAGTTGGTTTTTGTTTTTAACTTTGAATGCTTCCTACTTCACCACTAACATATTTTCGAGTCCTTAACCTAAAGGTTTCTTTCTGCAGTGTTTTTGAATGCCTACAATTGGCCGCTGTGGCTGCAGCCATACGGGCAGCATTTTCAGCCCGATGCAGCAATGTTGCAATTTGAATCCTTTCTGCCTCTGAATCGAGCGATTCCCTCCCTCCTCCCGCGCTGCCGCTCGCAGCGTTTGGGAGCGCAGGGACAAGGGGCCCTTTGTTCAGTGTCTGGCGCTTCCTTCGCTCCCGCTCGCAGGGGCAGGGCCCAGCACAGCCCTGAGTTAGACTCTGATCTCTGGCATAGGCTGCTCCTAAGCTCAAGTTCATTCCGTGAGAATGGAATCTGTTGTGCTCTTAGGATGAGCTATATAGGTGTGTTATCTTTATTTGTTTTTTATGGCGGTGTTTTTAACTTCTATAACCAACTCACAGAACCGCAAAAAGATGAATTTCTAAAAAAGACTAACAGCTAATTGCTCGTACTTACTTCAAAGCATATGAGTGCTAGAACTTTTAAATTAGGTAAAAATGCTTTCCGTAGCTATACTGGAAATGGAGCTGTATAGAAAGCCTTTAAAAAGTGTGTATTTAATTCAAATTGAGGGATGCTACGTATTATCTTTGCCAAGATGTCTGAATTCATATAGAATCAGGCCTGTTTAACAGGCAAAGGTCGTTAGTGTTTCTATGATTAAAACACACATCTCAAATACTTTGCAGGGCTTAAAGACATTGAAATTGTGAGGAAACCTGTGTAGTTAATATATATATATATATATATGTATATATTTACATTCTGATCTGAATTGTGTGGGGCTTTTATCTTAAGTATTACAAAAGTGTTGTAGACGCTTGATTGTAAATACAAGTAGTCACAGTGTAGCAGGGAAACAGTCAAACGTATGATTTGATCTGCGAAACTCCATTTTTAGCCATTTAAGAATTAATTCAGTAAAATCTTTACAGAATAGTGACATATTGAGTAATGTGCTCGTTCACAAGTGTTCACTCTTGGCATCCTTCTGTCACACCAGCATGAATGTAGTCCTGCTTGTATGTCTGAATACATATCTGAATTACTTGTGGTTTTTGTGTGTGTTTCTTTGCCCTAAAGGGATAGTGGAGCAATCACAACAGGCATATCAAGAAGCTTTTGAAATCAGTAAAAAGGAGATGCAGCCAACACATCCTATCAGATTAGGTCTGGCTCTAAACTTCTCCGTGTTTTATTATGAGATTCTCAATTCCCCGGAGAAAGCCTGTTCTCTTGCAAAAACGGTAAGTCTGAGGAGGAAAAAAAAACAGTTAAATTACTTGCATAACCTCTAGATTCATGGCCAATAAAGTTGTTTGTTTCTTAACTCTAGGCTTTTGATGAAGCAATTGCTGAGCTTGATACATTAAGTGAAGAGTCATACAAAGACAGCACACTAATAATGCAGTTACTGAGAGACAACTTGACAGTGAGTATCATTAAAATCTGCATGTTGTCGATAGCAGGACTGTTCTTTATGGAACAGACACTTGTCTTATTCACTGTTAACCCTTAAATTGTCTGCCATTTACTTACAGATGAGTTTACAATGCACTATTTCTGAAATGCCTCTTTTTTCACACCTAACCTTTTGCTTTTACAGGCCAGTTGTTATAAGCATTTTTTTGACAGTAGTCAAAACCTTATATTATTTAGTATTTTTTTCTTTTTAATTCAAGGAATTTAGCCTGTTTAGAAACAGGAAGTGAAATAATTTGAACTGTGGCTAGCAAAGCTATTCTCTTTTTAATAGGACAGCTGTGGAGCATACAGTTAACATTTACCCCTTAAAGTTATTCTGTCAAATTTCACATAGCTTGCTCTGTTTGCCTGCCCTACCTGGAGAAAAAAAAAAAAAAAGGCAAATCCTTTTGGAGATCTGTTCAGTTGCTTGGACTTATTTTTGTTTTTTAATTTTGAACTGAAATTTGAATCAGTGTTATCCAGCATATTTCCAAGGCAGTTGCACAACAGGCTCTTAATTCCTTTTTACTCGGGCTCATAGCCATCCCCAGTGTAAATTAAGGACCAAGACTGTGTCACTTGATCAGTGTAACCAAAAATTAAATCCTGTGTGTGGTTTTTTAACCTACTTTGAACTTTAAAGCTGGCAGAGATAAACATCTAAAGCAACTGGAGCAGCAAGTACAAGCAAACTAAACTTAGCCATGTGTAAGCTCAGTCTCCTGCGGGGAGGGAAAAGTGTAAGCAAGAACAGCAAAACGAGCAGCACCGAGGTGGTGCACAAGCGCACGGCTCGGTCGCGCGCTCTCCGCGCGCCGTCTGCGCTGCCCGTCACACCCGAGGTCAGGCTGTACCCGGCACAACAGCCGCGCCGCGGGAACACCTGCCAGCGCGGTGGGGAGCACCCTGCGCTCTCCTCTGGCTGATAATGCTCTGTTTGCCTGTTCCTTGGAATATTTGCTACTCCAACGGCAGCCTAGTGCTGTTGAAAAAGCTACTTGCTGTAGGCGGAGCCATTGCTTACAAAACAGACGAGAAATTTCTCAAATTTCTCAACCTCCGAAGCGGAGATGCAGGATAAGCTTTTGCTGCCAGTGTCTGCGTGTGCTGTCCCCATGAGGGAGATTGCTCAAGAGCTGGCCTCGGAATGAGAGATGCGTTGAAGTAGATGCAGAGGAGAAGTCTACTCTGCTCTCTGTAATAATGTTCAGCTTGTTGTAGCAGCTGGAAATTGCTGCATACAAGGGCGAAAGGCAGTGTAAGGTACCATAAGAAAAGAACTACTGTAGTTGGCCTGGTAGTTAAAAATGAGTGTTCCATTATAAAGGATAAATCTGTAGATAGCTGCAAGATTGCATTTTCTTGAGTAGAAGGATACACTTATCCCTTCAGTGTTTCATATGCACTGTGCCAGCCCAGTCCTGCTCTTGCATTGATCCCTGGTTTTCTTCAACTTGAGGCAAAAAATAACTTTCATCGGTAGCAGATATATCCAGGACAGCAAGGAATCTCATAAACTGAAAAAGAGCTATTTTTCTGTAGTCATGCAAGCGTATTACAACCTTTTTGAGGTTTTTTGTGTGCTGATCAGTTTCATGCATGGCAGTGTGCTCAGTTGGTGATCCTTCCTGCCTTCTTTGAGTTTTCTATGGCTCAGGAGGAGCCTCTGATCATTCCCCCTGGGATTTGAAGGTCCTCTCCATCTTCAGAGCAATATTTAACAAATGAGGTAAAAACTTATTCTACCAGGATTGCTAGTTACTCCTCCTCTTTTCTGTTTGTGTTGAGAACAGGATTTTCCAACAGGTTATTTGAACTGTCCTCTCCTGGTATCCTCCTTTTACATCAATAAGACTTTATTGAATAAAAGCCTGTTCACATCTGCAGATACTCTGTAGCCGAAGGTTTAGGAGCAGAGCATTTTCTGTTATTTTTCTACCTGTTCCTTTCACAAAATAAAATATTCTTATAACTATTCCTGATCAATGCATGGAGTAGCACTGCAATTCGGGATAGAGAATTTGAACTCAGTGTGGATACTAGAAAAGAACTAGTATAGTGATGTTTACTGGAAACTAACCTGCAGCCTAGCATCTTCAGCAAGGAACCTTCAGTGCGGGTATGTCCAAAGGCAGAACAAAGCTGCAAGTTACTCTACTGGCCTGGAAGGTGAAGTGTTTCTGATACTGGATTGTTTAGCATCTTATGAGGTCTTACTGATGTAAAGAATACACCATGGACATAGTGCACCGTAGTTGGAACTGCTGTTTCTCCAGAGAGTAAGAGCTATTAGAAAATATATTGGACTGGTAGCATGGTAGTAGTCTGGAAGCCACCAGTGCTGAAAAACACTTGCTTTGCAAAACAACACACTTTTTTTTTTTTTTTTTTTGGTAAATGAAGCTTAGTTGTACTTAATCTTGATATATGGCTCCTTTAGTGTGATTCTGTGGAGCTAAGAGCTGGGTTTTGTCCATGCTTTGTTTTCAGGCTGTAGAAGTAGAGGAAGCAGAACTTGCTAGTGTCTTTGCTGCAGGACAGTGGGCGTTCACTTTAATGATAGAGGCTGAGAAAGACATTTGACTGAAGATTATCTTTTGTAAAGACACATAAAATTGTGATCGAGGAGAATGACCAACCCCCAGGAAACCAAGTATTGTTGGTTCCCGATTCCCTTGGGCCTGTGTTGTAGGTCTGATTCTTGCTTCTAACCATAGCTTGGTAAGCCTCCTGGCTGTGACACTCTGGTTTTGGCAGTTCATGAACTTCCTCATTAAATGCAACGTGAAGCAGGGTCACCTGCAACTGGATTTCTGTTTGGTCTCATGTAGGTGGTACAGCCATGTGCTTTCTCTGCCTTCCTGCAAAGAAAAATAAATTAATGGTCATGTTTTTTTCATAATACTTAGTAGGAGTTTTCAAAGACGCATTGGAAAGCCTAGTCCTTAAATGATAATTCATTATTAATTATAAGTTATAATATTAGCACCTTAGACTTTACTCTTTTCTTTCCCAAACAGTTGTGGACGTCGGATACCCAAGGAGATGAAGCTGAAGCAGGAGAAGGAGGGGAGAATTAACCAGCCTTCCAACTTCCATCTGCCTCATTCTGAAATCACACAGTAGACCATTTGTCATCCATGCTGTCCCACAAATAGTTTTTGTTTACGATTTGACAGGTTTATGTTACTTCTATTTGGATTTCTATATTTCCCATGTGGTTTTGTTTAATATTAGGGGAATAGAGCCAGTTAACATTTGGGGAATTTATCTGTTTTCATCCGAGGTGGCCAATATAGGGTTGTGACATTTTTATACAAGTTTTACATGCTTGGCATAGTACTTTTGGTACATTGTGGCTTCCCACAAAGGCCAGTGTTAAAACAGCTTTCGGTGTCAAGCAAAGACGACTGCTTGCGTATTGGTCTGTCACGGTGGAAAAAAAAGGGATACTCAGTTGCAGCCACGGGTGTAGTTAGCGCCGAGCACTCGGGCTGGAGCACACGAGGCTGTGGGGAAGCTGGTGGCCCATTGGCAGCGTGTGCCCAGCAGCCAGGTGACATCTGTGGAAATCACCCCCAGGGCTGCAGCTTTGGCTGCAGCTGAAGTGCTCCTTACGACAGCCTGATAACCCAGTCAGCTTTCTCTAGAGAAGGACAGAAACGGTTCACATTCCATTATTTGTAAAGTTACCTGCTGTTGCTTTCATTATTTTTGCTACACATTTTATTTGTATTTAAATGGTTTAAGCAACCTAAGAACAAATGTACAAGTAAAGATGCAGTAAAAAATGAATTGCTTGATATCCATAATGACACTGTATATCGAGCACAGCAGTAAAACAAAAACCCATATATTTAACTTTTTTAGGTTTTTTGCTTTTGTGATTTTTTTTTTGATACTTGCCTAACATGCATGTGCTGTAAAAATAGTTAACAGGGAAATAACTTGAGATGATGGCTAGCTTTGTTTAATGTCTTACGAAATTTTCATGAACAATCCAAGCATAACTGTTCAGAACATGTGTATTAAGTTGATGTAAGTGGAATAAAAGTTTTATGAATGGACTTTTCAACTACCTTTGGTGTAGATTTCATGTGATCTGTCTTCCCACACTTTTGAGAGTACTATTACACAGCATTTCAGTACAGAAATATTTTTATTAAGGAAAATTGTATTTCAATAAGACTTACTTAGGCATTTAGTTAACTTCATAAAAGTCGAAGCATATTTCATATCCAATTTTAAGATTGCTCTAATAAATTAATTTACAATTTTCAGAGCTTTCTGCCTGTCCAGCTGGTACTCTAGAGATACCTTAGTAAACTCATGGTGCCCAGACTGCAGGAGCCTTAGCCACAGTTTGCTGTAAGAGCTGATCTGATCTTTGCAGTAGTTGGAGCCCTATAGATCCCTCGTCCTCTCCTCAGGCCCAGTAAGGTCAGCACGGATGTTGTTTACAGGGTAACCAGCAGTTTGGGTTGTTTGGGTTGAAACTGAAATAACTCTGGGAAAGTACAGGCTCCGTTTCAGACCGTGTCTCATCTCCGTCAGGAGCTGAGACTACCTTAAATGGATGCAAGTGGTGGAATCCCCCCGTTGTAAACCATTTATATGGTGAACTTAAAGGGACTTGGGTGCTGAGTTTGGGGATTGTTTGTTTTTGATAGTGCTTACATGATCAGTTCTATCTAAGTGTTTTCTAGATTTAGATTACTTCCATATGAAAGGTGTTTTTGTGTCACCGGGTTAATTTCTATACTGGAAGAATAAAAAGTGAACCCTCTTGCCTCGCACTTTCGAGTAGGCAAAGGACTTGAGCAGTTTACAGATCTGAGAAGTTCAATATAGGTTTTTCCTTTTAAAAATGTATAAAAATGAGATCATTGCATCCAGAACCTGTTGCTGCATTTCTAGAAGCACCAGAGCCCTCTTGTCCCCAGATTTAAGATTAAGATTAGCAGGAGAGGTAGGTAGATTAATCTTACACCTTAAAAAGGTATTTAAGGGCACTAGTGACCATTCCTAGAGCTGAAAGCTAGGGATCTATCTGTTATAATGGTATAAAAAATAAAATCTGATTAAGAGCAGGAAGGAGAGGAGAACAGGGTTAATGAGGCCTTGTAGAGTTGAACTTTAGTATATTACTCAATTACTACTCAAAAAAAAACATATAAAACCATGTGTCAAAAGGAAGAAAGCAGTAATCAAATACCTCAGTGTATTTGTACATTGTGTACATTCTAGTACGGAAGCAAGGCAAGTGAGCAGACTTGGGCAAAGAAAATCCTTTGGGGATATTGGATCCACTTTTAGAAAGGAAAAAGCTATATCAAATTTGTGGGTTCTGTTCCTTAGGTTGTAGTGAAGATGTTGCCTGTTGTTTTCCTTGCTGAAAGCGCTCTAATTGTGTACCAATTAACCTCCAACTTGCACATGGTAACCTGCTCCTGCTCAAACTTCACACTTTCAAAATTTACATATAAACCATACAAAGTAACTTGCCCAGCTGTTGCTTTTATTTATTTTTGATTTAATAACATTCAAGATGAACTCTGTAAACTTACCCCACGTATCTGCAGCAATCTTAAGGTATTCCTGAAACTCAAAAAAAAAACCCACAGTCAAAAGTTAAAGAAATACTTAACTCTTGTACCTTTAATCAATAAATAGTAAGGACCTTTAATCAATAAATAGCAAGATATCCTTTTTTTTTTTTTTCTCTTGATTGTTTTTAGAAAACCTTGTCTCTAAGATTCTAAGCTAATCTTTTAGTTTACCCCTGAATATGGATTTTTATTTCCTCCCCTCCCTCCTCAGGATAGTAATCCACAGGATCTGATGATGAAAGTTAACTTTATTTTCTATAAGTTCATTTTTCTGTAATGAACCCGCTCTCACTAGAAGTGTATCTTCATCTAGGTTTAGTCCTTGTTCTGCCCTGAAACCCTCCCAGGGTGCAAGTGTCACTTCATGCTCAGCACACATCCTGTTCCGAAATGCCCCGCTCCTCCGCTCTGTTGAGTAGAAGAATCTCAGGTGGTGAGATGTGTGGGCCTGGCGTGCAGCGTTGGGGTTTCGTGTGTTCCTGCTGCCACAGGTGGTTTTACAGAAATGAGACTGCCTACAAACCAGACGAGCTCAACCGGTGAAAATGCAGCAGGGCAGAAGTGCTCACAAGGGGCCACCATCGGCTGCGCTGCAGCAACCCAGGCTGCCTGCAGCCTGCCCAGCCTGCTGTCCCGACAGGAAGGGCTTCCCAAACGCCGGCTCGGGCGGCAGGAGCTTCCCTGGGGGAAGTGCTTCCTTATCTCCACAGCTGGCATCTCGGCAAGCTCCCCGCAGGATGCTGCCACATTCTGAATGGAGGAGGGAAGGACAGCCTCCTGGATGAGAAAATACCTTGGAAGTCGAGGTCTCATTTCTATCCCCAGCTCTTCTGGTGGTTTTTTTGGTAAGTAGGTAGGTAAAATTCTACTATATTGTAGATAAGACTTATGGTAAGTAGATTTATTTTTTAAAAGGTGTAGTTAAGCCTATTGGAAAATATGGGATTTCCCTTTTTCAGAAAATGGTTACTCGGTACCTTTTCTTAAAGAGGGGAAATTGCTGTTACTGACATGGCATGAGGTTAACAAGTGCCTGGTAAACTGAGAATGATTTCACGCAATAGCTGTACCCTTTCAGGTATATGCAAAGGCCTTGCAGTAATCTTGTGGATATAATCGAGAATAACTTCTCCTTACCCCATCCTTAGAAAGATTAACACTATGTGACAGCTGGAGTAGTAGGAGCTGCTGGGTTTGATGAGTAAGACCCAAACGTGGCTTCTGCTCTAGGGGTTAGGAATTACAGGGTCAGGGTGGTTTGGTTAGCTCATTCTATCTTAACAAACTTGTTTGCCTCAAGGATTATTTTCCTTTTCCTATCCTCTTCTAGCCTACTCTGAAATAACAAAAGCATTTTAAATCTTCCCAGTGCTAATTGCCATAACAACTGGCTGCTATTTAAGAAATTTCAGAAATGTAACACCAACTTCAATAGGAATCCAGAAACTGAAGTACATTTTGCATTCTTTGCATTGTGCCCTGATGTTCCCAAACTTTGCTTGTGACAGATGAATGACAGGAGAGCGTTCCAGAGAGTTCCTGTTCTGAATAATTCCGTTTTCAGCTAGAAGCAGAGAAGCAGAAGCAGCTCTCTCAACTGCTTTGCAACAAGGTGGTCTCAGCGGGAGGCCCATCTAAGGTGCTGTGATTGGGATCGAGGCAGCACTTGGCGTTTTCACTTGCTGGGGTTTGAGTTACGTTCCCCCCTCTCCCCGTAAGGCTGTCCTGGAGTCTCCCCCGTTCTGAGCAGGGGACATCCCCACCAAAGTCTCGTTGCCCAGAGATGCTCACGGAGGGGAGCGGCTCTGGCAGTTACACCTCGTCACGGGCTAACAAAGGTTGTCAGTGAAATACCTACAGGACAGAGCCAAGTCTATAGTGGTAGGTCTCCGGTTGCTCATTTAAAACGAGAGAGAAAATGACCATTTCAGTTTCTTTTCAGCACTACTCACCCTCTCTGGGACGCTAGGTTTGGAGCACCCAGTGTTCTGCTGTGAGTAGGACAGTTACAGACATGCCTAGGAGAACTTTTTGGTTGAGCTGTTCTCCCTCGACCTGCTGGAGACGCTCTTCTTAATGCACCCCAGGATCCCATTGGCCTTCTTGGCCACGAGGGCACACTGCTGCCTCATGGTCAACTTGTCGTCCACCATGACACCCAGGTCTTTCTCCGCAGAGCTGCCCTCCAGAAGGTCAGTCCCCAGCCTGCTCTGGTGTCTGGGGTTATTCCTCCCCAGGTGCAGGACCTTGCACTTGGCCTTGTTGAATTGCATGAGGTTTTTCACCACCCGGTTGTCCAGTCTGTCCAGGTCCCTCTGGATGGCAGCGCAGCCCTCTGGGGTATCGGCTACTCCTCCCAGTTTGGTATCATCAGCAAACTTGCTGAGGGAGCACTCTGTGCCTTCATCCAGGTCATTGATGAATAAATTGAACAGGACTGGACCAAGGACTGACCCCTGGGGGACCCCACTAGCCACAGGCCTCCAACTAGACTCTGCACCGCTGATCACCACTCTCTGGGCCCTGCCATCCAGCCAGTTCCTAATCCACCTCACTGTCCACTCATCTATCCCACACTTCCGGAGCTTGCCCAGGAGGATGTTGTGAGGGACGGTGTCAAAAGCCTTGGTGAAGTCGAGATAGAAGACATCCACCGCTCTCCCCTCGTCTATCCAGCTGGTCATTTCATCATAGAAGGCTATCAGGTTAGTCAGGCAAGATTTTCCCTTGGTGAATCCATGCTGACTACTCTTGAGCACCTTCTTGTCCTCCATGTGCCTGGAGACAACGGCCAGTATGAGCCGTTCCATCACTTTTCCGGGGACGGAGGTGAGGCTGACTGGCCTGTAGTTGCCTGGGTCCTCCTTCTTGCCTTTTTTGAAGACTGGCGTGACATTGGCCTTCTTCCAGTCTTCCGGCACCTCCCCCGTTCTCCAGGATCTTTCAAAGATGATGGAGAGCGGCTTAGCTATGGCATCTGCCAGCTCCCGCAGCACTCTGGGGTTCATCCCATCAGGGCCCATGGATTTGTGGGTATCGAGGTTCCTTAGGTGCTCTCTGACCCAATCTTCCTCTACCCAGGGTAGGTCTTCCTCTCTCCAGGCTTCTTCTCTTGTCCCTAGGGCCTTGGACTCTAAAGGGCTGCCCTTGGAAAACACGGAAGCAAAGAAGGCATTCAGCAACTCTGCTTTTTCTGTGTTATTCATAACCATTTTCTGTGTTATTTGTAACCAAAGTTTGAGCTGGTAGTGACTGAGGTTGAGCTTGTAGTGACTGAGAGTGGCCTTTCAAGGACATTGGGACATACTGAGTCCCCAGACTGAAACACTTGAAGTGGATCTGGAACACCTTGATTTCATGGAAGGTATCCCTTACGGCCTATATTTTCTCCATGTTTTTCTTCTCCTTCTGTTACGTTGCTTAAACTGTGCTGTAGCTCTTTAAAAGCTGAAGCATTTCATCAGAAATCATATTTGTGGTGAGTAAAGTGATACCTGCAAATTGGAAGCATTCATTTACAATGCAAGTGTGGCCATAGACTAGAGCGTCGTGACATAAAAGTCAAGAACAAGAAAAGACCTCTTAAAACCTAGGCTGGGTGTCCTTACGTCCCCATCCCAGCAGACTTCTCGAAGGATCGGTGAGCAGAAACGAGGCCCTGGTGACTGCAGGGCAGACACAGCAGCTGCCAACATGCAGAATTGCAAAGCCAAGTCTGAAGCTGCCGAGTATTTTGGGATGCTTAAAGGGGAGAGAATAATTTAAATACAAATTGTTACTGTAGTAAAATGCCCTCATTTGTAGAGGAATGTCAAATGTAATTTGTTTTGGTTAATTCTCAATACCAATAATCTCAAAAGCAGTGCTTAGAAATGTTCTGCTTTGGGTTAGCATTTTCTGCTGGCTGCACAGCCACATGCAAAGCAGAGAGCAAAGGAAAAATCTCCAACATTGTACCACATAGTATGGTGCTTGTCCACTGCACTGAGCATTTTTAAGAGGCTCTTTATACTTTAACTTTCTGGGACAGGGTAGTTAAGCTGTTTGCTATTAATACTAAGCCATTTAGCATCAGCATGTTTTAATTCCAGCTCCTGTTGCCAGAAGGAACTGGAGAACCCGACTAGGTCAATGAGGTCCCCTCAGGAATGCTGTCAAGAGGCATTTCATGAATGAGAGCTGCTCCGGTCAGAAATACTGATGTGTGGCTGCCTCTCCTGGCTGCTCATCGGCTCCTGGCACTACCCGGAGGAAACAGGTCATAGGCTTCATAGAGAAAACCCTCAACTTACCCCATCATAAAGGTTTGCTTAAACATGCTGGTAATGGTGGAGAAATCCTGAGGAAGTCTTTTGTCAATGTTTTGGTAGGACATCATCTTCCAAAGTCAAGGAAAAGCAAAGGAAGGATCCAGAAGGCCTTTCCCGTTCAAAATGGATTTGATTAGGAATGCTGACAGAAAGTAAAATGGAAGGCTAAAATGCAGGGCTTTACGAATAATCTGTGGTGGCAAAACATGTATGTGTGGAGCGGAAGGGTGGTTTTTAATGGCCACAGTCTTGAAGTTCATAACAAGTTTGCAACCTCACTGGATTGTGCCTCAGACCTCAAAGATCCCGTGATTCATAAGGCATCTTCTTCTTTATCCCGGTAATCCCTGCCCATTGATAGCACAGGGAAGTGGGGCAAAAAATTGCATCCTGGTTTCAGCCAAGAAACTTTCTAAACTTTCCTAAAAAGAACCTTTGCTCTGAAAAAAAATATATATATATATTTTTTTCAGTCCCCAAATGTCAAGATTTTTTTTCTTTTATTTTTTTCCCTATCAGATGGATGAAACAAGATAGCCAAAATTCCGAGTGTTTTGTTCATTTTCTTCTCATAATAGTGCATGAGTGAATCTTGTTGCAAATAAAGAGGAATTCTTTTCTTCCCCAAAGAAGTTCAAGTGTTTATTGTCTCTGTTCTGTGCTGCACCTGAATTTCAAGCTATGCTGGTTTCCCGTCTCCGTCATCACATTGACTGGGCAATGTCCATGTTTAGCGACTGTTCGATGACTGCAGAACAGAGCAGCGCCAAAGGGCTGCATCCCCACCTGCAACTGGCTTCTCCGAAACACCTGACAGATGGATTTTGAGGGACAAATCATGGCGATCTCTTCTCTGCAGCCTGACGCAAGGGAAGTCGGAGTCACTTTGGCCAGCTAGTCACTCAGCGCATTATGAGCATTGAGACTTTGTAACGTGAAAATCCTGTCAGAAGCTGCAGATATGGATGACAAATGTACCAGTGTAAAAAAAAAATAAACACTTCTGAGACTTCCGGAGCTCATGCCTGCATTGCTATCATAATTGTTGCACTATTCCAAAATAATTCCCAGGAAATTCCATTTGTTTGAACTTAGGAAGATGATGTGACCAACGTCCTTATCCCTTTGTCACCTCCTTCATTTGAGAACGCAGTAGACAGAAGCCTCTGCCGACAGGAGGATGGATTTGTTGCAGACATCCAGTGCAGGCTAGTGAGGACAAAGTGCATCCACCAAAAGCTGAAGGAGCCGTCCAGCCATTTCCCTACAGCAATCCCACTTTGTCATAGGTGGTCTCTAGGTTTTGTGATGTAGAAATAGGAAATTCCATTTTCTTGGAATTATAACGATGAAGACACCTCTCTCTAAAAGTTCTCCCTAAACATCAAGGCTGAAATAGATTAGTGGACGGGTCTCCTGTTCCTATTTAATGGCTAAAAGTTGCCAAATTGGACTTAAATTCCTATAAAACACATTTTAGTTGAACCTACTGATTAAAGTATTTATTATTCAAGCAAGAATTTTTAAGATTAAACTTAAACCTTCTGAAACTTAAAAATATTTCTGAGGAAATGAGAAATGAATTTGGAGCAGACTTCACATTACATTCATATTATCTGCATTTGGAGCAGATATTCATATTATCACACTCAATAGGCAGTATATAAAGCCTACATCTCACTTTGCTGGCAAGGTTCTTGAGACAATTTGAAGAATCAGATGCCTGTCAAAAGGAAATAAGATTTCCAAGAGGAATGAGCCAGATGACCTTTTCTTAATTTTAGAAATGTCTCTCACTCTGATGCATTTTTCTTTTAGCTGTTAACTCTACAGAATGAACTGCAATATTATTTTTGTGATATTGTATATTCTTTAATTATGTCTTTTCTTTCATGAGACATGTAGTAAGATTTCCCATTGTGTCTGAGACTTAACATTCCTAATGCTGAAACCCTATGCAGCTGAAGGTAAAACTCAACTCGAAAAAATCAGATTGAAAAATCGCCGGACACCGTAAGGCAATTTCTGTGGCATATTACAGTTAGAAGTAAAATCCTTGAAAAAAATGAAAAATTTGTTTATTCTGCTGATGGAAGAAGAGATTTTTTTTGGTAACTGCTTGAGAGAGCTGAAAGTACCTGACACAGTCGTTATTTGCCGCATCCCTGCTGGAGAGCCTGAAAAGGCTGCAGAGAAGCCCCTCTCCTCTGTAGCTGTGGAAGGAGCCCTGAGGAGGGTTTGCTGCTTTGCAGAACTGCCAGAAGATGCAGAATTATCTGAGCAAAGAGAGAAATCTCTCAGGAGACGTTTGTGCCATTAATAACAGCAGCAAGTGGGCCACACGAATGGGCACATAAAACACGTGCCCCGGAGGGGGTTGTATTCTCGGTGACTGCAGAATTCCCCTGCAGATTTGATTCCTGGAGCTCCTGCCTCTGGCAGTATTTTCCCGGCACCTCCATCTGGCAAAGAGAGCCTGAGGGACAACTGTTCAGAGACCCATATACTAAAACCTCGGCACCTACGATGAAGTACCATTGGCAATTCACAGTGAAAAGCCACTTTTCTTAGTACAGAATGAAATCAACCTCTCTTAGAAGAGGCAATGTGTGCTCTCTGTTCAGACACACAGACATACCTGTACTATTGATTTTAGCTGAACTCTCAAGTCAGCATCAACCTCTGTCTCACAATAGCAGATGTCTGGTGTCCTGTACCACAGAGAGGGAGAAAGATGTTGGACTCCCCAGTTCAAGCCCCACATTGAGCTCGAGGTGTGTTATTGAGCAGATGGTATTCCTGAGCATCGAGCCACGGAATGGAAGAGGCCCAGATGCCAAAAATGTACAACATCTCGCACAGTGTTTTGAACATGGTAGCGTAGAGGAAAACAGTGAAGAGAAGTGGTGCCCTCTCCATCGGCTCTCTGTCTGCCAGCAGGAACGAGCCCCCCAGCAGCCAAGACCGACTGCTTGAAAATCCAGTGCCTAGTGAAGGGTCATAATCCCCCCAAATCGACAGGGAAGAAAGTGGCCCCTCTACAAGCTGAATGAACTCCCTGGTCAGAACCTGCCTTTAGGTAAGAGTCCTGCCACGGGGAGAGACTTCCCGCCCTTTGCTATAGGAAAGAGGCAGAAAGGTGCTGTCATAGCACCTTTCTTTACAAGTCCTCCTTAAAAAGAACCAACAAACGTGATTTCCTGCCAAAATGATGATCTCAGAGCAAATGCAGGAGCTGCGCCGATAACGAACCCTTGATGCTGCAACCTGTTGTACCCATGAAGCAGAGCATGGAAGAGAAATGACGGGCAGGATAAGTGTTCAAGAACACCACAGAACTGGGCACGCTTCTCTCATCAGTACCTGCTCTCTGCATGCAGTGGGGCACACCAGGACATGCCCCCCCATCTGCACTGTGAAGGAACAGAGCCATATTCCCCAAACGCACCCACATGTCAGATCAGATCCACCTTTTATGGAAGCTCATCCCTCCTTGCGTCTCCAAGGTGGCGTGATCCAGAGCAGCCAGCAAAGACCTTGCTGTGTTTGCAGCCGGCAGGGCTCGTCCTGTTGCCTGTCAGGGAAAATGATCAGAGACTCTACAAGGCAGAAAGCGTGTTACAATTAAAACCCAAAACCTCATATGTTATGGTAAAATTTGCGGGTTACCCTGGAAGGAAAGAGTCCTAGTTCCACTGCATTTCCTTCCAGAGAGCACTCGGCTATCCTAAGAGCCTCTTCGTGCAGTTTCCCAATTAGAAAATTGACGCAGTTGAAGACTAATCTTTATTTTCAGCTGGATCATGCCCGTGATCACAAGGTGCCGCCGAAGCACCAGCGTCAGCCCGGGGCAGGCGCAGGTAACGAGCAGGGCTGCCCCGCGCGGCGGCACCGCGGCCTGCGCCGTGCCTGGAGCCCAGGGCCGCGGAGCCGCCGCAGGCCTCGGCGCTCGGCCTCCCCGCGCTGCGGGGCAGAGGCGCTGGCCGCGCTCCCCGACCGACCCGGCGCCGAAGCAGCCTCAAATCCCGGCCTGCACGGCCTGCGTTCCTGCAAGGTGGGAACAGCTGTAGAGCCCAGGAATGTCTGCAGTTCTCCTATGCCTGAAAAGAAACTAGGTTAGACAGTAAAAAGCACATTGCTCATACCTTTTTTAATTATTATTTTTTCTCAGTAAGGGAATGGGAGGATGAACTGCTTATAGACAATATGTAAAAAGTGATTTCATCTGAGAATTTATCTCTAACTTGGGCCACATTGTTAATCTGACACTAAACGACATCTTGTGCCATGAGATTATGGTTTTAGTAGCATGCTGCTGCAAACATCATGTGCTGGAGATATAACCCCAGAAAGATTTGTAGGGAGATGATAGCAATACGTTTTATCAGATCAGGTTAGGCACAGTGTTTCTCAGTGTATTTTTTCTTGAGACTCTTTCCATCAACCATGATCATTAAGCCCAGTGACTCCAGCAGTTCCCAGCAGTTGCGACTTCTGCCAACTCAGAGGAGAAGCTGGGAGGAAAAACGATGCGGTTGGAGCTGATTTGGTTTTCAAGGCCCTGTATGATTTTTTTTTTTCCTTAAACACTCACCTACCACCCACTCAGCATGGGGCCGGACCCCGCAATTCTTCCAAAATCGGCGCAGGATTGGTCCCACTCGATCTAATTTCTCCTTAAAACTCAAGGCACTGTCAGCGGCTGCCTGCAAACGGAGGTACCACCTGCTTGTCAAGATTAACCATGGCAACGAGCAAGAGAAAGCAGTCTCTTGGGTATCCTAACATTTCGGAATTGCTGGAGTACCCATGCAGTAAGATAATAAAAGCCTAGTTCGTTATGCATTTGAGTAGCTCCTTTGGTGAAGAACTTTGGTTTTGCTGATCAAGAAGACTGGCAGCAACTGCTGAACCCGTGTAACGCGACAAGGCCGCACGGCTGTGTGAGTCTGCCGCAGGGCACAGTCCAGGTCTTGAGATGGAGACCCAGAGCCCTCCCAGAGCCTCTGCTGGCCACCTGGTATCCCCAACAAGGCCAACTGCTCCCTCCCTTTGAGCACAGTAGTGGTAAAATTACCCTAGGGCTTGGGAGGGCATTTCCCTCCTGCCGCGGAAACCCCATAAAGACCTGTTTTAGACATGTCCAGTCTTACTTTGCAACATGTAGAAAATCTGCAGTCCTCCTCGTCTGAGATCCAAAGGCAGCATGAGAAATTGCCTTTAGAAGTACAGTGCTGGAGGGAAAGGTACAATATAAACAGCTTTTTTTTCCTTCTTTATAAACACACAATCCTGTGTAGCAGGATTGACCCTGCCTGTGCAGGGGGGTTGGACTAGATGATCCCCAAAGGTCCCTTCCAAACTCAGTGAGTCTATGATCATATAGTATCTTCTGAAGTTGATGTCCTCATTGCAGCTGCTTGGGAGAATAATACTGGAAAACAAGACCACAAACCAACAAGATTTGCATGTTGCCTTTCACAGGAGAGAGAAGTGGCTGTTCCACAATAGTGAAGTGAACCCAGTTGCTCACAAATACCAAGCACGGATGGTAAACAGGGGTACCCCGGGCAGCATGAGGGTGCAGGCGGTGCTCACAGGCACTCTTAGCAGCACAGGAGCAAGAAGAGCTGCTTGGAGAGCACGCAGAGTGGCAGAGGCCCCATCATCCATCCACACATGGTCCACTGTTCCTAGGGAAAGCGTCTTTGTGAAGAGAGCCCATCAGGGGCTGGTTTGTGAGCCCTGGATAGGTTTATAATGCGCTGTCATTACTCAGTGCATTGCTGTCATTCACACTCTTCCGTGAAGGGCTGGTGAGGTGGTTGCTGCTGCCTGCAAGGAGCTCCGGAGCAGCACGTGAAACATTGGGCCAGCAGGCAATGTGTCTCTCTGAAGCCTTCAGCCTCTCTTGGTTTAGGTAGCCTTACAGCATTTTATTGAATGCCAAAGATAGACAAAGACCCGAATAAATCCCAGTATTGCAAAAAAGCTTATTAAAATCTGGCAACCCATATACTGAATAGTCTCTGGGCTGGGGTGCATGGCCCATTGCAGGGTTGAGCATGAAGCCCCTCTCCCGCTTGCTGCCCAAATTGGCCCCCTGGAGCCTAAGGAGACCTGAGAGGCAGGAGACGGGGGCCACAGGGCCAGCAGGGCCGGGGACCTCTGCCTTGAGCTACCCATGCTCACGCCTGAAGAGCCAAGAGTGTCAGTGACCATCGAACAGTGGTGCTTGTTTTCCCGCTTGGAATTTTACAAAACTAGATGGCTCTGAGCCCCAAATGCTTTTCATAATGGCAGTGAAAGCCAAAGTGCTTTTTAGGTGTTAGTGATAACACCTAAAAAAAAAATCACAAGAATATTTGAATTTTCTCTTGTGAAGGGCTTAAAGCTACACAGTTTGGGATGTTACAAATATTTTTCAGAGATGCAGACGAACACCCAGGAGTTAATGAGATTAAGATTTTTTGGGATAATTCTACGAAAGCTCTCAGATTCATCCAGTGCACTGCTTCTGTTCCTTTCATCTTGAAATCTGTACACCTATTAGTGCTCGCTGCATGTCATTTTGACAAAGTAATTTTTCTGAACCTTATCTGTATTAAAAAAAAATGCAAACTATTATAAACATTTTTATTCACATCAAAAGCATGTTTATTTTGCAAGTACTTTGGGTTGCTTCCTGCTCAGAGCTCAAGGCTAAATGATAACGATTAAGGGGGATCTAACCCTGCTGTTCAGCCTGCAGATACAACCAGCGTTTCCGTTTCTGTGCCGCGGTGCCAGACCTACAGCCTGAACCCCGTGAACTCACATGGGCCCGGAATGCCAGAATCCTCCCCATTCTGGCCAGGGAAGTCAGGGAGGGCCGCGACACCCGTTTCTCCTCGTTGCGCTGCCACGGTTTGTCCCTGCGTCCTGCCCCACCTCACGTGCTCGTGACCAGAGACAAGAGGTGGTGCAGATGTCTTGGCCAGGGACGCGGTAAGGAGCAAGGACAGGGCAGGCCCAGCTGCTCCTGTGGTCCCCCTTGGCCTGGCGAAACATCAGACCCACTTGCAGCCTGAGAATGCACCATGCAGGGCAGGAGCTGCACAAACCGCGCGGGGATGCTGCCACCAGAGCAAGGGACACGCACGGGAGAAGACAACACCTCACCTCCACAGCACTGCATCTTGGGGTAGATCCTTATTCAAAACTTGCAGAAATGGGGGAAACAGAAAGTTCTGGATGTTTTTAATATGAAGCTTGCTCCAACAACGACAGAACGAGCTAACGCGACTGCTGGGACGTTGTGTGAGAGCGACAGAACAGGGCAGGCCGGGGCTTGCTCTGCTGCCCCGCTGGCCCCTCTGCAGTGTCCATGCATCCTGGGGTAAGCGTGGCAGCATTCGGCCCAATAATTGGATTCCTACAGCTAACCGGGCAACACAGCGGGACGCTGACACCCCACAAGAGCTTAGATTAAGGCTCTCAGGCTGTTTCTTCTTACTGCCAGAGTGCCAGCTCCCTAAAGCACTTGTACGTGCAGTCTCCAGCTGTCCTCATCCTTGCGGGACTCACACTCGCTCAGGGTAAGAGAAGGGACCGGTTCTTGCACAGGATCCCCCAGCCCACATAGCCTCAAGGCAGCGTGATGGTGCAGCAGCACGCCTGCAGCATCGCTCGCGACATAATAACTGAATAATCTTACAAGGTAATTACAGGGTTATTTTTGCCCTCTAAAATAAAATGCTACCTCATAATTAAAAATAAAGAGAATGACAATTCTAATTACCGGGCTTTAATTAGGTTGCAAGGTGCGTACACGGTGATGAAAGGACTGTTCTTGCTCCCTGCTCTCCGTCTCCACGCACAGCTCGCTATGAGCCCGAACGGCCTTGCTGGCAGAGGCACCAGGAGCTCTTGCTGGGCCAGAAAGCAAAGTGTCATTAAAGCCTGGAGGGCTGCTGTGTTACTGAAGACCATAGCAAAGATGGGCTCCCAGCCCACTGAGTGGAAAGTAGTGATTTTTAGTGATTCGCTCCCTGTGCGAGCTCTGCCCCAAGGAGGACCCATCTCCCGCTGGACACAGCACCTGGAGAATCAAGTCAAACACTTACTACCTAATGCTCAAATTTATGGAGTATTCGGATGATAAAGAGTTGAAATCCTGCTCCCAGTGAAGCCAAAGACAAGCTCTCCCAGTGAATTTAAGGGCAAGACTTTCATCTCTGAATAAACCTCACCAAATGTCATGCAGGTCTGAGGAATAAGCCCTGGAAACAGCCCTCAAACTTTGATGCCTGCTACAAACCAGTCTGAGGGCTGGTGCCTGGCACTTGATCTTCAGAAACCTTAGCAGCTCATACACCGCGAATTTAACATCAGAAGCATAAATTATACTGCGTTTCATCTGCTCACATATTAATGGAAGATAATCATAGCCTGATATCTCTTCATGCTTAAAATATTGTAGCAAATATATTTCATTGTTCTTTCTGGTTTTCGCCTAGCAGCCTTGTAACCCAGGGCTTCTGGAGAAGGGCTAAATAGGGCCCATATCAAAGACTGATTATGATTAGGCACCTACATACAGGCAGCTTCTGCTGCAGGTAGGAGGTTTCTAAAGTCTCCCTGAGTTCAAGAATACCTGTAAGTTTTCCTCACATTAAAACTTTAATAAAGTGACTGCACTAAAAGATGAAAGCACTCTGTGCTGCTGATAAAATAAAATGTTGACAAAATATCACATTATTCCTTTTCTGCTCTTTATTTTTTCCTTTTTTAGCTCTAAGACAAAGCAGCTTTGTTTGGTTTAGCATATTGCAGTTGTTGGACATTGCACACCATCCTTTCCATGCAGAAACAGCCAGTCTGGCTCTAAACTCAGCTTTCCCAGGAAAAGCACAGGGAGTGAGTCAACACTCCCCCTTGCGACCTCTTCTTCCTTGGGGGCTAAGAGGTGTGAGAAATCTCTGCCCTCTCTTTTCAAGAGGAACAGAGAAAAGGCCTTGAGGATTGCTACTAGCACCACAGTGCTTAGAGGCCTCAGCACTAAGCAGATAGATTCAAGGAAACACAGAATAATTTAGGTCAGTAGGTACCTCTGGAGGTCATTTGGTCATCTGCCCCCCAGTTAAAGTAGGAACAACTTTGAAGTCAGACCAGGTTGTTCAGGGCCTTGTCCAGTCAAGTTTTGTTCACCTTCTAAGAGGGAGATGTCACCTCCCTGGGCAGCCTGTCCCAGTTCTTGACCAACCTTGCTGTGAGCAATTTTGTTTCCTTGTATCAAATTAGATTTTATCTTGCTGATATTTGTGCTTGTTGCCTCTTCTCCTCTCTCTGTGAACCTCTGAGAAGGGCCTGTCTCCATCTTCTCGATATCCCCCTAGGAGGTAGTTGTAGGCAGCAGTAAGTTTTCGCCTTGGCCTTCTCTTCTCCAGGCTGAACAATGGCTCTTACAGCCTCTTCTCATGTGTTCTCTAGTCCCATTATCATGTTCATGGCCACCACTAGACTGACTCCTGCCCATGCACTTCTCTCTTGCTCTTAAGGCCTCAACACTGGAGAGTTTTCCAGATGCAGCTTCACAAATGCTGAAGCTGTCTTGCATATATAGCATCCCACCATCAATTTAAGGACTCTTTTGTGAGCTTTACTTCTTCCTTTCTCACCTCTGTCCCTGGAAAAGTGATGGAACGGCTCATACTGGCCATTGTCTCCAGGCAAGAGGAGGACAAGAAGGTGCTCAAGAGTAGTCAGCATGCGGAAATCTTGCTTGACTAACCTGATAGCCTTCTATGATGGAATGACCAGCTGGGTAGATGAGGGGAGAGTGGTGGATGTTGTCTATCTCAACTTCACCAAGGCATTTGATACCATCACTCACAACATCTTCCTGGGCAAGCTTCGAAAGTATGGGATAGATGAGCACACAGTGAGGTGGATTAGGAACTGGCTGGATGGCAGAGCTCAGAGGGTGGTGCAGAGTCTAGCTGGAGGCCTGCAGCTAGTGGTGTCCCCCAGGGGTCAGTCCTCGATCCAGTCCTATTCATCAACGACCTGGATGAAGGCACAGAGTGCTCCCTCAGCAAGTTTGCTGATGATACCAAACTGGGAGGAGTAGCCGATACCCCAGAGGGCTGCGCTGCCATCCAGAGGGACCTGGACAGACTGGACAACTGGGCGGTGAAAAACCTCATGAAATTCAACAAGGACAAGTGCAAGGTCCTGCACCTGGGGAGGAATAACCCCAGACACCAGTACAGGCTGGGGACTGACCTTCTGGAGAGCAGCTCTGCAGAGAGGGACCTGGGTGTCATGGTGGATGACAAGTTGACCATGAGGCAGCAGTGTGCCCTCGTGGCCAAGAAGGCCAATGGGATCCTGCGGTGTGTTAAGAAGAGCGTCTCCAGCAGGTCGAGGGAGGTGATCCTGCCCCTCTACTCAGCCCTGGTGAGGCCGCATCTGGAGTATTGTGTCCAGTTCTGGGCTCCACAGTACAAGAGGGATGTGGAGCTGCTGGAGAGAGTCCAGCGCAGGGCTACAAGGATGATCAGGGGCCTGGATCATCTGCCCTATGAGGAGAGGCTGAGGGAGCCGGGCCTGTTCAGCCTGGAGAAGAGAAGGCTGAGAGGGGACCTGAGCAGTGTCTAGAAGTACCTCAAGGGAGACAGTGAGGAGGACGGTGATGGCCTCTTTTCACTGGTGGCCACCGACAGAACTAGAGGTAATGGCCACAAACTGCAACACCAAAAGTTCCACAGGAACTTAAGGAAAAATTTCTTGACAGTGAGAGTGACAGAGCACTGGAACAGGCTGCCCAGAGAGGCTGTGGAGTCTCCTTCTCTGGAGATCTTCAAACCCGCTTGGATGCCACCCTGTGCCACGTGCTCTAGGTGACCCTGTGTGTGCAGGGGGGTTGGACTAGATGATCTCTAGAGGTCCCTTCCAACCTTAAGCATTCTATGAGTCTATGATTTCCCTTGCAAGGTAAGATTTTGCCGGTCTGTAAAGGTCCAAAGTGCTGACACACTAAGAAAGACCTGCCCAGCACCTATGCTACTACCACCATGAGCTTAGGAAAAGTAGACAGGGCTTGAGCGAGGAACAACTGGATAGCCCTCTCAGGCTATCAGGAATGAACAGGAATGAACAGGATAACCCAAATAGCTCTTGCCCCTGTGCAACCATCCTGCTACACTTGAAGACATTTAACATACCCTTCAAGGAGGATTGTGCAGTGGCTGACTAGGGCTGGCTGATGGAGGAGAGATGAAGATGCAGCCTTGGGCAGATGGAGAGGTAAATGACAACACAGTAGTTAGTCAGGAACACAGTTCTTTACCTTCCCTATCACCATCCCTCAGGGTGTACACATGTATGCCCCTCCACGCGTATGTCCACCTCTACAACTTACTCTCCATTTCTTCCCTCATGATCTGGCCCCAGAGGAGTCAGCATGAGCAGTAAAACCTGAAGCAGGCCCCGTGTCACCCTGGTGCACTGTTTGCATGCCTACCATTGTGTTTAAGGCACAGAGTGTGCAGGACTCATGTCAGTAAGTGATCGCAATACAGGAGGATGATCACAGACTTCAGAGCACACTGGGGAAGGCAGGAGAGAGGTGGAAATTTGGCTTTGAGAGACATCTCAGTTCGAGCAGCCAACACATTGTGAATCTACTTAGAAGTGCACATTGGTTCTCTTTTACTGGGTGCCTTCCGTCAGTAACCACAACCAGTTTCACATGAACAAAATATGCCAGAACCCTCGTCAATTAAAGCAGGCTCCCCTGTCCTCCTGCTGTTACAAAGCCCACCAGGCACCTCAGGACAAACAGGGCCATGCTGATTCCTGAGAATAGGCTGAATATCCGTGATCTGAGGAGGAGCCCGTGGGTTTTACACTACAGCCAAGCAAGCCCTGTGTCTACAGAGGAGCCCAGGAGAAGGGGCCCCGCTCCAGCCTTCCCCTCTCTCGCCTCGCGAGGCCCTGCTGCGCGCTCCCACGGCTGTGGGTATGTGTGGAGCGGCCTCTCGGAGGGAAGCACCTTGCAGGCCTGGTGCTCTAGCGAGGTGAGTCTGAAGTTGCTGAGAGCAGTGGCAAGGAGCACAGGCACCAGCAGGACTGAGGACCTCAGTGCCTGTTTGCAATAACACACTGAAAAGCAGCCCGGACGCAGGGCAGGGTGTGAGGACCGCCGGGCTGCCCTCGCAGATGACCCGAGCAGACAGCCCTCCTCGCTGCGGCCCCGTGTCCCTTCCAGCGGGCTCGTGTTTCCCTCACTCCTGATATTCCTCTGGAGCTGGTCCGTGCGGCAGGCTGGGAGTAGTGGCGCCTGCGAATGGTGAGCGGGCAGGTTGGGGTCCTGCAGGGCTGTATTTGCCACTGTGCTGCCCCCAGTGACGCCAAGATTGCTGGAAAGCAGGAAATTTTGCAATGACATACAAATTTTGGAGAAGCAGAAAGCACCTATAAAAGTGTGCCAGTGGCAACCCCACATACCAGCCCCTGGCAGGGCACTTGTGGTGGTCCTGCCCCAAGGGCCCGCTGCCACCACCAGCCAGCAGCCCTGAGGATCAGCCCATCCAGCCAGGCCTCTGGCTCGTGTCCCACTCTGCAGCTCTTCCCTCCTCCGCTCCGTGCCTACCCTGGCCCTCCAAACCCCATTCCCTGAAAACATCCCCCCGCCACCACAAGGCTCTGATGCGCTCAATGTATTTGCTACTTGGAAGGAGCTGGCTACTTGAATCTGCGGCGGTGAACCAGGAACACTTTGACCTGACTCCATCCCACGATTCAAGAAGCAGAACTATGTTATCTGAGCCAGCTTTCATCTCCCTTTGGGTTAATCAGCACTAATTGACTGATCAAGGTTCGCCCACAGCTAGAGAGAAGAGTGGCAGCGCATCTCTGACTAGAGAGAGTACATATAATTTATTTGCTTTCAGAAAGTCATTAGCATCCTTTCTAAAATAGCAAGGCACGGGCCACAGGGTAACAAGAAATCAGCATTGAACTGTGACAGAGAGCAGCAGCATGACAACTAAGCATCATTAAGTAATTTACTCTTAGACTTGTGCCAAGAACGGGCTTTATCTTCACATGTAAGATGACAGAGCATCCATCAGATTTGTTAGCCATGTGCTGTTCCAAAATGGTGCATGCTACATGGGGGCCTTGAACCCCCCTTCCCTGATCTTGTGCCACACCGAGGCTCCTTTGTCCACCTGGATTTAGCATTTACCACCTCAGATGGGCAGCAGCCTTTTCACTCGCCCTTCCCTTGGCAGGAGGGAAGGATTATATAGAGAGCATGTGCACAAAAATGTGTATTTTTTAGCAGGGGCTGGAGGGAGGCTTCAGGAAACCCTTACGTGGAGACCAGCACTGTCCTGCTCTGTGCGGGGCAGAGCTGAGGGCTGGTGGGGCTGGCTGGGAGCACCGGGTGTGCGGCAACAGGCCCACAAGGACGGCCGACGGCCCCCACCTGCCTGCTGGAGAAGGAAGTGGTGGTTTCCGTCAGGCCACAAGGGGAAATCCAGCAAAATTTCTGCTTTGTCAGTGCCCGGGTGTCTGAGAGGACCACATGATCTTGGTAGAACGGGGCTCGTGTCTGCTGAGAAAGTTAAAAATTGAACCGGGGTTCATTAGTCATTGGCCAGGAGCTGGCCATTAAAGGCTTGAACTTGATGGTTCCCCGACACCTTCAGAGTTCAGAAACTCAGCTGCTTTCAGGGGGCAGGGCTTTGCCTTTGCTCTTGTGGCTTGGGCACCTCCAGCCTGCAGCAGGGCAATAACAACTGGGCAGGCAGCTGAGGGCCCCGAGAGGCAACTGGGCTAGTGAGAAACACCGGAGAGAAATCCGCACTGATACAACGTGAACTGCAGGGCAAGCTGAGCTCACCCTGGAGTGCTCAGTCAAGCTTTAGAGAAAAAGAGACCAGCAGCAAAATTTGGCCATGAATTAGATGTATCAAATTAGATGCATCAAATTTCCAAAAGCATGTGTGGTTTCTGAGATCCTGGCTTCTGGTTCAAGCTCACCTGTAATCTATAATTCTGCTTTTCAAAAAAGAAGGCAGTATTTTATTTCAGGCGGAGTGGTGAGCTGGAGCAGCTTCACGCTCTACACCAGGCTTTGTACGAACGTGGGCAAGTTTCCTATGGTCTGTGTTTCAAAAGGGCTGCCCTCGCTCCTGGCCTTCCGTGGGTGCCAGCATTTCTGAATATATGTTGGTTCCTTGTTCACATCTCTGCTCTTAAGAGTTTGAATTTGAAACTTCAGTTAAGTCACATAAATTGTGCAAGAGCATATTGCTACGGCAAAGCCCATAAAAATGCAGGGAGCATTAATTGGCCTATAAAGCTCCTGAGCCAAACCTTCTGTAAACGGTGTGATGGGGGCATAATTCTCCATTTAGTTCTCTGGGAAACTGCCCAGATTTCATTCCTTTCTATATTTTTTACTGAATTCTAGAGAAATGTTTTGAATCCTTGCTTGTTTCTAGAGAAACTAACAACTGGGTAGGACTATCTGGCTGGGATATCTAGATGCCACTGCACTGTGCATCAAGCACTCCAGCCTCAATGGGACGTGCCAAATATTAAGTATGTGAAGAATCCCGCAGAAGTCAATAAAAGGGGTGTGCACAATGCACCATCCAGATCAGACTACGAGTAACTCATGAAGGAGGAGCCATCAAGTGGCTAATATTGTTCATCACGAGCTGGTTGTTGAAAGTACTAAAGTGGTGAGGCACAGTTCAGGTGATCAATTCCAAGTTCATACAACTCTTCTCTATACAGCAAACATTTTAGCTTGCTATACTGCAAACATTTTAGCTTGCTCCAATGAGTGTCTCACTCTTTTCTTATTTATTGGAATTTCTGAGGCAGTTCAGGGAAAAGAAAAAAAAGGGGGGGGGAAAGATCTTCCCGCTAAAGCAAGGAAATGATGACAAAGCAAGAGATATTTGTGGCGAAAAAAATACAGCTTGCCTAGCAAAACAGCTATCCTATTATCTCATCAACATGGCACAACAGGAGAAATTATAAATAGCAGCCGTGGTAATGCCTGGGAGTTGCTGCTTGGCACTGTTGCTTCTGGCCACTTCTTTCTGGCTGTGGTTCAAAGTGATGTAAAAGGGTAGGACAGTAGTAGTTAGACTCAAAACACCCATCAGCTCACTGATCCCATGCAGGGCAAATGTTGAGTCATACACAGAGGCTGCAATAGGACTTGATCCTAGTCAAAAGAGAATAAGTCTATTTTCTCCGTGCCCAGATCTTCTTGTTGCAAATAGCTGAAAGACACCAGAGGAAATGCTGGTAGAAATGAATTGTTTTTAGTTGGTTATCTTGATTCTTAAGCTAACCAGGTTAGCCTGATACTTAAGCAGCCTTGGCTACGATATTCCCTGTTCACAATAGGAAGAAATTAGTACAATATTGGAATACCAATTAGTAAAATAGTCTTTAGTACAATGTTGGAATAAAGAAAGGCAGAAGAAGAGGTCCCAGCCACTATGGGCCAGCTGGCACCCTGAAGTTGAGCAGGGGGTAAAATGTATTAATTTCTGATGGAATTGATTAACAGTGTAACTATATTTTTGGAGAATAACGAAGGAAATAGCCTGTGTGCCATCCTGTTGCTTGTCGTTTTTAGGAGGTGCTGTAGACAAGTATGTAAGTGAGCATTTAATTGCATGAGCCTTGAGGTATGGGGCAGACACGGACTTCCAGATTAAACCTAACCAATGGCTCAGCTGATGGACATCAACTCAGAAACTAAGGTAACATGTTTCATGGTTGTTCAGGCTCAGGTCAAGCTCACTTGGTGGGTGGGAACTTACCAACTTGATTGACTGCTTCAAATTCACTGTCCCAGTGCTAAGATCTATATTTAGCCACGATCCCACTACCTCTTCCGTAAGCAAGGCCCCCTCACCTCCTGCTTCTTATATGGAGGAGGCACAAGGCATAAGGACCTCATCCCTGAGGTCACTTGCTGATGGAGTGAGAAGAGTTAAGCAAATCTCCTGCCCGCTAATGGCTTGTCCATACTGAGCTATCACATATCCCAGAAGGGCCTTGACAGCGTCACCCAGCCTGCAGCAGGCTCTGGGCATCTGAGTCCTGGCCAGTCACCTGCCGCTCAAGAGAAAATAGGTAACTGGGCCAAAAATATAGGGCAGACTTTATTTCCAGCGCGGGTCGTTGCTGACAGTTTAGCTGTGATACTCACTGGTGTTCAGTACAGAAATCATCTTTGTGCGCTAACGTGGAGACTGCACTGGCACGACGAAGAGTGTGTGCTCCATCCCCTGGATGGGAGATGGGATGTTCTGCACCAAATGGAAGACAGTGCTTGCATGGATCCAAGCCTGAGAACGGCCTTCAGATTGCTCAGACCTCTCTGTCTCCAGCGGTAACCTCCTCAGTGACTGAGAAGGAAATTCTGCAGAAACTCCACCTTCATTTCACCACCTGCAAAATGTGGCTCTCCACATGACTTTCTGCCTAGAAATACTGCAATGACAGCAAGGAAACATTCAAAAAAAAAAAAAAAAAAAAAAAAACAGTAGCGTGAGTCAAAAACTCCACTGCTTCCTGGTGCAGGGCTGGGGCACGGGCGGCCAGGCCAGGCTATGAGGCTCTGAGAGGCAGTTCCACACTATGCAGCCAAGTCCCAGCCACAAACCTCAGTGCCAAGAAAGTCGGGTAGTGACTGAGAGGCTCTGAACAACTCAAGTGAATGCTGGAGATCTGACAGGAAGCCAAGGAAGAGACAATCCAATAACGACATCATGTAAAAAAAAAAAAAAAACCAAAAAAAAAACAACAAAAAAAACAAAACAAGCACAACTCACCAAACAGGAAACTCTTGGGTGGAGCTCTTCTTCTGGCCATCTCCCAAAGGGGAAAAAAAGGGTGAAGAGAAGCGATTTGCAGACGCCTGCTGCATGGGCAGCCCAAGGGCAGGGCAGGGGAGGGAGGGCTGCGGAGAGCTCTGCTGTCACCAGCAGCGGTGGCAGCGAGTGGAGTGAGGGGTTTGCTCACAGATGCACTTTTCCCCCCCAGCAGAAACTCTCCCTGTGGCCCTGTGGCTGGCGCAGGAGACTCTGCAGACTACCCAGAGAGGCTCCGAGATGGCCCCAAACTGTGCCCTGCATCATGCGCCTCTAGACTGCTGCCTCAGCCAGGTCTCCACTGTTTGTCTCCAGGGCATCTCTCTTCCACGGTGGTTTGATTCCGCCTTGGAGCAAGTGGGGAGCGCCATGGGGAACGAGTGCAGGGCACTGGGCTGCTCTGCCCTGTTCTGCTTAGGGTAACTACAAACCATTTCCTTCGGGGAAGGGAGTTGCACAACCAGTTGTGAATTCCCACCTTCTGTGGCTTCTCACCACATAACCTTGCTTTCTGATAAACTGAGCCATACGTGTCAGGGCCCAGTTTGCTCCCCAGCAGCAGCTGCAATTCTCAGGCAAATCCTGGCTACGAAATCACTGGCTTTCATGGGGGCTCTGAGATAAAAACAAAGGTGCAAGGAGGCTAGGCAGGAAAATCAGGGAAGTGCTGAGATGGGTGACAGGCCTGGGTGACTTCTAGTACAGCAGGAAGATAAATCACTTCCAAGGTAAAGAAACACAGAAGAGAAAGTCTCTCATCGAGATGCTCCACTCCCGAATAACCACTGCCTGATTACAATGAGGGGAAGTTTTATCAATCACAACGCAAAGATGGGGCAAATGCAAAGAACTGTACAGAGAATGAGGACTGGCAGGGCTTAGCAGCAGCAGAGCTTTCTGTGGACTAGTCTCTGTCAGGACACTAATGCCTTACTGGAGTTGGTCCTCCTGGAGCAAAATAAAGGATTGTTTTCACTCAGAAGAGTGAGAATCAAGTCTGTCCAGAAGTCAGTTCTGTTCTCTTCCACTTTTCTGTGGCCCAAGGGCAGCTGCAGGAGTAGAGGACCTCTCCTTAGTTTTTGTGGAGACCTTTGCAGTGACTTCCATCAAGATTTCAGGTCTCTGGGATCCTACTTTGGCGACAGCCTGGCTGTGCCTCTGTGGAGAAACAGAGCCACCTTAAGTCGGAGCCGACCCATGAACCATGGGAAAGGGAAGCTGCAAAGAGCTTCGCCAGTGATACTGTGGTTTTCAAAATAAGCGATTTTGTTTGCAGGAAAGGGGGCTGCCAGTGCTCTCCTTCCCACCACAGGCAGAGCTCGCTGCCGTCGCTCCCGCTTCGGGGCCGCGCAGCTCAGCAAGGCCGGCCGGGTGCCCCACAAGCCACACAGCGTGGCAAGGCCAGCCGGGTGCCCTGCAGGCCATCCAGGAGCTCTGCCAGGAAAGGCAAGCGGGGTTGGAGCCCTCCCGCCCGCCCTGGGAAGCCGGGGTAGTAATGATGCCCTCAGGCTTTGTACTTTGCTAGCACGACATGGAAAATGGTTTGGGATGATTGTGTTCGCTCTTTATTGTGGGCCCCTTGGGAATTTGCCAGCACAGCACAGGGATACCTGCTTAGTCCTGCCCATGCAGTGTGGCCCGCAGCCAGGAAGACCAGGGGAGCAGCAGCAGCACGGCTAGAAGGCGCAGCTGGATGCAGCATCTGCTTGTTCTCGTGGGGAAAAAACAGAACAAGTAGAAACTGGTCTGTATCCATGTGCTAGCCACACACATGGGGCTACTGAGGCCCTTTTGTTTGCCATTGTATTATGGCCTACCCAAATAAAAAGCGCGTGTTTCCACAGACTCCTCCACTTGAGTCCTCTGAAGCACCTCAGCACTGCTGTTCTCAGCACCGAGGCACCTGACCCGGGCGAGATCTTCATGCCTTGAGGAGGCCGCATCCAGAGAAGGGGAGGCAGAGCTCCCCGGGCAGGACGAGCCCCTCGGCACGGCTCCCGGGTAGCCGGGCAGCACACGGCAGTGCGGGGAGCCCACGGTGCTGTCGGGGCAGCGAGACGCAGTGGTGGGGCGAGTGTGGCAGCCCAGCTTTATTGGCTCTGCTCAGAACATCTCCTAATTCTTTCCAAGAGGAGCAGCTCACACTGTCCAAAGGACAAACCCCTTCAGAGTGTTCATATTGTGACTTACACTCTCTGTTTTCACAAAAACTTTTTGTAATTTTTCTTACTTTCCCTTACTCGGGATACAGCTCCATCTGTGCTGCAGTTAAGAATCACTGGCTATTTAATGTTTAAATTTATTTTAAGCAGACACATTTTGCACAGCCTGTCCATAGGATTTTGCCCCGTCCTAGCAGTCTGACTCCTAACTTATGCTGGTTGGGGATCTCCCTTACTTGTACTGACAAAGCAGCGGGAGGTTTGGGGGGGAAAGGCTGTACCTGAGTGCAACAGGGTCTGCGATGGAAGAGTTTGCCCCAGATAAGCTGAAGGTCTAAGACCTTAGACCATGCACACCAAGCAAAGGGAAAGTCGCAGCTGTTTGTAAAGCCCTTGTTTTGAGTTAAGGCTGTAGCACTGGGCTAGAGTTAATCCTCTTGCTCCATTTCTCTGGTCCTGTTTCAGCTCCATTTTACACAGCCTGGATTTCACGCTTTGCCCTCCTCCTCCTGCCAGCAGCTCCCGTGCTGGCCGCACCTGATGGGAGCTGCTGGTTCCTGCGACTGCACGGAGCAGAGCCCGTTCGGCACCACGTCACCCGCCAAGGCCCCGGTCCCAACCAAGGTCACACTGTTCCCTCGCCTCGGTCAGATAGCGCCCATCTCCTTACATTCACTTGTAGGAAGCCCTCGCCAAGTTAGCTCTAAGGCTCTCAAGTTGTAGGGACAAGACATGACCACAAGGGGTTGGTATTTCTCACTTGAAGGGCTGTAAGCTCAGAAGGTGAATGCAACCCCGTCTATGGGACCGGAGACCCAGGCCCAGAGGCTTCCTCATCAACCCTTTGTCACAATTCCAATTTAGAGGCAAGAAGCCGGCAAGAGGAGTGTGGAGGGAATCCCAGAGCTATTACCATGAGCCAGATTGGCCCCTAATGCTCAGGAAAATATCAGCCCGGACAATTATCTAGAATGTTGAAAGGCAAACGTTGAGAGCTGGGTATTTTTATAGCCCAGAACATCCCATTCTGCTGAGTTTGGGCCACAGCAGCGTGCCCGGGCCCCCTTCCCCACCACACGCTGCAGTTCCATGGGCACTGTCTCCCGGGGCTCCACACAGGCTCGGCTGCAGGGACGGCCACGACTGAGCTGCTTCCACCTCAACAAGCAAGTGCCGTGGCAGCAACTGTCCACTTGGTTCAGCTCCACAGCGCCCTAGTAAGGCAGAGTGTCTCCTGTTTTCTAGAAAGGATGGGGATTCAGTGTAGTATTCTGTTGAGATGAATAGCTAATTCGTGGCTCTACAGGCATTTTGTTATCTGCCCTCTGAGGCTGCCAGGTGACTGAACCGGTTTGACTTCTACCCCAGGGGAAGCAGAGTCAGCAGGGGAAAAAGGAAAATCAGGGATATCTGACATGGAGCACCCACGGAAGGGGGAAGCCCCTGCTCTGGACCTGGGCCCTGTGGTTATTGCTGCGCATAGGACATCGGTATCTTCCTCCCATCAGGTCACTTCTTGGCACCAGACCTGTGGTCTCTCTTGGCACAACCTCTCTCTCTTCACTCCTTTTGCCCACGCTGGACCCTTTCACCTGTCACCTTCTACTTACCTGCATTTGGGCAGAACAGGTTCACCAAACCATTAGAGCTATTGACTCTGCAAGAACTGTGCCACAAAGGACATATAGGGGCCATAAGGCTCATGAACATTTTTTCAGCACTGGGACAGCCTCCCTTGCAGCCCCACAAGCTGTTACTTCTCTTGTGAGTGGATTTAAGCCGTGGAGGCATTCCAAACTAACTTCAAAAAGGCTGGAAGTGGTGAGAACCACGTGGGCTGGAGAAAGGGAGAAAGCACTGAGGACAACAGGAGAAAGCAGGGAAGGGGAACAGTCCTCCCCTCAGTGGCAACGAGTCACAGATCTGTTCAGCTACCGCTGGAACCACAGATGATCAGTCAGTGCCCTCTCAAGGATGGCCCAGTAGGGCCTTGCTTTCCATCTACTCCAAAAGCCCCCGGCACCCTACACACACCTGAACTTACTTGTTACGATGCTAACGGGCATCCTTTGTCCCTAGAGTTCTTGTGGGTCAGGCACCTAGGCAAGAAGCGGATGACAATACACTGAAGTGGGAAAGGGTCCTGCTGTTGTGGCTGACAGGCATTAACTGCCTGTAGGATCCCTCTGGACTGACAGAAACACTCCAGCAGCAGAGGTGGGGGAAAAACAGGGCCGCAGCTTTGACTGGGAAGCCCAGGCTAAGACAAGCTGGTTGCATCCTTTCAAAAACAAGGGCCAGGTTTGATTACACAACAAGTTAGGGTTTAATGTCCTAAACCTGGGTTAAAAGGGATGTGTGCTGTGAAGCACTTACTGATGTAAACACCTCATGGCAGAAAAAAAATAATCAAAAACATGTGATGGCTTCACTTCCTACTCACAGCTTTTATGTTGGGTCTGTTATCATGTGTCCAGGCCAGGGTTTCACAGCCTGACACCATTCTGCCCAGTGGCATCAGCTTCCTTCAAACACAAGGCCTTTAGATCCCCCTTGCACCCCCTGGGCTCTCGCTGCATCCAGACTCTCTCCAGCCTCAGGCCTCCTGCCTCATGTCGGACTCGCAGAGCACATGCTTGGCCAGTTTCACCTGCAACGGGTGCGACAGCTTCCGATCACTCCAAAGAAACGGGCGCCGCCAAAACTGCATGACAGGGGAACGTGACAAGCAGAGCTGCAATGTGCTGAACAGGATGCAGCTTTGTGAAGCAGGGACAAAGCAAAGTGCAGGGGCACCTGCAATGAACTTTGCCAACAGGCCTGACAAGCACTCATTCACATATAAGGAATCCTCAAAATGAGGGCCTCATAGAAAAGCTTTTGCCTTCCTATATATAACTCCTCACACTGCACAAGCAGCATCTCCATATTCCTTGCGTGTTTCCCTCGCCAGGCACCTTCCCATGACAGACCCAGTCACAGCCAAACCAGGCTGCAGAAGACACGTGTCCCCAGCAGGGCCACCCAGCAGCTGCCCTGCTTTTCTCTGCTCTCCCTCAGGTCTCCCCTGCCCTCTAAGCCATACGCACGTTCAGTTTTGTCTTGTCTTTTGTTCTTCCCCTTTGCACTTTGCTTTCAGTCAGTGCTCTCACTTTTCCTTGGCTCACCAGGTGAACTGGGATAATTGGTTCTGGGATGCCAGGGCTTGCACGAGGCTGCACTGAAGAGCTGCAGGCCGACACTTCAGAGCCCGCAGTGGGTCAGCATTGCCTTAGAGGATGCCAGAATAGTGATTCAAAGGCTGCAGGACTAGGATAAAAATGACTGAATGGCCTGGACTGAGACCTCAGAAGAGTTCAGGGCAAAGCTGCATCCATGGAACACAAAATACAGAAACATGTCATGTATAATGGTCAGTATCATGTTATAGGGAAAAACTATAAAGGACTTTACATAAAGAACTCTTTTTTTTTTTTTTTTTTTTTTTTTGCAATTTAGTCCTCCAGGTCTTCACGGCAAATGAGTGCAGCTGGTGCAGTGAAGATCCGTATTTTTTTCTCTGGCACCAGCTTCTGCTACCATCAGCCCCACTGCAAAGTGAAGCTGCACACAAAGTCCGAGAGCACAAAAGGCCTGGTCCCCACAAGGCACACAACGAGCACATGGCACAGCAAGGCAATGTGCTCTGGAACAGCAAGTGGCATAAAGCTCTGGCACAAAGTCACTGTCACTTCAACACATTAACTCAGCAGTGCCCGTCAGAAACGTGATACCTGCTGGTGCCAGAACCCACTCCAGTCTAACCCACATCCTGTGCCAACACTGCAAGACCATGACAGACAATTCCCAAAGCATACAAAGAACAAGTCTTCATTGGAGGGAAAAAAAAGAGTTTAAAAAAATAATAATTCTGCTCTTCCACAGGGGATCGAGAACAAGAAACTGCAGCAACTGGAACTTAGGTCAGACATTAGGAAAATCTTTTCCAAGTTAAGGAGAGTAAAGCACTGGAATAGACTGACTCAGAGGTTACTGAATTGCCATCCTTAGAGAATTTTTATGAACAGGCTCACTCAGGGAAACACAAAATGGACCAAGACACCTATTAAACTTCCCCCAGCCTTATTTTAATTCTTTAACAGATTACAAACCGTCTTAACCTAGACGGTTGTATAAAAGTTCATAAGTCTGTTCCTCTAAGGATACAACACTTACCAGTTATTGTGTGGCAGTTGGAGGACTTGGAACAGCAGCAGAAAGGTACTCAAAACTCTTTGCTTCAAATATTTGGTTCTAAAAGAGGAAATACTGCATCTACGGTGAAGGTATCAGGAGTTGGAAAGGATGAGTTAAACAGCTCATTCTAGCTAGTAAAGGATAAATGGAGATAGATGCACTAATAAATCCTGATACTCTGTTCTGGTATTTTTGGAGAACAGTGAATTGCACCTGGTAGGGGACACATGGGAACAGAGTGTGTGGCAGGAAAGAGAGGCTGTGTCGAGGCCAGGGACAGAGCAGGACCAAGACGGCTGTCAGGGAAGGAAGAAGGGGCAGGATGGACACCAGGACACAAAGCAGCTGAGCGAGCCCTGCAGGGCACTCAACAACAGCTGGGCACAAAGCCCTGCTGTGCCCTCCCCTCCGAAAAGAGGCTACCTGGCTTAGCTCCACATTCACTCCCCGACCCTGCTCTAGGGACCTCTGCCTCCCTCCATCCACTGTTCCAATCCTGAGCATGTCTCACAACACTTAGCAGTTAAACACTTCCCAAAGGGAGCGATGGGATATGGGACATTCTTAAGGAGACATGAGGAAAGAAGTAGTGTGATGTTGCTGACCATACTCTGCACACTGCAGCCCCTTTCCTTCCACTGCAGTTTGCATTGGCAGAGAAATGGCATCACACAAACTTACTGCTTTGTTTGCTCGGGCACATAATAAAGTGACTAACCACTGCCTACTACACTTCTGATGGGAATGACACTTTGTTCTCTCTTTCACTGATAAAATGTCAGATCCTTCACAAGCTCAGTAAATAGAAATACTTTCTAGTATTCTATCTATGACTGAGAAATGCATTTACTCTATAGCCCCTAAAATAGGGGAGCAAAACTGCTTTTGCCTGTGGCTCAAGAAGTTCCAAAATAGCCTGCTATGAGATCCTTTCTCCCTAGTTTTTTTCTTTTTTTGCAAAAGTTACCCATAATTAGGGAGTAGCGCTGCTCAAAAATATCTAGGACTGAGAAGCATATCTAGAGTAGGCTGGCAGTCCAAAGCAAACAGCATTATCAACCAGGCACTCAGTTTAAAGAAACCGACACTCCCCTTGTAAAGGTCCTTTTTTCCTTATCTCTTTGACACAGAGCTTCAGCCTTTTAGCTTTCATAATGCAGCTTTAGCATATGCCACTGCACTGCAGCTAAACAGAAAGGGAAAAACCCAAAAGGTGACAAGACACTCAGCAGTGCAATATGTGTATCTAAAAATTAAAACTTTCTCTTCCAAAAGACTTTTCAAATACAAATTAAATCTACTTTTCAAATACAACTTAAAAGCAATGCCTGCATCTAACAACAAGGTCAGATTTGTACCCTTTCCAACAACTTAGTGTAATTCATCATATTTCAAATGCAATGGAGAAAAATTTGTTGAAGTATGAACATATTTCCATAATTTTAGTATTTCCGCTATAGACCAGAATGCAATTACAAGTCGCAACATTGTTGGCAAAAAGGAAAAGCTTGTGTCTGCCTAGAGCCAGCAATCCTAACTTAGCTTTGCTTTAAATTACATAGATCTTTATTTATCTTTATGGTAGGACTCTTTCACAAGTTTTCTGAACATAACTCTACAGTTTAAAATAGCTAATCAATTTCAATTGCTGTTACTGAAAAATACTGTTTAAAATGGAGTTACTTTCCCATTTAGTAGGTCTATTAATATTTAGCTGGAAGGAGGTAACGTATCCATCAGGTACACCTTATTATCTGGATTGTGAAATACTTCAAAGGTCTTCAATTAAAGAACTATCACCACTCATTCAATTCTTAGCTTACTTTGGCTTAGATTTACCCAAGCTGACAAAGGAAACACTGGATTATGGCTTCCAACTAAATCCCAAGTCTGTGACAAAAAAAAAAAAAGGCAGTTCTTGTTAAACAGGCAAATTTCTAGGCCCAGTCACGTATGTTTAACACCTGAGTTCGGGAATAACCCAAATGATGAAAGAGCAAGTTTCAACAGCCATCACATAGAATTTGAAAGCACCAGAGCTAATGTGGCTGTCAGAGAGACCCCACATCAACAGGTAGCACTCAACACGAGCTCTATATGGGCCAGCCTTCATTTCTAACCCTGACCCTCACTGAAGGCTTTGCACTCGAGTTTCAGGTGGGCAAATAACAGAACTAAGCATATAAGACTAAATCCTATAAAGGACTTAGATGTTTAAGTGACTCACTAATGGAATTTGCCAGCAACACAATCTAGAGCTTAATTAAAATCCTGTGCCTCAACCACAGAAGGATCCTTTCTTGCTGCCCTAAAACGCAGGGGCCACATCTCAGCACCATTAGTTAACTATACCAACCTCCCATTGGGCAGCTTTTTTTCCGCTTAATAAATTAAATAAAATATGAATTTCCATGTTAACGGTTTGTACCAGTATTAGGGGAGGTGGAGGGGAAGATGCAAAACTTTTACTAAAAATTACATTGCTGCTTTAAGTCAGAGCAAGAAGAGTGTAATCTATGAGGATAAGACCAGAGGAAAGCATTATTTTGCTGAAAGAAATACTAGTAACCTCTAATTAATAGGCTGTAGTCCTTTGCAATAATAATTTGAAATTTGCTGTATATCCTTCTAAGGTCAAGAATACATTTCTACTGCCCTGAAAACACTGAGCGTTGCAAAACTTTGAAGTCATATATTGTTTGGAAAGAAACAGCAAGATCACTGCATAGCTCTGCATCTCTGCCAAGCAATACTTGTGCAATTTCGGGGTTAGGTCACAGAAGAACGTCGTACTGGGTTCCAGGCAGGGCTGAGGGCAAAAAGGGAGCGACTGACCCACACAAAGAAGCAGGAAAATGCCTAGAAGGCATCCCCTAGAAGGGATAAGCACATGCGCAGGTGCCAACAGCAGAGAAGTGGAAAAGAAAAAGTGGCATTTAAAACACCGAGTTGGGGGAAGCTGAACTAAGACGCCACATTTTGCTTCGAGGCAGATGGGGAGATGCCAGTTCTGCTCTGGGTTTGGCGACCTCCAGCTAGAAGCAGCAAAACGGTGGCAGCTGCTGAGCGTGAGCGGAATCCTTTAAACACGACTGCAAAACTCCACTCGTACTCACCACGACTGCTCTGTTTAGGACTCAGGATGACAAACGTTGATGAAAGAGAAACAAAACAAGATAGCAAACTGCAGGCCATTCTTCCTCTTTGTGTTGAAACTACGTAAAATACGGAAGAAAATAAGATCTATGAAACATAGAGATGTTATCTCCAAGACTTCTGCAAATCTTGCATGTATTCGTGGTAAAGAAAGATGCACAGTTTATGTAACTATAGTTTTTTGTATGAAAATTTAAAATCATATTTGATTACTTAATAATACATAACAGTAGGAATTCATAAGATAAGAAAATATTTTCTAGCTAAAAATAAAGCAGTAGTATGGCTGTCACCATTTTTCTGAAGTCCACAGTACTTCTTCTCTCAAAAAAATAATTCTTGGTATACCACAGACCCTGATACTCCTTTGATAAGCTGCTAATCAGACACTACTGCCTCAAATTGACCAGAATGGCAAACACCTTAAACATACACCGAGGCACGAAAATCAGGGTGAGCTTAAATACTCTTACTCAGTCTACAACCAAAATTTAAGCATTTCAACACAAAGCATAACAACCAAACATACTAAACTCACAGAACGAGCACATACTCTAGAAGCTGAAGAACAGACTTACACTGTATTAATAACTCTAATTAAGCTAACCCAAGTTCACAGAGATGCTTTTAAACTTATCTTTTTTTTTTCTTCAAGAAATAATACATATATATGCAAGATTTTTTTTAGTTCACACAAGTGCCACGACTGCAGGTTACAGAAGATAAATAAAGCTACAGAAACAACTTGAATATGGAGGCAAGTACGCCAAGTCTGTTATCGATCACGTTACACCCAAGTTAGACACACGCCAGAAAATAAGAGTTTCCCATCACAAGACAGGAATTTCTACAGGCGAAGCTCCGCCTTCCGGAGCGGCCCGTCCCGCAGCGGGAGCCCCGCGCGGAGGAGGCCGCGGCCCGGGGACGGCCCGAAGCGCCGTGTCGCCCCGCGGCGGAAGCGGCACCCTCGGCGCATGCGCGGCGGGGCCGCCCGTGCCCTTCCCTTTCCGCCCGGCGCGCGACCTTCCCTGCCCGCGCGCGCCGCCGCCGAGCACCGCCCCCCTCCGCCGCGGCCCGGGCCGCTTCCGCCCCCAGCACGGCGCGGACGCGCATGCGCGGCTCTCCCCCCCCCACGCCGTTACGCGCCCAACGCGCACGCGCCCTCCACTCCAGGCCTCACCCCCCACCCCCCGCCTCGCACATGTGCTCTGGCGCAGCGCATGCGCCGTCGCGCCGAGCCCCAACCGCCGCCGCTGACGTCTCCGGGCGCGTGCGCTGTGGCGCGCGGCCTTGTCTCCGGGCGGCTGCGGCGCATGCGCCGTTGCGCACGTCCCCACGGCCGGGCGCCGGCGCCGCGCGTCTCCCCGCCCCCGCCCGCGTCGGCGCCTGCGCACTACGCGCTCGCGGTGCGTGGCGTGCGGGGCGGTGGGGGCGGGTGGGGGCGGGGCGCCTATATATAGTGCGCGGCCGGGGCGGCGGCCTCCCCCTTGTCCCCCGGCCGCCGTCGGAGCTGTGTGCGCAGTGCGTGTGCTCCGGACACCCGGACACGCCGGCCCGGCCCCGCCGCACCATTTATTACTAAAAATACTAAAAAAGCCAAAAAAAATCAAAAAATCCTAAAAAACCTACAAAAAAATCCTTAAGCCTTCCTCTTCCCGACAACCTTCTGCAACCGGCCGGTTTGATATAAAATAACCCGGTGAAGCGAAGCCCCCGGACCCGGCGCAGCCGAGAGGAGACACTGAGCGAGCCCGACTCCCGCCGAGGCCAGCGACAGCCGAGACCTCCGCCAGGCCCCGGCGCCGAGTGAGCCACCACCTCCCCCGCCCGCCGCGCACCCGCCTCCCGGAGCCGTTAAGTTTCGAATCCTCCTCCCAAGTAACCCCCTCCCCCCCGCCGGGGCCGCCGCCGCCGCCTCCCGCCGTCCCCCTCCGCGCACGGAAGCCGGGGCCGCCGCGGCCTCCTCGCCTCGTCAGCGCCCCCCGCGTTGCCCTCCCGCGCCGGGAGACGGCGGCAGGATGAACCCCAGCGCCCCCAGCTACCCCATGGCCTCCCTCTACGTGGGGGACCTGCACCCCGACGTCACGGAGGCCATGCTCTACGAGAAGTTCAGCCCTGCCGGGCCCATCCTCTCCATCCGCGTCTGCAGGGACATGATCACCCGCCGCTCGCTCGGCTACGCCTATGTCAACTTCCAGCAGCCCGCCGACGGTGAGTGGCCGCCCGGGGGGGGACGCGGGGGCCGGGGGGCACCTTGGGCCGCTGCTCGCCGAGGAGCCGCCTCCCTCTTTGCCACTCTCCCTCCCTGCTTCCCCCGGCGCCCGAGGGCTCCGCGGGCCCCCCCAGCCATTTTGCCCGGGCGCCTCGGGCCCGGCGCGGCGCTGCCGGGACGCGGGCAAACTTGGCGCCGCGCGCTCGGTTAACTTGGCGGCGGGGCCGCCGCCGGGTGACACGCGGCCCGGGGCTGCGTGCGCCTCGTGGCGGGGGTGGGAAGGGAGGGAGGCGCCGCCTCGCTCCGCCGCCGGGAACCGAAAGCTCCCGCCGAGCCTCTGCGGCGGCACCGGGCACCCGCGGGAGCCTCCCGGGGGCTGTGCGGGCGGCCGCCCCGCAGCCGGGCACGTCCACGTGTGCCCCGCTCCGGAAGCCGGGGTGACGGCTGGTTTGAAGACAACATCGCGGTCATTAGCTCCTTTTAATAACTGAGCGGGAGCTGGGTGTGTGTGCGTGTGAGTAAGGACTATGAGGAGGAAATGGGACGGGAGCCCTCGGTAGTTGGAGCCCGTGAAGTCAGAGTACAGGCCGGAGCAGAACACATTAAAAGGCGTTTGTCAAAGGTGTGGAGGGGATGACATTACTTCAGCCTCCAGCCTCCTCCCCTTGCCTTTTATGTAATAAACTCATCCATTTTTCTTTACAGTAAACTATTTGACATTGTGTATATGGTTTCTTTTTTTAAATAAATCTGTTTCTACATGTGATGTTGTTGCTACTCAAGTTATCACCCAGGAAACTTGCTGTATAGTTCCGATCATCCGTTTGTGCTAAACTTTGGCAGGCCAGCCCATTTATTTGGAGGACATTTTCATAAAATGTACCAAATGTGAACAGTTGTAAGTTTTGTTGGAGTCTTGGATAAAAACGAAAAATACCCTGTTCAGCAAGAACACATTTGATTTCAAGTATAGTTAAGCAAACAGCTTTCCTACCATACTAATTCAATTTTTCACTATGAAAGTGAGAGATTTGAACTCCAGACTTTTCAAGCAGTTGGATTAACTCGCTTTCAAAATAAGTTTTAGTGTGTGGGTGTTATCAGATCAGACTTCTGGTGTTCTGATCATACCTGTATATATGTAGTAAAAGTTACCATCTCACCTTTTCCTAAGAAGTTATTTTGCCTGTTACCAGTTTTCTCATCTCAAGAGACCTTTTAATTTATTCAGACATTGTTTAGAATAAGAGGAATAAAAATGCTTATTTTAACATACTTTTGTCTACTTTCAATTGATTAAAGACTTCGAATGTTTTTAAAAAAAAGAAGAAGAAAATAAGGGGTTAGCACAGAACAGTTCAGTACTGGTGGAATGATAGCATCAAGGCAGTGTTTGAAGGTGATTCAGGTGCTTCTCTCTCTTTAGTAACAGAATGTAAGAGTTGACCTTATCTTTGTGCTTAGTTTAGCTACATATTGAGTCCTACCTATTGTGCCTGAATCTTGCAATCTGCCAAAATCTTAGAACCTTCTTATTTCACCTTATAAGGTGAAATAAGGTGCTTAGATTCAGAGCTTGGGAATATGTTTGCAGCGGATTTGGAGCAGTAGTGTTTTTATAAGTGTTTTGGGGCTAGATGTATAGAGGAGCCTGTATTTTGTTTTAAACTTACTCCAGTTTTTCGTCTAAAAGTTTTTCACCTGTGGCAAACTTACATCTGGCACCTATTTAGAAGCACTTGTTTAAAATAGCAACAATGTAACTTAAGTGACATTTTTGTGATTAAATTTTTGCAACAATTTTAGAATTTGATATTCTTAGAAAATACCTGAAAAGAATTTGTGCTGAGGATAAATGGTTATTCCTACAGTAACATGAGCTCCCAAACTGCCAGCATTTTCTTGGCTTAGCTTAATTCTTACCTGCATCTCTGGCTGTTTATTAAACAGCTAGTAACAACCGGCTAGGGTTTGAAAAGGACTTTGAAGGTGTGTATGACATTACCAGCTGTCTGTAAAGTAGGGATCTCAAAGCTCTTCCAAAATCTAATTAAACCTGATGACATGCTTGTGAGGTATGCACACATTTTATAGTTGTGACTTTTCTGGATTTGAGTCATTGTCCAGACTAAAATCAAGGCAATCTTGTTTAATCACCAAACTGGAAATATTTATGAGTAATCCAAAACTGCACTTTTTTCTTCTGAATTTTCGAGTATGCTTGTTTCCACAGATTTGTTATTTCGCAGCTATTCCTGCGTGTATTTAGCACAAATGTAGCATTAAGTATTTATTCATTTTGGAGTTGCTAAAGTTGACTGTCCAGCTTGTTCACGACTAAAATGGGAACTGGTGACTCATTCAATAAAAGCTTGAGCGGAATCAGCAAAAGTATAGCATGGGGTAGGTGTGTCCCTTTGGTAACAAGTTAACCATTGAGTGGAACTGTCTCCTGCAAACCAGTGCACAGCCTTTTATGGGAAAAAGCTGGAATCCACTGAAAGTAAGCCAATTTTGGTAGCTGTAAATAGTGACTGGGTAGCTTATGCTTACTTTCAAATGAGATGTATTCTAGCAATGTTTTAAAATATGTTGTGGAGTGATAAAGTAGTTGGTTAAGCAGAAATCCTTGTTGCTTCTACTTCCATGCCACAGAAGAGATGAGAGCAGCTGAGACTTCCCGTGAAATCCTTGTCTTTGTGGAGCAGTTGCATCAGCCCAAGATACAAGCTCACAATTAATTCAGAGGGATGATATTTGTAAGGGCTACTGTGGACCCTCTCTGTGTCAGATGTTTGGGAAACGTGTCCTGGAACACACATTTTTCAGATGTTGGGATTATTCTAGAATCAATTAGCATGAATGAGAAAAGCCTCTTTTGTAGTAAAAGCAAGCCCTGTTACTACTTCTGGAAGTAATGAACTGCTTATCACCAATGCTTTTGCTGTAATAATTTTAATGACTTCTAGGGTAACACCAAAATTTTTTGATGTTCCCACAGTAGCATCTGAGAGATCCACAGTTCATACTGTTTGGCCATCAGCTTTTGATAATTTAAGTTTTTTCATGCTTATCGTTTCTCACTATCAGAAACGCAGGCTTCAGCTTTGTATCAGCTGTTTGCGTGCTGCTGTCACGTGTTAGGGTAAGAGTGTTAATAGAATAGCCTTTCAATTGTGCTTTTTTAAAGGAAAATGACTGATAGATGTGTGCCTAATTAACTTTTACAAATATCTTGAATATTACATCATCTTCACCTTCACTTGTAATCTGAAAACACAACAAGAAAGGAGATGTGCGATCTACCAGCTGGATAGATTTGATAACTTTTTATTTGGCCATGATACCCAATAACATAACTAAAGATAAAAGAAGAACTTAAAGAACAAAAACATTCAGTAAGCTTTTAGAGTGGGATTTTATAGCTGTGGCTGTTTTTCAGTTCTCTTCCCGAGAAGAGAAACACGGCTACTGGTTTTAAACTAGTACTAAACTGATTGTTGGCTTGCCATTAATATGTTGCTACTATGCCATCTAAATGATTGTGGGATTTTTTTTGTAACCAGACAGAAAATAATCATTCTCCCTCTACTATATTAATTGAAAAAGCGTTATCTTTCTAAATGTTTGCAGCAGCAAAATGCATTTTGAAATGTCTTCCGGTGTTAAAGGACTCGTGGATTACAAAAAGCTTTTACACAGAAGTGATATAGCAGTAGGATGAGAAAAAAGTTATGTTGTGAATTAAGTTTTAAAAGGTTCATATTTTTAAATGAAATTCGGTCTTGTTAACTAAATTCAGTCTTGTTAACATTATATTGCTTTGCTATATGCAGGCTGCAGTAAATGATTTAGTACCAATTGGTGTGACTTCACATATTTTGGGGGACTTTTTTCAATATCCTTCAAGTTATGCCAGATAGAAAAATGGAAATGAGTTAGTATAGGAGATCATAAAACATATGTCATAATTTGGACCCATCGCTATTTTTTTACTTAAATGACTTGTTGGCTTAAAACATCACAGCCGTGTCTTGTTTCTTTGAAAGGATATATCATGAAAACTGTGGATGCTTTGGCACTTCCATATCTAAAAACACTGAGCTCTTGAATTCAGGCATTGAAAAGTTGGTCATGGAGCTCTACTGGAAAAAGTACTCCATGGGAGAAAAGAAAAAACACTGTTTAACGCTGGCTTATATTACTTCAGTTTGCTCTGATAATGCTTGTACTTTATTGAGCACTTATTGATATATCTCAATGTGCTTTTAATGGATATTTCAGATTTTCAAAATTAAGTGTTGGCTTTTTTTTTAAACTATCTCTGAATTTTGTTTCAGCTGGAAGTAAATCATAGGGTTTTTTTCCCACTAAAGAATTGTGAGGAACAGCTTTAGGATCCACTCTTGTACTGCACCGAGCAAAGTAGTTTTGTCAGTTTATGGGTATCTGTTGTTTAGGAGCTGTGCCTAGTGCAGGCATGAGTTATACCTGTAAAAGCCTGTAATTAATGTGTGTGTAATTAATGTGAAGGGAAGGAAGAGAGAGGGCAGCTGCTTTTTACAAATGTTAAAGATCTTTCCTGATGTGGACAGGTCATAGTTGCCATCAGTTGATACATTGCTTCTCCTTTCATCATTGACAGCTTTTCATAGTGAGTGGGTCTCTAACCTTTAGGCTGCTGGGATGTCTGCCGTTTATCCAGATGATTGGTACACCTTTCTTCCTTTTTTGTTAAATTGTGGATTTCTTTGAAGAATTGCTGTTTTTACTTTGATAGAGGACTTTCTTTTGGAAGTTTGGGTTTTATTTTGTTGGTGATGCTGGACTTTAGCTTAGGTTTTATGAAGAATTGCACTTCAGGTGCTATTTTTGTGCTTATTGAAGTAACTTCAGTATTTTGATGAATTTCATAATGTTTTTTTCCAGCTGAACGAGCTTTGGATACCATGAACTTTGATGTCATTAAAGGCAAACCAGTCCGCATCATGTGGTCTCAGCGCGATCCATCTCTACGCAAAAGTGGTGTAGGAAACATCTTCATCAAAAACTTGGACAAGTCAATTGATAACAAAGCTTTGTATGACACATTTTCTGCTTTTGGAAACATTCTGTCTTGTAAGGTCAGTGGAAAATTATTAGCATCTTTAATGGTTTAACAGAAAAAAAAATCTTAATTATACCGGAGCCATTTCATAGCTGTTACAACAGGATTTTTCTTTAATAGGTGGTGTGTGATGAAAATGGATCCAAGGGTTATGGATTCGTGCATTTTGAGACACAAGAAGCTGCAGAAAGAGCTATTGAAAAAATGAATGGTATGCTGCTTAATGACCGCAAAGTGTAAGTACATAAATACATAGTTTGGGATCAACAGACTAAAATTCATTTTACAAACACATTCTTAAAGCTTATCCAGAAAAGACAGATTGTTCTGAACATTTGCAGTTTTAAAGAGGATTTAGAATTTTAGTACTAGGAGTACTCTAAAAATGACTTTTTAGGTATTTAAAAATCAGAGTGAATTCAAACCATGCTACTAATGGCATCTAAGAAAAAGAAAGGAAGATTTATTAGTTATATCTTAGTTATATAGCAAGTAAATATTGTAATGAGTGTGAGGGCTTAACTTGGTGGTCTTGTGGCTATCCCTGCTTTGCTAATCTTACTGCTCTGAGATAAAATCCTTCAGGTGTTCTGAACAGTATTTCCTTTATAGGAATTGTCTTGTTAGGTACAGGAATCATCATTTCTTGTTGAAATATAAAGCTGTAAAGGTATTTTTGTATAGGAGTCTGATTACACTAGATGTCTTTTAATCAGTGTCTTAATAAACACATATTTAGGGAGTGGGAGTAGAACACACAAACTGCAAGGAGTTTTGCTGGTATAACTGTTCTAGTCTCCAGAAAAGGAAAGGCTTCTCAGCTATGCTTAAGGAATTGTTATGATATTTTGTTCAGTTGCAAAAGAACAGCTCTTGCAAGTATTTGGAAAAAGGAGGACAGAAAACGTCATGAATGATACCATAACCTATTAATTTTATATGTCGAGATGGATGAATCAAGCCATCTCCAAGGAGAACATATGTTTTGAAACTTAAGCTTTCCTGCTTGATTTTTGTTCAGCTGATTGGGGATGTTCACTTAACTTTCATCTTTTTAAAGTACTATGAAGTAGTAAAAAGGTCAACATATTACCATCGTGTAAAATTGCAACATTTATGTAAATGTCTGATAAAACACATTATAAGAGTTAATGCTGTATGAGATCCTGTTCAGACCTGGCATTTAAAGCAGATTACAGTACTTCGCACACTTTCAAAATCTGCTGAATTCTGGTAGTACTGATTGTACAATCATTTTCACCATCCTTGACTACTATAAATCAGTCACAAAATGTAAGGAAATCTTGAGTTTACTGTGTTCTTCATTAGATCTCCTAGAATTGGAACTATAAATTTGGACAGTTCAATAAAATTGCTGAGTAAAAGTCTACAGTATTACACATGCAACTGCAACCTCTGTTCTGGAGTGGGTTCTTGAGTCTGAGTGTTGTGTTTGGCTGCTGTTCCTTCTGTGACAGAATCAGTGGCCTTTAGTGCTTCTAGCCAATTCACAAATGGTATTTGACTAAAGAGACAGTTGAAGGGTGTCGGAATGGAGGGGAAAGGGGTGAGTAGGGCAAATACCCCTTGCTTACCATTAGAGAATGGTAATGGATTTAGGCCTGACAAACTTCAGTATTAGCACAAAAGCTGTGCTGGTGTCTGGAATTTCAGTTTAGCCTCTTTACTTAGGACTCTTCCCCAGTGTGGTAGCTCTTGATGTCAAAGCAGCTATTTTAGGTTTATAAGAATGAGCAATCTTGCCAATGGCTCAAAAGCCTATTTGTGCTAGTAATTGCAATAAGCACGCTGATATTGAAAACGGATAGTAAAATTGTTTTTCTGATGGAGCTTTATCTTGACTATTTTATCTGAAGAATTTCATGCCTATGATGATCAATGAGACTGATATAGAATAACATTATGATGCCAAAGGATTAAAATAAAACTTTACATCTCAACAGACTTGCTTTAATCTACATTGTTCTCCTGTAACTAGATTTGTTGGAAGGTTTAAATCCCGCAAGGAACGCGAGGCAGAGCTTGGAGCCAGAGCAAAAGAATTTACCAATGTTTACATCAAGAATTTTGGAGAAGACATGGATGATGAAAGACTTAAGGAACTCTTTGGCAAGTTTGGTAATGTCTTAAAGTTTAAGTTTATATAAATAGCAGTAAAGCTCGGATTATTTGTCTGCACAGCGTTTCATATGAGTGATCAAGCAGCTGTATGAAGGAGATACAAAAAATATGTATTGAAATGCTAGCACTTGATTCCAATTTCTAATTCAAAAATTGAAATAGTATCCACTGAATTTCAAATAACCCGAATAGTACCTGTAATCCACCAATCAGAATTGCTTCTGATAATCTGACATTAAAGTATCTATTTAAATAATATTTTAAATAGAATTTACACATTAAAGTTTTTTGTTTTAAGATTTTTCTGCTTTAATACGGATATTTTACCACATTCTGCAATGAATTAATGTTTCTTGCTGCTTTGTCACTGTTTTGCAACCTTCTCTTTATTCATGTATCTCAGCCTTTATCATTCAGGTGAATTTTCCTTCTTACAAGATTATAAGATTTTTGTCATTAGCAAATCATTAATTCTATCTTGATCCTTGGTTATGCAAGAAGGCAAAATATGGTAGCCATATGGTCATGATATAGTAACATATATATTGTGTCACTCTTGAAATAAGAAATGTGAAACTTTTTCATTGAATTATTATTCTCCTACAGACTTATTTGTATCTTCAGCCTCATGACTTTCATTTCTTGTGTCTTTTTTTCACTCCATACTTTAGCTGTTTTTCATTGGGTGTCATTTAGAGAAAAGATTGATGTATATGTCTTTTATAGCAACTCTTAATACCTGTGCCCTAAGCAGTATTCATAGGAAATGCTGAATTTAGCTGCTAATATTTGTCTGAAGTGAATCCGAATTGTGATTTTTTTTCAAGAGTTTCAGAACTGTTAAGCTAGGGTGGACTTTCACATGGATACATGGTGGCAAAGCACAGCCATGAACTCAAGGTCTTCTGTCTGGTTTCAGTGCCTCTTTCAAAGGAGAAGTGTAAATACTTTTTTAATGAGAAAAATAGAATAAAATGAAATTTCTGCAGATTTTTCAATGAAAATACAATAAGAAATTCATCATGGTAGATTTCAGCCCAAGCAGCTAGTGTTCAGCATCATAGCGGGAAAATCAGCAATTTTGTATTAATGTGTGGTGTTTACTAGACTATTGCTTATGTTGGCATATGAAGAGAGTACACTCTGCACATGCAGCCTAAGTTTTTACATTCTTTTTCCAGGTCCTGCCTTAAGTGTGAAAGTTATGACCGACGAGAGTGGAAAATCCAAAGGCTTTGGCTTCGTTAGTTTTGAAAGACATGAAGATGCCCAGAAAGTAAGCGCTTGGAGTTCGTTTTAGGATGTTTGTAACTGTGACCTGAATAATTAGCCTCTTCTGAATCATTTGAAGTCCTGAAAATTCATTAAGGGTTTTTTAATTGATGGAGGACATTGAGGAAACAAATCTGCTGCTTAGTTGACTTAGCATGCTTTCTGTCATTTGGTTTGAGAAGCCTATTAAATTCAGATACTCTTAAAACAGCTTGAATTAGTGTAGAAATGAGGAATCCTGAATAACTTAAGAACCCGCTGTAGTCGTGTTTGAAGGTCTCGCAGAGATCTGGACGTATGCTGAGCAATATACATAGTGAATTACAACATCTCTGCAAAACCCAGGTGAATAATTGAATGCAATTTGGTTGCACAAAGCATTTGTGCCAGTGCAGGCAGGAAGAATTGTGTTTTCTGACTTCAACCCTGCAAAGTCAGCAGGAAAGCTATTAGTTTTACGAAGCACATTTGGCACAGCTGTAAGAAAATAATCAGAACCCTGTGATGCTGCTGTTACTCTGCAGAGTAACTTTGGAGAAAGGGTCCTTTTAATTTGTGTGTATGTCTGTAGCATGCTAGTAAACTGTATAACTTAATTGTTTGATGGTTGGTTTCTTTTATTTAACAGTTTACTGTGACAGTAGGACAGGAAGAAAAAACTCAGTACAAATGAAAAAAATAGCACGAGTTGGCTTTTCAAAAAGTATTTCTCTTGTCAGCAGTGCAAGATTACAAGCAACAGATTGGAACAAATGCTGTAGTATCAGATTCCAATATTTTATTAAATATCTATTTTCTAATGATACTGTGTGAATAAAATGGTGACCTCTTTTTTAAACCAATTGAGCAGTTGTAACTCAAAACAGTCTAAAACACAAAGGTCGTATTTTCCTACTGTGTTTTTATAATGAGAGTTATATATAAAAAAAGTCATATATGCAAGCTGTAAGTTAGCACAGAGCAAGTAAAATCTCCGATTTCAGATATTTCTTCTAAAATGTTTTTTAAACTTCCTATGAGAGAAGATTTTGTGCTTTTTGTGACTCTTATTTATCCTGGGCAGAAGCACATTCAGAAAGTAATTGCCATTTTACACTGAACAGATAAATTGTGGGATACTTTATTTTAGCAATTGATATTTTAGATGTTGTGGTAGGCGGTTTTTCTTAATAATATTTATGCAACTTTGAAGTATTTTCTGTTGTTTCTTTAAAAAAAAAAAGAAAGAAAAAAAGATAAAGCACTGAAACACTGTTAAAATTTGTTTCTTAATGAAGGCTGTAGATGAGATGAATGGAAAAGAACTTAATGGGAAACAAATCTATGTTGGCCGGGCTCAGAAAAAGGTGGAAAGGCAGACGGAGCTCAAGCGCAAGTTTGAACAAATGAAACAGGACAGGATCACCAGATACCAGGTTTGGTTTTAATTTGATAGGACTAATGTTTATTTTATGATACTTTCAGATTCATGTGGAACATTTGCTTTCAAAATAACTAGACTCTTTTTTTTTCTTTAGGGTGTAAACCTTTACGTGAAAAATCTTGATGATGGAATTGATGATGAACGTCTTCGAAAAGAATTTTCCCCATTCGGCACAATCACTAGTGCAAAGGTAAAGTCAAATTTGTGGAATGTACTTCTTCAAAGATGAGCAGGGAACTTTCCCCAAGGAAGAGAGATTTTTCTTTGGCTAACACTAGTAAAATGCAGAGATGTGACACACTTGCCTAGCACCGCTACTGCTGTTACATGTGTATAGTCATTCCTTCCCTGATTTCTGTACATTTTTCAATGATGATAATCATACTGTCTTGAAATGAATGAAAAGTGCTGACATCAATATAAGAAAATCACATCTTTTCAATGCTATTGTTCCTTTACTGAGATTTTCATCTGCATTCACTAAGCAACTTGTATTTAAGCAATTACATTACATTTTGTAAATCATTTCAGTAAAACAAACTTGTGATCTCATTTGTGCTAACTTGAAAAAAAGACCTCATGCAAGTTAATAGGGATAGATACAATGTTCTCTTGTGTTAATGCTGAATTTTGCACTGACAGGTCATGATGGAAGGTGGCCGCAGCAAAGGATTTGGTTTCGTGTGCTTTTCTTCACCAGAGGAAGCCACCAAAGCTGTCACAGAGATGAATGGTAGAATTGTGGCTACTAAACCATTATATGTAGCTCTAGCCCAGCGTAAAGAGGAGCGCCAGGCTCATCTTACCAACCAGTATATGCAGAGAATGGCAAGTGTAAGAGCAGTACCTAATCCTGTAATCAACCCCTACCAACCAGCACCTCCTTCAGGTTACTTCATGGCAGCTATCCCACAGGTATGTACAGAAATGAGTAACTCAATACTTTATGCTACAGTTACAATTTGACAATTTGTTTAGATTTAACAGTAGATAATAACATATATCCATAATTTCAGTATTCCACTTTTGCAGTGAAAAGGTGATTGCCTTTTGCTGGGCCCTTTGCCATTAACAGTTCTGAACCGTGTTTGCATTTGACAGACTCAGAACCGTGCTGCATACTACCCCACCAGTCAACTTGCTCAGCTCAGACCAAGTCCTCGCTGGACTGCTCAGGGTGCCAGACCTCATCGTAAGTCACTTTACCTTTTTCTAGAGCTCGCTGGAAACTCTATAGCATTTACCTCCTTTTTAATAGATTTTCATTGAATTACAGCACGGGTCCAGCTCATGTTATATGGTATTAGACCAGAGCTCTTCACACCATCCAGTGTTTCATGATGTAACTTTATACACTTTTTTCTAAACCAGCGTTCCAAAACATGCCTGGTGCTATCCGCCCAGCAGCACCCAGACCACCATTCAGTACCATGAGACCAGCTTCTTCACAAGTTCCACGAGTCATGTCAACACAACGTGTTGGTGAGTCTCAGGTTTCATTTCTGCAAAACTATGAAAGTATGAAGAAAAGAAGTTCTGAAAGCCTCTTAAAGAAGTTCAGTATCATGTGTTAACTGCTTCCCTCTTCATTGGCTCTTTACTAGATGAACTATCATCATCTTCTAAGAGCTGCTCAAAATGCTGTTCCAGTGAAAGCTGAAAATCGGACTCCTGCTGTGGTCCCTCTCATGCATGAACCATTTCTCTCTTTAGCATGTGTTTTAATAGCATTGTATGACAGGTCCTGCCATTACTAAACACTGGCAATTATAATAATAGGTTGTGTGTACAAATATTGAGGAGGTTTTACAAAATACATTGTCATAGAAGACAGTGAGTAAAGTATCACATGTGCCATATGTGCACATGGCTGAATGAACCAGAATTAATTGTAATGGAGTCTTAACTTGCCCAGAACATATTAGGCAATAGCATTTTTAGCTAGCTACTTCCTGAAAAGACTTTTTTTAGGATGACTTACTGTTATAAAAGGCTTAAGAAATCAAATTAAGTTAGCACTCAGCCAAAAGTGATTTTTTTTTTACTTGTGATATAAAAAAATGTAAGAAAAGTAATTAATGAAGTGTTTTGGAAGTAACTCTTGGTAAACCTCATAATTTGAAGCTTGAGATGTGACCAGCGGTCTTACAATTGACAGTACTACTGTGATATGAATCTACAATGCAGTACCTAAATTAGGTGTTCAGTTCTGCGTGTTTTCATTTCTGTACAGTGCATGCTAAATAAAAGTTGAATTATTCACATGCAAACTTGTCATCCTCACAGCTAATACATCAACACAGACAATGGGTCCACGTCCTGCCGCAGCAGCTACTGCAGCTACTCCTGCTGTACGCACAGTTCCACAGTACAAATACGCTGCCGGGGTCCGCAATCCCCAGCAGCACCTCAACACGCAGCCACAGGTTGCCATGCAGCAGGTACGTGGTGTTGGGCTTCTGCATTCTTTTGCTGCATGTTTTTTGTTTGCAGAGAAATGGATGGGGGCAGGTGGCAGGAGACTTGCAGTTAAAGGTTTTCTTGGTTATTCTAGAATTCAGGGTCCAGATTATGGCACCAAAGATAGACTTAGGCCTTAAGATACACTTCAGGTTGACCTGGAGCAGGAGATGTTTTCCAGTTGCCTCATACTTCAGCCTGGATTCTCCTTGTTTGCTCCACAGTTCAGCACTTGATACTCATCTCCAGTATCACTGAGCATTTATGAACACTGTCTTATAAATGGGACCTCATTGGGAGTTTCTTATGCATATCTAAGGGTGTACACAGTTTATGCTGAGTTGTGGGACATTGAGTGTTTGAAACTGCATCTAGTTAGGGACAAGAACTTATCCAAAATGATGTTAAATTAATTTGCAGCCTGCTGTCCATGTGCAAGGCCAGGAACCCTTGACTGCTTCCATGTTGGCTTCTGCCCCTCCACAAGAACAAAAGCAGATGTTAGGTATGTACGTAGTTTTTTCTTTGTGCCTTGTAGCAGAGGATAAATGTATTGGTGTATGTGTTAGGAAAAGACTTGTAAGGGACATGTCAAGTCAGTGTGGTGACTTTTTTCCCTCCTAGGTGAACGTCTATTTCCTCTTATTCAAAACATGCACCCTACTCTGGCGGGCAAGATCACTGGTATGTTGTTGGAGATTGACAACTCCGAACTCCTTCACATGCTCGAGTCTCCAGAATCTCTTCGTTCGAAGGTGGGTGCATTTTTCCTAATACTAGTTTCAGACTTGGTTAAATCCACGCTGGCTTAGCATGTGTTTATGCTGGCAGAGTGGAGTTGCAGTAATGAAGCAAAGCAGCCCGGGGCAAGAAGTTAGAGTATCCTCTTTCAGTGGGCAGCAGTGACTTATGTTAGCATAAACTGGGGCTGTAACCATTATTCTGTTCTTATCGATGCAGGTATTGTTCGTGTGTGTAATTTAAACTGCTTCATTAAGTTAAATATACAGAAATAACTAAGCTTCCCGAAATGAACAGAAATAATTAAGCTTACCCTTGCTTTTGTTTTTTATTTACCAGGTTGATGAAGCTGTAGCCGTACTACAAGCCCACCAAGCTAAAGAAGCTGCTCAAAAGGCAGTTAATAATCCCACTGGGGTTCCAAGTGTTTAATAGGTAAGTTTTCTGGTTGTGTGGAATACAGTTTTATAGGTTGATTAGAGCAGTCTTAGTCTATGGCCTCTAAGTAAAATGCTTCATTGCCCTCTATTGTTTGCAGCCACAAAAAGCAGCAATTGTTGTCGCAGTTGAGAAGTTTTGTGCTTGGTTCTAGTCAGTTCTGTAGCTCATAAATGCGAGTCTTCAAGAAAAATAGAGGCTAAGACTGTATCTACCTAAGGCTGTTTGAGATCCTCAGAGGAATTTAAGATTCAAACTTCGTTGAATAAAAGACACTATGTTTAATTTAAACTTTGAAAATACTGGCAGGAATATTTCTAGAATGTGGGATTAGCTTTTTTCTGCTCTGGGCATGCTTGCAAAGATGAGCAGTTCTATCAGACACCATCATTCTGCTCTTCAAGCAGAATTTTGTAGGAGAATTAACCTGAGAAAGATCTTGACTTCAGCCTTATTGTTAAAGAAATATGAAATAGTTTAGTTACACTATAACTTGCCTAATTACTTCCTCAAATCTGAAAGTACGCAGTAATTTATTAAACTGTATGTCGCTTTGACTTTACTTGTTTGAATTTAACTTAAATGTCAATTAAAATGTTGTCTTGATTATCTTTTATGGAATTTATATCTTAATTTTACAATTGAGAAAGAAGCAAAAGGCTGTTCTATTCAGTTTGAAAAGGGAAAAAGTACTGTAGCATTTGGCATAACACAGGCATCTGTTCTCCAGTACAGTTAGTTTTGCATGCATATTAACTTTTCAGATTAATGCTTATTAATTGGGCAGGCTTGATTTTCAAATATGATCACTTAAAATTTTCCCTTTTTCTTGCTTTTCATTTCTGTAACCCACCTTTTGGAGGCAGAATTTGAGCCACTTTTTCCCCACACCTTTTTTCACTAGTGCCATTTTCACAGTGGAGATGAACTGAATCATTTGTCCTAAACTGCTCAGACTTCGATAACATAACTTCTTGTGTCCCATAAAGCTCCCATAATTGGGATATGAACATACTGAGAGTTAAGTGCTCTTGTTTCTCAGTATGAGATTTGGTAGTCTGGCTTTAGGGTAGAGATGACCTGCAATCTAATTTGTTACAGGAACAAATTGTTCTGCTTAGTCCTTGTCCAAGGCCACACTTAGTGCTGCATATAGAGAATCCTAGACTCAGTTGTCTTTCAAAGGAAGATACCTTCTATATCTGTAAAAACTGAGATAGGAAATTTTGCATGGTATGGTTGGTACTGTGAAAGATCAAAATATTATTGACCTTCCAGTTAAAACAAGTATACCAGAAAAGAGAACGGCTTTAATTTTGAAAACTAAAAATATTATTTTTCTTTACAGAAAGATCCGGGACTACAATCTAGAACTTCGCTTCACCGAAGAAAAAAAAAAATTAAACATGGAAAAACTATTAAATATTGAGAAAAACATTGCAAAATATAAAATAAATAAAAAAAGGAAAGGAAACTTTGAAGCTTATGTACAGAGCAATGCCAGGACTAGCAAAACAAGTGTTAGTCCTAGATTACTTATTGATTTAAAACTTAAAAAAAATAGTAAAATAAAAAATACAAATTAATGTTTTATAAACCCGAGGGAAAAAGAATTTTCAGCACAGTACAAAAATTTAAGCATTCCTTTCTTTAATTTTGTAATTCTTTACTGTGGAAAAGCTCAGAATATCACCACTGTTTTAGTTGACAGTGAGAATTGATAGCTGAGCAAAAGAAACGTAATTTGGATTATAAAATTCTTGCTTTAATAAAAATTCCTTAAACACTGACGGACTTGTGACGGTTTCTTTTTTTCAGTGTCCTTCAAATAAGGTGCTTGTTCCAAAATACCAGATAGAAGTCTTGCCCTATAGTATGTTTTTGCAGTCTAGAGAAGATTAGCCTGCACTGGGCCACCTGTTACTGATGATACAAACTTAGGCATTAAAACAAAAGGCCAGCTCCATCCACATCTGGGTTTTAACCCTTACAGCATGTCTGATCTCCTGTCCCCTATAAATAAATGTTCAGTGTTCCCTATGCCTTGGGATGGGATCAGCAAGAAACACACTCTCATTAAAGGCCTGTGTAACTCAACAATGTGTGAGGTGCCGTTTGCCCTCCAGCACCAGGAGAGCCTCCTGCTTGTCAACAGGGTTGTGGTGGAAAGGAACAGTCTGTGTCTCTCACTTGCTGTTTCTTGGGAAGGCCAGTTCAGCCGGAACGTGCAAAAAATTTCCCTGCAGTGGGTTAGAGGACGACTAGCACAGGTAGAGGTGAACGAGCAGGAATTCCACTGTGTTGAGACACCAGCTCATTTTCTATTGCTTGTTGCCATGTTACGTAACTAACAATAAGGTTCGTAGTGACTGTGAACACAGGAACACAGGGCTTCCTTCCTACAGCAAAAACCCAGGAGGCTTAGGTGTTAAAGCACCTGAATATACCTAATGCATAAATATTCAAGCTTAAGCATATTATAAGGTCTTGCTTTTGAGGTGGTGAAAAGGTCATTTTCTTGACAGGATGGATTAATCCTTTGAATCGCATGCTTTGTTCTCTAGCATGACTAAACAGTGTGTGTGTGTGTTTTTTTTTTTTTTTTTTTTCTGTTGACAGAGACCTTCTGGTTTAACTTTTGCTATACTTTGATGGTGAAATCCTTGTCAAAGGCAACTTTGAAACAGCTCAGGTAGCTCTTTAGCACTTTGATGACTAAATCAATGAATTACTACTATATAGTATTTAAGGTGCTTAAAATGAGCAGGTATGAAAACAAAGTAATGTGAGAATTAATACTGTTGCCGATTTATGTAATCATCAGTGAAAGATCTCTTCAGTAACTTAACTTGCTGCAGTAATGTGTCTCTGTGAGCTTATGCAAATCTTGCTGCTACTTTTAGCAAATGTGTGAATGGTAAAATCACTCCAGCAGTTTTACTGGCCAGGGGAATCTGCTTCTTTCTGCAGAAGGACGTGTTGATGCTTTCATTATGTCTGACTCATTTAAAAACAACCACAGAAAAAAGTGAGGCACTGTTTTGGGTGAGTTTTGCCTCACCTGCAGAATGAGGGGTGTTTTCTACCCAGTTTAGCCCATAATTAGTTCTGTGTGGGCTGTACACAAATTGACAATGCAGGGAGAAAGGAAGCCACAAAATGCAATTCTGCAAAAACTAGTAAACAATGATAGACCAGCATGAAGGGGCAAAGATCTATGAAGGACTTCTACAGAAGCAAGAGATTGGTGAGTTTTCTGGAAGACTGTCTGAAATTTGCATGTAAGGGCAGAGAAGATGAGGAAGAAAAATGTTGACCTACTCTGCATATCTTAGTCATAAAACCCTATGTCATCCTGAACTCCCTCTGTATTGATTAAAAATCTAGCCTTACACTCCCATCTTGGAATGATCTTCAGATTCTGCCTGTTAAGTAAATTTGAGAAAAAGGATAGAGAGAGAGTTTGTCTGGCATAAAGAAATCTCTCTAAAATCCCTCTGCTATGAAAGTGACAAGTTGAGCCTGTACAACTCGTATGGTCAGTGCCTATTCAGAGACAGACTTGGTTTCTCACTTGCTGAAGTGTGTGGTTGCAACTGAGTATTTTGAAGCTGGACAGTAAATCCTATGAAGGAGGCAGTTCAAACGATACATACATGGATCAGGTAAGTTGAAAGCATCAAAATTTTATCTAATTGTCAATTATAAAAGCATTAAAGCTTTGGAGATCAATTTAAAGTCCTAAAAACCTCTGATGCCATAACAAAATATTGAAGAATTGGATGATGTTTAAAGGTGGACCTAGAGGCCATATGTGCAGAAGCCTAAGTGCCCAGCAGGAAGCTAAGGGTCTACCTTTCTCATGCTTCTTTTCCCTGAGTGAGAGATAATGTGACCTCAGAGATTTTGACCGAGTTAAATCAAACATTTTTATATTTTGTATGAACATGCAATGTTGTTCAGCCTGTTGCATATGGGGGGAAGCTGAAGGAGGAGAAGTGGAGCTCTCCAGTTCCATACCTGATTTTGTTTTGTGGGTGCGTCAAGCACTTGCATCCGTAGCAGCCTGAAATGCTACGTGACTTCTGTGATAGAAGGAAAGAAAGTGGGGCAATTCTGCTGATGCTGTCATGAAAACCCGTGTAAGAGAAATCTGGGTTTTCTTTCCGCTCTAGATTAAACAGAATTCCATTCTGTATACCACAAATACCTATTTAATAAATAACTTCTATTTTTTGTGTATATATATATACATATATATAGTAGATACAGTGAACTCTATGTTAGTGCATCCATGAATGTATATTCAGATTGATAGTGCTAAAATGTTAACAATTCACTCCACAGAAAAGGCAAATTACTCATTACAGGCAGCGTATTTCCCCTGTGTTATTAGCCAGCCTAGCCTATGCATATGCTGGCTTCCTTCTGCCAGGCATTCCCTAGCAGCGTGTCAGAGCTTACCTTGATCCTCTAGAGCCCTGTAGCTACTCAGACCTAAGCTGATTTTGCCGAATCCTCTGGTATTTCATTCCTTCAGTCCTTCCCCATCTTCCATTCTAGCCCCTGCAAATGCCTCAGAACTTAGCAGTAGCTGGTCCTGAAATGAAGCGTGGTTTGTATAAATGAGTGGCATCACATTAACCATCAGTTTTCCAAAGCAAAATGTGCTTTATGTGCAATTAAATAAAAGATTTGGTGCAGAGATCATTTGGAATACACAATTTTCTCTTTACTGTTCTGCAGAAGTCCAAGAAACATGGATTTCACTGGGTGTTGGAGGAAGAGGTAGGTGTTGGAAGTCAAGATGTTCTGGAGTCAGGTGATATCATTACAAGTACCTGTTTGCACCAAATACATGTCTAGCCTTCAATAAAAAAAAATCTTCACCATCTTCAGTCCTAAAAGCAGGAGTCATCAACAGAGCTAAAGGACATCCATAGCTGGAAGCAGCCACTTGCCACTTTGGATTAAGGATTCTTGGTAAAAAGATTTTCTGAATTCTATATCTGATAGACAATGGTTCTGTTAGGAAAATCTGCAAGAACAAGATTTGTATTTAATCCTCAATGAGTCCAGGACCTGTGGTGCAAAAGTCTGACACATTAAGGAGAGACACGATCTTGTTATTGGCGCTACAATTCTCCAGGCTTTTACTGGTACCTGTTTAGTAGGTGCCTGTTTAGGTTCTCCATCAGCAGCAGTTCTGCCCATGCTACTTGGGATTAAGTAGGATGCTCTATTTCTATGATCAATCTTTACATTGGAGTTGATCCCTTAACACTAGCAATGTTTTTTCTCCCTGCTGCGGCAGCTTAAATCTTGCTACCAGAAGATCAAGCTCTGGGAGCTGCCCATCTACATTAATTCTCCAGAACAGGCCTTGTGAGATTAGAAATGCCACCAGACAGAGGTGGCATGGATCTACTGGAATCAGAGACGGCTCCCCAAAAGGTCTCTGTTCTCTCAAATTCCTTTTTATAAGTGGGCATTTTAATTCACATGCGTTGTTTCAAATGTGTTCTCTCTCTGTTTCCCTTGCCTCCTTCTCACTTTCCTTTTAGTCAAGCACTGCTTTCCATGCAGTTAAAGGGAAATGCCAGATCTGACATCCCACTAAATCAGTTCATCAGCCATAGTATATACACCTAAGGATCATCTGTAACCCCAGTGCTAGCAGAGGTGAGTCTGTGTATGTATTCCCTCTATTTTCTCGTGAAAAACTGAAACCTTGTATGCATTACTCTGAGTGGTCATCATTTGCATTTGGGACCCTGTCTCTTCTGAGAAACAGCTCCATGTCTTGCACACTGCCCCCCCTTCTCAAGGGTCTCCCCTGTCCTTCGAGACAGAAAGAGCAGCACCGAAAAACCAACATGCAGTTCTTCAGCAAGGTAGGCAGAGGTTTCAGCCCTCCGCGAGCCTCACTGCTGTCACTCAGGCAGCTGCACACACCGTTGAGTCAGTAACACTACTGCCTCTGCAAAGGAAAGCTTTTAATCCCTCCACTTCCATAGGAAGCATCCATTAATAATGATGGGTATGAGCTGCAGCCAAATGAAAATGCAGCTGGCAGGGTTACAGTTTCTTATGATATGGCATTTGAAACAAATACTATTATGTTTTTGGCTCCGCTACGATTGCAAGACTGCATGTGTAGTTGGAGCACCCTCTGAAGGACCTGTGCAAAAAGGAAAGCATATTTCCAAAAATAAAATAATGTGACACTTTTCATTGATTTCTTAGCTGTTGAATTAGAATTGAATGTAATCACTAAAAAGGAAACAAGTTAGGCTAACATAATAGGCTTGTTGCTCATTATACGTGCAGTATATGTATGCCAAATAGTCTCCTATTCCCTACATAACCTGCTAAAGAAATATCTCTAATCAAGCTGTGTTCCAGCCAGCCACAGCCATCCTGAGACACGTACATTTTTATAGCTCTGAGCAGTCTTTAAAATGTTCCACATGTTACCTGAGCATTCCGAAACAGCCTGGGCAGGCTAACTGGTTAAATCACATTGTATTGATAGGGCCCTTGGGTTACACACGGTTTAGGCTGAACTTGGAGTCAGCAGGTGACATAAAACACATATTGCAGTACAAAACATGGGTCCCAAGCATACTGCACTGTCCCACCTTTATGAAGGTTGGTTAATCCTGTGCCTTGCTGCCATTAGATAGGTTTGCAACTGAAAGTACCTAAGTTTCTGCTTTGGTGGTTTTCCAGTAGGCAGCTAGATAGGGACAAAGGAGAAGAGACTACAGAACTAGAATGACAGCAGAAGTTGGAAAGCCCTGCCCGTGAGCTGGAGCAAAGGCTTTCCCCCTATCTGCCTGTACATCACATTTTTTCCAGTCAGACTCATCACCCCTCAGGTTACAAGTGGAGATGCAGGTTTGCAGAGTGGCTTGGGATATGGATAAGGACGAGAAGTGTCTTTCTCACAGAGCTCCTGGGGTAGAGACATCTCATCTCCCAGGTACAACCAAAAGGCGGCTGTGACACGGGGAGCTGCAAAGTGGCTCTGCAAGAGGGTGGTTTCACGAGTGCTTCCAAAGTTGCCAGACTGGTTATATAGGGCTGCATGGATGAAGGAGCAAAGTAAATCGAGCCATCAAACATGTTACACAATGGTACTTTCTTTACTCTTCTGCATTTTCTCCAGTCAGTGCTGTTTCTTCAAAAATGCATACAAACCTCTTCCCACTGGGAAGTGTTTTTTCCCTTCCTCGGGTCATTTAATGAACTATGCCCTTCTAAAAATAAAAATATTAAAAAAAAATCAGATTCATCCTCCCTCCTCGCATTTGAAGAGCCTTTTGGGGGGGCCAAAGCGCTGCCTTTGGACGCGCTGTTCTCGTGCCATTTAACTCACTTCGCGCCTCCAGGAGCGCAGCTGCAGTGAGCGCACAGACACTTCCCCGGGGAAGTTCCTGCACGCAGGTCCAGCTGCACCTTTCCCTGAGCAGGATCAGAGATAAAACACAAGGAGTAGGAGGACCGAGCAGGAGTAATTCGCCTTTATTTAGCTACAATCGTTAATGTCCGTTGTCCGTCCGCCCGGCAGGGCGGCCTTTCCCGCGCTCGCCATCCGTCACCTTCGCCCGCCATTTTACCCTCGCCGTAACCGGCCTCCCGCCCCGCCCCGGCCCGGCCCGGCCCGGCCCGGCTCCCGCCCCCGGAGCCCTTCCCGGCGGCTCCGCAGCCGGAGCGCCCGCCTCGCTACCCCGCGCCGCTGCCGCCGCCCGCTCCCGGTCGCGCCATGAAGCTGCACTTCAGCATCGCCGCCGCCGAGGAGCTGCGGGAGCGGCGCGGGGGCCGCTACGTGGTGGGCGCGGGGCGGCGGGCGGCGGGCCGGGCCGGGGCTGGCGCTCGCGCTCACAGCCGTGTGCTTGCAGCTCTACTCCGTGTGCCTGGAGGGCTTCCTGCTCGGCAAGGTGCGCTACCGGCAGCTGCGCCGCTGGGACGCGCAGGTGAGGGCAGCGCCGCGGGCTCGCCGGCCCGGCCGCCGCTCTGGGGTGAGCGGGAGGCCTCGAGGGCTGAGGCGGGAGCGCTGGGCACAGCCCGCACCGCGGCGGCCGTGAGGTGTGTGCGAGCGTGGAGACCTCGTGTTCCCCACGCGGCGCGCTGCTGGCCGGGCATCCGCTGGGACAGCGCGAATATGGGCAAGCAAAGGGATGCTGTGGAGCGGTAGAGCGGGCAGGTTGAGCAGGGAGCGCCGTGGGGACAGCAGGAGCCGCCAGCACCCGCTGCCTGTTCTCACCGGTGTCCGTGAGAGCCTTCAGGAGAGGTCTTCAACACCTACCCTGAGGTTATAGCATTGGCTGTGCAGGTGAATTGCACAACTGGTTGCAGAGTTTCTTGGACTGGGCTTTTGAAAAACCGGGGTTAGTCTAGTGCTGAATTCCTTCTGCGCTTTGTGGAGCTGAACTGCATAAACACGTAGCTCTGGAGTGACCCTTTCCGCACAGGCACGTCCCGTGTGGCTACGAAGCAGCAGGAGCACAGGCTTGGAATGATCCAGTGAGCAGTGGGCACTGGGGACTAGGACATGGTCCCAGATGGCTGAGTGTCTCTTTGCATCTCCTGCTTGTTTCTTGACAGAGCTGACTTTGTCCTTCTGCCCTCGATTTCTCATCTGGTTTTATTAGGAAGATAAATGAGCAAGTGACATCAAGCTCCTCTGTAGAAATGAGCTTACTGCCTGTCCATCTCTTCACCTGCACCACCTCTGTGGCCTTTTCCAGCCCTTGGCTCCAGTGAAACCTCCCCCAGTTCTCCCATCAGTCCGGCTCCAAGCTGTCCTCCCTGCTGAGCAGCCTTCATTTGCCTTTACAGTTCCAGCCTAGGGCTTGTTGCAGCATTTTTCAGCCTACCTCCAGATGCAGTGCTGGGGTCATTCAAGATTCCAGCCAGGTAGCCCCACATGAGGATGCTTGTGGGTAGCCCCACAAGCGATGCTTGCTGAGGGCTCATGCGCCCCAGCTCCGCAGTCCTTGTCCCCGTGGGAGCTCTGACACTAGTGCTTTGCTTTGGTTAATATGGCCTTTTGGAGGAGGTATCTAAACTGAGAAGCCGGTTCATATTTGCTTGCTCTTTCCTTAAGGTTTACCATTTCTTGTTCAAGAGCTTCCAACTTTTTTTTTTCCCCTTTCTCCTTTAATACTTATTCAGCTAATTGAAAAGACAATGCCTAGAGCACTGTTCATTCTGTATATAATCCATACTAGCAGCTTTATAGTTAGTGTTGCTTTTTTTTTTTTTTTTCTTTTTTCCAGGTTAGTAGTTTTGTCTCTGGCGCTCTATGTAAACTAGGTATCTACACCAATGGTAGAGCACGGCCCCGTGTGAGAAAGCTTGTCTAGACAGCACAGGCAGGACCTGTCATTGGGAAACAAAGCTGTGATATTAGCTAGGTAGGAGACGATTAGTTCTGCTAGGCTACACGTTAAAACTGGTGAAGTGGCCAGCCAAGGAGGAGAATGTTTGTTAAAGAAAGATGGAAAAAAATAACAAACTACAGCATGTGTCTTCATTCCCCCATTCCAGGGATTACTGGAGTTCAAAGAGTCAAAGTTGAGAGATGAAGTTGTCATATTTAGGGTAGCTGCTTTATCAGGGCCTCTAGGCGCAGGAGGAAATGCTGGAGTGAGACAGATCTTGGCTGTTTCCATTCAGCCAGCCCAACGCTTCAGTGGCTGCTAGTCTGCTGGACTCACAGAGCACTATGCAAATACATACTTTAAAAAAACCAGGTAACTCTATGGGCATTTTTCTGTAATTCACTCAAATGTGAAAATGTCTGACAAGTTGGGAGAAATTCCTTTTCTCTGCGCTCTGAATCCTGAGAAGAAATGGCTGCATTTCAAAAACAAACTTTCCAAGGAGCCAGCACTGAGATGAATTAATTATTATTATTGTTTTTAAGTAGGCCAGATTCTCAGCTTGTGCAGGCAGTGATAGCAGCTGGTGCTGCTGTGTCTCGGTGAGGTGCAGCCGAGCGCCAGAGAACTTCCTTGTTGCCTCTGTTGTTCTGGCCTTCCAACTTCGGGTAAATTTTTTGCTTTCCCTCCTCAGTTTGCCTGCCTGTAGAGCGGAGATAATGTTCCTCAGTCCCTGGGGACAGATCACGTATGCGAAGGCTTTCGAGGATGAAAAGCACTCTATACCAGCTATTACTGTTAGCTTTACATAAAACCAAAGCCTGTAGCGTTACGCAGCTCTTTTGTGCCGCGTGTGAGTCGCTGCGAGACACTGGAGCAGTTCACACATATCTAGTAATCAACAACTTGGAAATCAGCGTGCTGCCAGCGTGGAGAAGGTGGAGCCAGGAGAGGCTGCCTCGCTCCTGTTTCTGTCTGACTGGCAGCAGAAGGTACTGCTAATTCTCATGATTGTAAACTTCCTTTTTTTTTGTCATTTTCTTCAAGCTTCAGCTGCTTGAAGCAGCTTCAAGACTTAAGCAGCTGGTGGCCAGAGGAAAAAGGTCATCTTTTTTTTTTTTTTTACACGATTTAGTGACACTAATTGCTGAGTTGAATACTGATGCAGCAAATTTAACTAGTAGCAGTGTCTCAGCACACTGTTGGAATCTCATTTTGCTGCTCAGGTGCCAGATTGTTTAAATTTAGCTGCAGAAAGGTTTCCAGCTACACTTACTGCATTTTGTTATCTTTGTATTCAATATATAAAGCCTTTATTGGGAAGGTAAACATGACTCATTATTGTCTTGAGGTGATTTCCCTGAGCAAATTATTAAAAATCTGAAATAGTCTGTGTCAGAATGAAGCCCAGCAGAGTTTCGCATGGTTGGGCTTCGAAGCACAATAGCTAAATGGCAGCACGTTTCATGCCAAACGTGTCAGCCCCACTTAACCACAAGTTGGAAAACACAGTAACAGGGTAAATAGCAGTAATAAGGGGAAAACTCTGTTAGAGCTGTCTTGTGTTACAGTAAGTTAATGTAACTGTGGTTTTGTCATCCTTCCAGGTTTGTTTGTACAGGGAGACTATGCTCTTCCTACCCAGCTGATGCAGCCAGAGAGGAGGAAAAAAAAAAGTCAAGCTTTCAAATACTTCATGTGCCTGAAAGACTCTCTATTTTTTTTTCTTTTATCAGATCACCTAATGTTATTAAAAGATATTACCTCTCACTAACAAAATAAT